>NW_027438974.1:0-303249 GCF_040939455.1 Microcebus murinus | reverse complement strand
CACCTGAGTGGACGTAGAGGAATCACCTTCATCGGGTGGGGGTCGGGCGGGTGGGGGGAGGGGATGGGCATCCACACCCATTAGGAATGGGGTGGGTGCGCACCGACTGGGGGATGGGCGCACTTGAAGCTCTGACCAGAGGGGGGAGGCGGGGAGAGGGCAATGTACCTGACCTTAACATTGGGACCCCCACCATACGCTGCTAAAGCATGAGAGATAAATGAAGAAGACAACAGGGGGGAGGGGGGCACGGGCAATACATGGAACCCTAACACTTGTACTCCCATAATCTGCTTGAAAAGAGAGAGAAAAGAAAATGCAATAATCGAGGTAAGAGGCATGTTTTTTTTTTTTTTTTTTTTTTTTGGAGACAGAGTCTCCCTTTGTTGCCCTGGCTAGAGTGAGTGCCATGGCGTCAGCCTAGATCACAGCAACCTCAATCTCCTGGGCTCAAGCAATCCTGCTGCCTCAGCCTCCCAAGTAGCTGGGACTACAGGCATGCGCCACCATGCCCGGCTAATTTTTTTCTATATCTATTAGTTGGCCAATTAATTTCTTTCTATTTATAGTAGAGATGGGGTCTCGCTCTTGCTCAGGCTGGTTTCGAACTCCTGACCTCGAGCAATCCGCCCACCTCGGCCTCCCAGAGTGCTAGGATTACAGGTGTGAGCCAGCACGCCCGGCCAAGAGGCATTTTAAAAAAAAAAAAAATGACTCCGAAAAGAAAAGTAAAAGGAGGCCTGTCGAGCACGTCTGGGTGTGACTGTGCATCCCCCAACATCCGGTGCCACCACCAAAGATTCCTACGTGTAGCCCATAGAACGCCAAAATCAACGGGACGAGTTCTGGTCACAACTCCCTCAAAATGACATCCCGGCCTTCTTCTGCAACTCCCTCCCCTCTCAGACTCTCAAGGTTTCCTCCAGCGTGTCGGTTCCCACAGACCAGACCCTTGGTCTGAGACCCGACAGTCCAGGTGCCACGCCTGCTGCCGCGTGGCGGCGGTGCTGCGGCTTGGGGCAAGAGGAGGCCCCACGGAGCGGGCTGGGGCGCCAGGCACCGCGGGCGGGCGCTGAGGGTGGGGGTGACACCCCCCCCCCCCGACTGCCGCCGCGCTCTCCGAATGGGGACAGAACAAGAGGCAAAAAAAAAGAAGCCTACGGCACCCGGTATTCCCAGGCGGTCTCCCATCCAAGTACTAACCAGGCCCGACCCTGCTTAGCTTCCGAGATCAGACGAGATCGGGCGCGTTCAGGGTGGTGTGGCCGTAGACAGCGGAGGGCGCCCCAGCCCCGCTCAAGAAGCCGAGCGTCTCTGCGCTTCCCCGCGCCTCCTCCCGCCCCAGGCCCCGCGCCGGCGCTGACCCACTCGGGGCCGGGCCGGGCTTGTTGAGTTCGCTGGCCGGGTCCCGAGGTCTCCACGGGACTGGGGTGCGGGGCGTGGTGGGCTCGGCGGGGTGGGGGGCTGTCTTCACACACACACAACACACACACACACACACACACTCACACACACACACACCAGATGCGCCTCCAGCCTCCACGGCTGGACCCGCCAAGGTGGAGACCTCCAGCCGCCCCCCTCTCCTGGCCTCGCCTCCCTCACCTACCCGCCCCCAACCCCAGTGCGCCGCTGCTGACTGCGCATGCGCGGGCGGTCGCCTTTGGCCCCAGGGGCCGCCCTCCAGCACAACCCCTTTCAGCTGCGCCCCCGCCCTGCGTGTGGGCTGCCGCCTATCCGCCCCGGACCAGGGCTGGGGCACAGCGCATAGGGGAGGGGAGCGAGTGTAGGGGCGTCTCTCGGGATGTGTGCCATGGGTGGGGTGTTTTGGGGGGCGCTGGAGAAATCAGTCCCCTCCATCTCCTACCTCTGGAAACCCCCCAAGCCGTTGCAGAACTGCCGGCACCGCTACCGTGGGGGCCGGGACCCTACTCTGTGTCCTCCTGTGGCCCAGTCCAAGGGGCCTGGGCCTGGCCGGGGCCGGATTGGACCCCAACCACCCTGGGGTGTGGACTTGCTAAAACTGGGCGATTAGAGATTTGGTTCCAGCTTCATTGAGGGTCATTTCACTAAGGAAGGCACCGTAAAGACGTTCCTAAGACGTTTGTGAGGGTGGCAACTGAAAGAGAATTTTAAAGCTGACAGAAGAGGCGAGGAAAGGCATAGGAGATTTCCACACCCAGCAAGGAAGCCTTTCCCGAAACGGAAGAAAGAAACGAGCAAACAGAGACACCGGTAGCCCGCCCGGATCAGAGTCTGCTCCTTAGGGCAAGTTCCCTGACCAGATTCACCCGTGGGTCGCGAGCTAGCGGCATTCAGAAGAGCCAGGCCCGCAGCCTACGCAGAAGACACCTGCGCTCGGGTGTCTGTGGCGGCACAATTCACAATTGCAAAGATGTGGAAGCGACCCGAGTGCCCATCGATCCACGAGTGGATTAATAAAATGTGGCGCGTGGACACCACGGAGTGCTATTCGGCTGTGAGAAACGGCGGTGAGAGGGCACCTCCCGTGTTCTCCTGGCCGGAGCTGGAACCCGTTCCAGTAAGCCAAGTATCCCAAGAATGGACACAGGAGCACCACGTGCGCGTGCTCACCGGCAAATTGGTAGGAACCCATGGACACCTGAGTGGACGTAGAGGAATCACCTTCATCGGGTGGGGGTCGGGCGGGTGGGGGGAGGGGATGGGCATCCACACCCATTAGGAATGGGGTGGGTGCGCACCGACTGGGGGATGGGCGCACTTGAAGCTCTGACCAGAGGGGGGAGGCGGGGAGAGGGCAATGTACCTGACCTTAACATTGGGACCCCCACCATACGCTGCTAAAGCATGAGAGATAAATGAAGAAGACAACAGGGGGGAGGGGGGCACGGGCAATACATGGAACCCTAACACTTGTACTCCCATAATCTGCTTGAAAAGAGAGAGAAAAGAAAATGCAATAATCGAGGTAAGAGGCATGTTTTTTTTTTTTTTTTTTTTTTGGAGACAGAGTCTCCCTTTGTTGCCCTGGCTAGAGTGAGTGCCATGGCGTCAGCCTAGATCACAGCAACCTCAATCTCCTGGGCTCAAGCAATCCTGCTGCCTCAGCCTCCCAAGTAGCTGGGACTACAGGCATGCGCCACCATGCCCGGCTAATTTTTTTCTATATCTATTAGTTGGCCAATTAATTTCTTTCTATTTATAGTAGAGATGGGGTCTCGCTCTTGCTCAGGCTGGTTTCGAACTCCTGACCTCGAGCAATCCGCCCACCTCGGCCTCCCAGAGTGCTAGGATTACAGGTGTGAGCCAGCACGCCCGGCCAAGAGGCATTTTAAAAAAAAAAAAAATGACTCCGAAAAGAAAAGTAAAAGGAGGCCTGTCGAGCACGTCTGGGTGTGACTGTGCATCCCCCAACATCCGGTGCCACCACCAAAGATTCCTACGTGTAGCCCATAGAACGCCAAAATCAACGGGACGAGTTCTGGTCACAACTCCCTCAAAATGACATCCCGGCCTTCTTCTGCAACTCCCTCCCCTCTCAGACTCTCAAGGTTTCCTCCAGCGTGTCGGTTCCCACAGACCAGACCCTTGGTCTGAGACCCGACAGTCCAGGTGCCACGCCTGCTGCCGCGTGGCGGCGGTGCTGCGGCTTGGGGCAAGAGGAGGCCCCACGGAGCGGG
Organism: Microcebus murinus; assembly: GCF_040939455.1. Taxonomy (NCBI): domain Eukaryota; kingdom Metazoa; phylum Chordata; class Mammalia; order Primates; family Cheirogaleidae; genus Microcebus; species Microcebus murinus. The sequence continues at coordinate 299,587 of NW_027438974.1, read as the reverse complement.
CTGGGGCGCCAGGCACCGCGGCGGGCGCTGAGGGTGGGGGTGACACCCCCCCCCCGACTGCCGCCGCGCTCTCCGAATGGGGACAGAACAAGAGGCAAAAAAAAAAAAAGCCTACGGCACCCGGTATTCCCAGGCGGTCTCCCATCCAAGTACTAACCAGGCCCGACCCTGCTTAGCTTCCGAGATCAGACGAGATCGGGCGCGTTCAGGGTGGTGTGGCCGTAGACAGCGGAGGGCGCCCCAGCCCCGCTCAAGAAGCCGAGCGTCTCTGCGCTTCCCCGCGCCTCCTCCCGCCCCAGGCCCCGCGCCGGCGCTGACCCACTCGGGGCCGGGCCGGGCTTGTTGAGTTCGCTGGCCGGGTCCCGAGGTCTCCACGGGACTGGGGTGCGGGGCGTGGTGGGCTCGGCGGGGTGGGGGGCTGTCTTCACACACACACAACACACACACACACACACACACTCACACACACACACACCAGATGCGCCTCCAGCCTCCACGGCTGGACCCGCCAAGGTGGAGACCTCCAGCCGCCCCCCTCTCCTGGCCTCGCCTCCCTCACCTACCCGCCCCCAACCCCAGTGCGCCGCTGCTGACTGCGCATGCGCGGGCGGTCGCCTTTGGCCCCAGGGGCCGCCCTCCAGCACAACCCCTTTCAGCTGCGCCCCCGCCCTGCGTGTGGGCTGCCGCCTATCCGCCCCGGACCAGGGCTGGGGCACAGCGCATAGGGGAGGGGAGCGAGTGTAGGGGCGTCTCTCGGGATGTGTGCCATGGGTGGGGTGTTTTGGGGGGCGCTGGAGAAATCAGTCCCCTCCATCTCCTACCTCTGGAAACCCCCCAAGCCGTTGCAGAACTGCCGGCACCGCTACCGTGGGGGCCGGGACCCTACTCTGTGTCCTCCTGTGGCCCAGTCCAAGGGGCCTGGGCCTGGCCGGGGCCGGATTGGACCCCAACCACCCTGGGGTGTGGACTTGCTAAAACTGGGCGATTAGAGATTTGGTTCCAGCTTCATTGAGGGTCATTTCACTAAGGAAGGCACCGTAAAGACGTTCCTAAGACGTTTGTGAGGGTGGCAACTGAAAGAGAATTTTAAAGCTGACAGAAGAGGCGAGGAAAGGCATAGGAGATTTCCACACCCAGCAAGGAAGCCTTTCCCGAAACGGAAGAAAGAAACGAGCAAACAGAGACACCGGTAGCCCGCCCGGATCAGAGTCTGCTCCTTAGGGCAAGTTCCCTGACCAGATTCACCCGTGGGTCGCGAGCTAGCGGCATTCAGAAGAGCCAGGCCCGCAGCCTACGCAGAAGACACCTGCGCTCGGGTGTCTGTGGCGGCACAATTCACAATTGCAAAGATGTGGAAGCGACCCGAGTGCCCATCGATCCACGAGTGGATTAATAAAATGTGGCGCGTGGACACCACGGAGTGCTATTCGGCTGTGAAAAACGGCGGTGAGAGGGCACCTCCCGTGTTCTCCTGGCCGGAGCTGGAACCCGTTCCAGTAAGCCAAGTATCCCAAGAATGGACACAGGAGCACCACGTGCGCGTGCTCACCGGCAAATTGGTAGGAACCCATGGACACCTGAGTGGACGTAGAGGAATCACCTTCATCGGGTGGGGGTCGGGCGGGTGGGGGGAGGGGATGGGCATCCACACCCATTAGGAATGGGGTGGGTGCGCACCGACTGGGGGATGGGCGCACTTGAAGCTCTGACCAGAGGGGGGAGGCGGGGAGAGGGCAATGTACCTGACCTTAACATTGGGACCCCCACCATACGCTGCTAAAGCATGAGAGATAAATGAAGAAGACAACAGGGGGGAGGGGGGCACGGGCAATACATGGAACCCTAACACTTGTACTCCCATAATCTGCTTGAAAAGAGAGAGAAAAGAAAATGCAATAATCGAGGTAAGAGGCATGTTTTTTTTTTTTTTTTTTTTTGGAGACAGAGTCTCCCTTTGTTGCCCTGGCTAGAGTGAGTGCCATGGCGTCAGCCTAGCTCACAGCAACCTCAATCTCCTGGGCTCAAGCAATCCTGCTGCCTCAGCCTCCCAAGTAGCTGGGACTACAGGCATGCGCCACCATGCCCGGCTAATTTTTTTCTATATCTATTAGTTGGCCAATTAATTTCTTTCTATTTATAGTAGAGATGGGGTCTCGCTCTTGCTCAGGCTGGTTTCGAACTCCTGACCTCGAGCAATCCGCCCACCTCGGCCTCCCAGAGTGCTAGGATTACAGGTGTGAGCCAGCACGCCCGGCCAAGAGGCATTTTAAAAAAAAAAAAAATGACTCCGAAAAGAAAAGTAAAAGGAGGCCTGTCGAGCACGTCTGGGTGTGACTGTGCATCCCCCAACATCCGGTGCCACCACCAAAGATTCCTACGTGTAGCCCATAGAACGCCAAAATCAACGGGACGAGTTCTGGTCACAACTCCCTCAAAATGACATCCCGGCCTTCTTCTGCAACTCCCTCCCCTCTCAGACTCTCAAGGTTTCCTCCAGCGTGTCGGTTCCCACAGACCAGACCCTTGGTCTGAGACCCGACAGTCCAGGTGCCACGCCTGCTGCCGCGTGGCGGCGGTGCTGCGGCTTGGGGCAAGAGGAGGCCCCACGGAGCGGGCTGGGGCGCCAGGCACCGCGGCGGGCGCTGAGGGTGGGGGTGACACCCCCCCCCCCGACTGCCGCCGCGCTCTCCGAATGGGGACAGAACAAGAGGCAAAAAAAAAAAAAGCCTACGGCACCCGGTATTCCCAGGCGGTCTCCCATCCAAGTACTAACCAGGCCCGACCCTGCTTAGCTTCCGAGATCAGACGAGATCGGGCGCGTTCAGGGTGGTGTGGCCGTAGACAGCGGAGGGCGCCCCAGCCCCGCTCAAGAAGCCGAGCGTCTCTGCGCTTCCCCGCGCCTCCTCCCGCCCCAGGCCCCGCGCCGGCGCTGACCCACTCGGGGCCGGGCCGGGCTTGTTGAGTTCGCTGGCCGGGTCCCGAGGTCTCCACGGGACTGGGGTGCGGGGCGTGGTGGGCTCGGCGGGGTGGGGGGCTGTCTTCACACACACACAACACACACACACACACACACACTCACACACACACACACCAGATGCGCCTCCAGCCTCCACGGCTGGACCCGCCAAGGTGGAGACCTCCAGCCGCCCCCCTCTCCTGGCCTCGCCTCCCTCACCTACCCGCCCCCAACCCCAGTGCGCCGCTGCTGACTGCGCATGCGCGGGCGGTCGCCTTTGGCCCCAGGGGCCGCCCTCCAGCACAACCCCTTTCAGCTGCGCCCCCGCCCTGCGTGTGGGCTGCCGCCTATCCGCCCCGGACCAGGGCTGGGGCACAGCGCATAGGGGAGGGGAGCGAGTGTAGGGGCGTCTCTCGGGATGTGTGCCATGGGTGGGGTGTTTTGGGGGGCGCTGGAGAAATCAGTCCCCTCCATCTCCTACCTCTGGAAACCCCCCAAGCCGTTGCAGAACTGCCGGCACCGCTACCGTGGGGGCCGGGACCCTACTCTGTGTCCTCCTGTGGCCCAGTCCAAGGGGCCTGGGCCTGGCCGGGGCCGGATTGGACCCCAACCACCCTGGGGTGTGGACTTGCTAAAACTGGGCGATTAGAGATTTGGTTCCAGCTTCATTGAGGGTCATTTCACTAAGGAAGGCACCGTAAAGACGTTCCTAAGACGTTTGTGAGGGTGGCAACTGAAAGAGAATTTTAAAGCTGACAGAAGAGGCGAGGAAAGGCATAGGAGATTTCCACACCCAGCAAGGAAGCCTTTCCCGAAACGGAAGAAAGAAACGAGCAAACAGAGACACCGGTAGCCCGCCCGGATCAGAGTCTGCTCCTTAGGGCAAGTTCCCTGACCAGATTCACCCGTGGGTCGCGAGCTAGCGGCATTCAGAAGAGCCAGGCCCGCAGCCTACGCAGAAGACACCTGCGCTCGGGTGTCTGTGGCGGCACAATTCACAATTGCAAAGATGTGGAAGCGACCCGAGTGCCCATCGATCCACGAGTGGATTAATAAAATGTGGCGCGTGGACACCACGGAGTGCTATTCGGCTGTGAAAAACGGCGGTGAGAGGGCACCTCCCGTGTTCTCCTGGCCGGAGCTGGAACCCGTTCCAGTAAGCCAAGTATCCCAAGAATGGACACAGGAGCACCACGTGCGCGTGCTCACCGGCAAATTGGTAGGAACCCATGGACACCTGAGTGGACGTAGAGGAATCACCTTCATCGGGTGGGGGTCGGGCGGGTGGGGGGAGGGGATGGGCATCCACACCCATTAGGAATGGGGTGGGTGCGCACCGACTGGGGGATGGGCGCACTTGAAGCTCTGACCAGAGGGGGGAGGCGGGGAGAGGGCAATGTACCTGACCTTAACATTGGGACCCCCACCATACGCTGCTAAAGCATGAGAGATAAATGAAGAAGACAACAGGGGGGAGGGGGGCACGGGCAATACATGGAACCCTAACACTTGTACTCCCATAATCTGCTTGAAAAGAGAGAGAAAAGAAAATGCAATAATCGAGGTAAGAGGCATGTTTTTTTTTTTTTTTTTTTTTGGAGACAGAGTCTCCCTTTGTTGCCCTGGCTAGAGTGAGTGCCATGGCGTCAGCCTAGCTCACAGCAACCTCAATCTCCTGGGCTCAAGCAATCCTGCTGCCTCAGCCTCCCAAGTAGCTGGGACTACAGGCATGCGCCACCATGCCCGGCTAATTTTTTTCTATATCTATTAGTTGGCCAATTAATTTCTTTCTATTTATAGTAGAGATGGGGTCTCGCTCTTGCTCAGGCTGGTTTCGAACTCCTGACCTCGAGCAATCCGCCCACCTCGGCCTCCCAGAGTGCTAGGATTACAGGTGTGAGCCAGCACGCCCGGCCAAGAGGCATTTTAAAAAAAAAAAAAATGACTCCGAAAAGAAAAGTAAAAGGAGGCCTGTCGAGCACGTCTGGGTGTGACTGTGCATCCCCCAACATCCGGTGCCACCACCAAAGATTCCTACGTGTAGCCCATAGAACGCCAAAATCAACGGGACGAGTTCTGGTCACAACTCCCTCAAAATGACATCCCGGCCTTCTTCTGCAACTCCCTCCCCTCTCAGACTCTCAAGGTTTCCTCCAGCGTGTCGGTTCCCACAGACCAGACCCTTGGTCTGAGACCCGACAGTCCAGGTGCCACGCCTGCTGCCGCGTGGCGGCGGTGCTGCGGCTTGGGGCAAGAGGAGGCCCCACGGAGCGGGCTGGGGCGCCAGGCACCGCGGCGGGCGCTGAGGGTGGGGGTGACACCCCCCCCCCCGACTGCCGCCGCGCTCTCCGAATGGGGACAGAACAAGAGGCAAAAAAAAAAAAAGCCTACGGCACCCGGTATTCCCAGGCGGTCTCCCATCCAAGTACTAACCAGGCCCGACCCTGCTTAGCTTCCGAGATCAGACGAGATCGGGCGCGTTCAGGGTGGTGTGGCCGTAGACAGCGGAGGGCGCCCCAGCCCCGCTCAAGAAGCCGAGCGTCTCTGCGCTTCCCCGCGCCTCCTCCCGCCCCAGGCCCCGCGCCGGCGCTGACCCACTCGGGGCCGGGCCGGGCTTGTTGAGTTCGCTGGCCGGGTCCCGAGGTCTCCACGGGACTGGGGTGCGGGGCGTGGTGGGCTCGGCGGGGTGGGGGGCTGTCTTCACACACACACAACACACACACACACACACACACTCACACACACACACACCAGATGCGCCTCCAGCCTCCACGGCTGGACCCGCCAAGGTGGAGACCTCCAGCCGCCCCCCTCTCCTGGCCTCGCCTCCCTCACCTACCCGCCCCCAACCCCAGTGCGCCGCTGCTGACTGCGCATGCGCGGGCGGTCGCCTTTGGCCCCAGGGGCCGCCCTCCAGCACAACCCCTTTCAGCTGCGCCCCCGCCCTGCGTGTGGGCTGCCGCCTATCCGCCCCGGACCAGGGCTGGGGCACAGCGCATAGGGGAGGGGAGCGAGTGTAGGGGCGTCTCTCGGGATGTGTGCCATGGGTGGGGTGTTTTGGGGGGCGCTGGAGAAATCAGTCCCCTCCATCTCCTACCTCTGGAAACCCCCCAAGCCGTTGCAGAACTGCCGGCACCGCTACCGTGGGGGCCGGGACCCTACTCTGTGTCCTCCTGTGGCCCAGTCCAAGGGGCCTGGGCCTGGCCGGGGCCGGATTGGACCCCAACCACCCTGGGGTGTGGACTTGCTAAAACTGGGCGATTAGAGATTTGGTTCCAGCTTCATTGAGGGTCATTTCACTAAGGAAGGCACCGTAAAGACGTTCCTAAGACGTTTGTGAGGGTGGCAACTGAAAGAGAATTTTAAAGCTGACAGAAGAGGCGAGGAAAGGCATAGGAGATTTCCACACCCAGCAAGGAAGCCTTTCCCGAAACGGAAGAAAGAAACGAGCAAACAGAGACACCGGTAGCCCGCCCGGATCAGAGTCTGCTCCTTAGGGCAAGTTCCCTGACCAGATTCACCCGTGGGTCGCGAGCTAGCGGCATTCAGAAGAGCCAGGCCCGCAGCCTACGCAGAAGACACCTGCGCTCGGGTGTCTGTGGCGGCACAATTCACAATTGCAAAGATGTGGAAGCGACCCGAGTGCCCATCGATCCACGAGTGGATTAATAAAATGTGGCGCGTGGACACCACGGAGTGCTATTCGGCTGTGAAAAACGGCGGTGAGAGGGCACCTCCCGTGTTCTCCTGGCCGGAGCTGGAACCCGTTCCAGTAAGCCAAGTATCCCAAGAATGGACACAGGAGCACCACGTGCGCGTGCTCACCGGCAAATTGGTAGGAACCCATGGACACCTGAGTGGACGTAGAGGAATCACCTTCATCGGGTGGGGGTCGGGCGGGTGGGGGGAGGGGATGGGCATCCACACCCATTAGGAATGGGGTGGGTGCGCACCGACTGGGGGATGGGCGCACTTGAAGCTCTGACCAGAGGGGGGAGGCGGGGAGAGGGCAATGTACCTGACCTTAACATTGGGACCCCCACCATACGCTGCTAAAGCATGAGAGATAAATGAAGAAGACAACAGGGGGGAGGGGGGCACGGGCAATACATGGAACCCTAACACTTGTACTCCCATAATCTGCTTGAAAAGAGAGAGAAAAGAAAATGCAATAATCGAGGTAAGAGGCATGTTTTTTTTTTTTTTTTTTTTTTGGAGACAGAGTCTCCCTTTGTTGCCCTGGCTAGAGTGAGTGCCATGGCGTCAGCCTAGCTCACAGCAACCTCAATCTCCTGGGCTCAAGCAATCCTGCTGCCTCAGCCTCCCAAGTAGCTGGGACTACAGGCATGCGCCACCATGCCCGGCTAATTTTTTTCTATATCTATTAGTTGGCCAATTAATTTCTTTCTATTTATAGTAGAGATGGGGTCTCGCTCTTGCTCAGGCTGGTTTCGAACTCCTGACCTCGAGCAATCCGCCCACCTCGGCCTCCCAGAGTGCTAGGATTACAGGTGTGAGCCAGCACGCCCGGCCAAGAGGCATTTTAAAAAAAAAAAAAATGACTCCGAAAAGAAAAGTAAAAGGAGGCCTGTCGAGCACGTCTGGGTGTGACTGTGCATCCCCCAACATCCGGTGCCACCACCAAAGATTCCTACGTGTAGCCCATAGAACGCCAAAATCAACGGGACGAGTTCTGGTCACAACTCCCTCAAAATGACATCCCGGCCTTCTTCTGCAACTCCCTCCCCTCTCAGACTCTCAAGGTTTCCTCCAGCGTGTCGGTTCCCACAGACCAGACCCTTGGTCTGAGACCCGACAGTCCAGGTGCCACGCCTGCTGCCGCGTGGCGGCGGTGCTGCGGCTTGGGGCAAGAGGAGGCCCCACGGAGCGGGCTGGGGCGCCAGGCACCGCGGCGGGCGCTGAGGGTGGGGGTGACACCCCCCCCCGACTGCCGCCGCGCTCTCGGAATGGGGACAGAACAAGAGGCAAAAAAAAAAAGCCTGTGGCACCCGGTATTCCCAGGCGGTCTCCCATCCAAGTACTAACCAGGCCCGACCCTGCTTAGCTTCCGAGATCAGACGAGATCGGGCGCGTTCAGGGTGGTGTGGCCGTAGACAGCGGAGGGCGCCCCAGCCCCGCTCAAGAAGCCGAGCGTCTCTGCGCTTCCCCGCGCCTCCTCCCGCCCCAGGCCCCGCGCCGGCGCTGACCCACTCGGGGCCGGGCCGGGCTTGTTGAGTTCGCTGGCCGGGTCCCGAGGTCTCCACGGGACTGGGGTGCGGGGCGTGGTGGGCTCGGCGGGGTGGGGGGCTGTCTTCACACACACACAACACACACACACACACACACACACACACACACACACACTCACACACTCACACACACCAGATGCGCCTCCAGCCTCCACGGCTGGACCCGCCAAGGTGGAGACCTCCAGCCGCCCCCCTCTCCTGGCCTCGCCTCCCTCACCTACCCGCCCCCAACCCCAGTGCGCCGCTGCTGACTGCGCATGCGCGGGCGGTCGCCTTTGGCCCCAGGGGCCGCCCTCCAGCACAACCCCTTTCAGCTGCGCCCCCGCCCTGCGTGTGGGCTGCTGCCTATCCGCCCCGGACCGGGGCCGGGGCACAGCGCATAGGGGAGGGGAGCGAGTGTAGGGGCGTCTCTCGGGATGTGTGCCATGGGTGGGGTGTTTTGGGGGGCGCTGGAGAAATCAGTCCCCTCCATCTCCTACCTCTGGAAACCCCCCAAGCCGTTGCAGAACTGCCGGCACCGCTACCGTGGGGGCCGGGACCCTACTCTGTGTCCTCCTGTGGCCCAGTCCAAGGGGCCTGGGCCTGGCCGGGGCCGGATTGGACCCCAACCACCCTGGGGTGTGGACTTGCTAAAACTGGGCGATTAGAGATTTGGTTCCAGCTTCATTGAGGGTCATTTCACTAAGGAAGGCACCGTAAAGACGTTCCTAAGACGTTTGTGAGGGTGGCAACTGAAAGAGAATTTTAAAGCTGACAGAAGAGGCGAGGAAAGGCATAGGAGATTTCCACACCCAGCAAGGAAGCCTTTCCCGAAACGGAAGAAAGAAACGAGCAAACAGAGACACCGGTAGCCCGCCCGGATCAGAGTCTGCTCCTTAGGGCAAGTTCCCTGACCAGATTCACCCGTGGGTCGCGAGCTAGCGGCATTCAGAAGAGCCAGGCCCGCAGCCTACGCAGAAGACACCTGCGCTCGGGTGTCTGTGGCGGCACAATTCACAATTGCAAAGATGTGGAAGCGACCCGAGTGCCCATCGATCCACGAGTGGATTAATAAAATGTGGCGCGTGGACACCACGGAGTGCCATTCGGCTGTGAGGAGCAGCGGTGAGAGGGCACCTCCCGTGTTCTCCTGGCCGGAGCTGGAACCCGTTCCAGTAAGCCAAGTATCCCAAGAATGGACACAGGAGCACCACGTGCGCGTGCTCACCGGCAAATTGGTAGGAACCCATGGACACCTGAGTGGACGTAGAGGAATCACCTTCATCGGGTGGGGGTCGGGCGGGTGGGGGGAGGGGATGGGCATCCACACCCATTAGGAATGGGGTGGGTGCGCACCGACTGGGGGATGGGCGCACTTGAAGCTCTGACCAGAGGGGGGAGGCGGGGAGAGGGCAATGTACCTGACCTTAACATTGGGACCCCCACCATACGCTGCTAAAGCATGAGAGATAAATGAAGAAGACAACAGGGGGGAGGGGGGCACGGGCAATACATGGAACCCTAACACTTGTACTCCCATAATCTGCTTGAAAAGAGAGAGAAAAGAAAATGCAATAATCGAGGTAAGAGGCATGTTTTTTTTTTTTTTTTTTTTTTTGGAGACAGAGTCTCCCTTTGTTGCCCTGGCTAGAGTGAGTGCCATGGCGTCAGCCTAGCTCACAGCAACCTCAATCTCCTGGGCTCAAGCAATCCTGCTGCCTCAGCCTCCCAAGTAGCTGGGACTACAGGCATGCGCCACCATGCCCGGCTAATTTTTTTCTATATCTATTAGTTGGCCAATTAATTTCTTTCTATTTATAGTAGAGATGGGGTCTCGCTCTTGCTCAGGCTGGTTTCGAACTCCTGACCTCGAGCAATCCGCCCACCTCGGCCTCCCAGAGTGCTAGGATTACAGGTGTGAGCCAGCACGCCCGGCCAAGAGGCATTTAAAAAAAAAAAAAAATGACTCCGAAAAGAAAAGTAAAAGGAGGCCTGTCGAGCACGTCTGGGTGTGACTGTGCATCCCCCAACATCCGGTGCCACCACCAAAGATTCCTACGTGTAGCCCATAGAACGCCAAAATCAACGGGACGAGTTCTGGTCACAACTCCCTCAAAATGACATCCCGGCCTTCTTCTGCAACTCCCTCCCCTCTCAGACTCTCAAGGTTTCCTCCAGCGTGTCGGTTCCCACAGACCAGACCCTTGGTCTGAGACCCGACAGTCCAGGTGCCACGCCTGCTGCCGCGTGGCGGCGGTGCTGCGGCTTGGGGCAAGAGGAGGCCCCACGGAGCGGGCTGGGGCGCCAGGCACCGCGGCGGGCGCTGAGGGTGGGGGTGACACCCCCCCCCCACTGCCGCCGCGCTCTCCGAATGGGGACAGAACAAGAGGCAAAAAAAAAAAAAGCCTACGGCACCCGGTATTCCCAGGCGGTCTCCCATCCAAGTACTAACCAGGCCCGACCCTGCTTAGCTTCCGAGATCAGACGAGATCGGGCGCGTTCAGGGTGGTGTGGCCGTAGACAGCGGAGGGCGCCCCAGCCCCGCTCAAGAAGCCGAGCGTCTCTGCGCTTCCCCGCGCCTCCTCCCGCCCCAGGCCCCGCGCCGGCGCTGACCCACTCGGGGCCGGGCCGGGCTTGTTGAGTTCGCTGGCCGGGTCCCGAGGTCTCCACGGGACTGGGGTGCGGGGCGTGGTGGGCTCGGCGGGGTGGGGGGCTGTCTTCACACACACACAACACACACACACACACACACACACTCACACACACACACACCAGATGCGCCTCCAGCCTCCACGGCTGGACCCGCCAAGGTGGAGACCTCCAGCCGCCCCCCTCTCCTGGCCTCGCCTCCCTCACCTACCCGCCCCCAACCCCAGTGCGCCGCTGCTGACTGCGCATGCGCGGGCGGTCGCCTTTGGCCCCAGGGGCCGCCCTCCAGCACAACCCCTTTCAGCTGCGCCCCCGCCCTGCGTGTGGGCTGCCGCCTATCCGCCCCGGACCAGGGCTGGGGCACAGCGCATAGGGGAGGGGAGCGAGTGTAGGGGCGTCTCTCGGGATGTGTGCCATGGGTGGGGTGTTTTGGGGGGCGCTGGAGAAATCAGTCCCCTCCATCTCCTACCTCTGGAAACCCCCCAAGCCGTTGCAGAACTGCCGGCACCGCTACCGTGGGGGCCGGGACCCTACTCTGTGTCCTCCTGTGGCCCAGTCCAAGGGGCCTGGGCCTGGCCGGGGCCGGATTGGACCCCAACCACCCTGGGGTGTGGACTTGCTAAAACTGGGCGATTAGAGATTTGGTTCCAGCTTCATTGAGGGTCATTTCACTAAGGAAGGCACCGTAAAGACGTTCCTAAGACGTTTGTGAGGGTGGCAACTGAAAGAGAATTTTAAAGCTGACAGAAGAGGCGAGGAAAGGCATAGGAGATTTCCACACCCAGCAAGGAAGCCTTTCCCGAAACGGAAGAAAGAAACGAGCAAACAGAGACACCGGTAGCCCGCCCGGATCAGAGTCTGCTCCTTAGGGCAAGTTCCCTGACCAGATTCACCCGTGGGTCGCGAGCTAGCGGCATTCAGAAGAGCCAGGCCCGCAGCCTACGCAGAAGACACCTGCGCTCCGGTGTCTGTGGCGGCACAATTCACAATTGCAAAGATGTGGAAGCGACCCGAGTGCCCATCGATCCACGAGTGGATTAATAAAATGTGGCGCGTGTACACCACGGAGTGCTATTCGGCTGTGAGAAACGGCGGTGAGAGGGCACCTCCCGTGTTCTCCTGGCCGGAGCTGGAACCCGTTCCAGTAAGCCAAGTATCCCAAGAATGGACACAGGAGCACCACGTGCGCGTGCTCACCGGCAAATTGGTAGGAACCCATGGACACCTGAGTGGACGTAGAGGAATCACCTTCATCGGGTGGGGGTCGGGCGGGTGGGGGGAGGGGATGGGCATCCACACCCATTAGGAATGGGGTGGGTGCGCACCGACTGGGGGATGGGCGCACTTGAAGCTCTGACCAGAGGGGGGAGGCGGGGAGAGGGCAATGTACCTGACCTTAACATTGGGACCCCCACCATACGCTGCTAAAGCATGAGAGATAAATGAAGAAGACAACAGGGGGGAGGGGGGCACGGGCAATACATGGAACCCTAACACTTGTACTCCCATAATCTGCTTGAAAAGAGAGAGAAAAGAAAATGCAATAATCGAGGTAAGAGGCATGTTTTTTTTTTTTTTTTTTTTTTTTGGAGACAGAGTCTCCCTTTGTTGCCCTGGCTAGAGTGAGTGCCATGGCGTCAGCCTAGCTCACAGCAACCTCAATCTCCTGGGCTCAAGCAATCCTGCTGCCTCAGCCTCCCAAGTAGCTGGGACTACAGGCATGCGCCACCATGCCCGGCTAATTTTTTTCTATATCTATTAGTTGGCCAATTAATTTCTTTCTATTTATAGTAGAGATGGGGTCTCGCTCTTGCTCAGGCTGGTTTCGAACTCCTGACCTCGAGCAATCCGCCCACCTCGGCCTCCCAGAGTGCTAGGATTACAGGTGTGAGCCAGCACGCCCGGCCAAGAGGCATTTTAAAAAAAAAAAAAATGACTCCGAAAAGAAAAGTAAAAGGAGGCCTGTCGAGCACGTCTGGGTGTGACTGTGCATCCCCCAACATCCGGTGCCACCACCAAAGATTCCTACGTGTAGCCCATAGAACGCCAAAATCAACGGGACGAGTTCTGGTCACAACTCCCTCAAAATGACATCCCGGCCTTCTTCTGCAACTCCCTCCCCTCTCAGACTCTCAAGGTTTCCTCCAGCGTGTCGGTTCCCACAGACCAGACCCTTGGTCTGAGACCCGACAGTCCAGGTGCCACGCCTGCTGCCGCGTGGCGGCGGTGCTGCGGCTTGGGGCAAGAGGAGGCCCCACGGAGCGGGCTGGGGCGCCAGGCACCGCGGCGGGCGCTGAGGGTGGGGGTGACACCCCCCCCCGACTGCCGCCGCGCTCTCCGAATGGGGACAGAACAAGAGGCAAAAAAAAAAAAAGCCTACGGCACCCGGTATTCCCAGGCGGTCTCCCATCCAAGTACTAACCAGGCCCGACCCTGCTTAGCTTCCGAGATCAGACGAGATCGGGCGCGTTCAGGGTGGTGTGGCCGTAGACAGCGGAGGGCGCCCCAGCCCCGCTCAAGAAGCCGAGCGTCTCTGCGCTTCCCCGCGCCTCCTCCCGCCCCAGGCCCCGCGCCGGCGCTGACCCACTCGGGGCCGGGCCGGGCTTGTTGAGTTCGCTGGCCGGGTCCCGAGGTCTCCACGGGACTGGGGTGCGGGGCGTGGTGGGCTCGGCGGGGTGGGGGGCTGTCTTCACACACACACAACACACACACACACACACACACACTCACACACACACACACCAGATGCGCCTCCAGCCTCCACGGCTGGACCCGCCAAGGTGGAGACCTCCAGCCGCCCCCCTCTCCTGGCCTCGCCTCCCTCACCTACCCGCCCCCAACCCCAGTGCGCCGCTGCTGACTGCGCATGCGCGGGCGGTCGCCTTTGGCCCCAGGGGCCGCCCTCCAGCACAACCCCTTTCAGCTGCGCCCCCGCCCTGCGTGTGGGCTGCCGCCTATCCGCCCCGGACCAGGGCTGGGGCACAGCGCATAGGGGAGGGGAGCGAGTGTAGGGGCGTCTCTCGGGATGTGTGCCATGGGTGGGGTGTTTTGGGGGGCGCTGGAGAAATCAGTCCCCTCCATCTCCTACCTCTGGAAACCCCCCAAGCCGTTGCAGAACTGCCGGCACCGCTACCGTGGGGGCCGGGACCCTACTCTGTGTCCTCCTGTGGCCCAGTCCAAGGGGCCTGGGCCTGGCCGGGGCCGGATTGGACCCCAACCACCCTGGGGTGTGGACTTGCTAAAACTGGGCGATTAGAGATTTGGTTCCAGCTTCATTGAGGGTCATTTCACTAAGGAAGGCACCGTAAAGACGTTCCTAAGACGTTTGTGAGGGTGGCAACTGAAAGAGAATTTTAAAGCTGACAGAAGAGGCGAGGAAAGGCATAGGAGATTTCCACACCCAGCAAGGAAGCCTTTCCCGAAACGGAAGAAAGAAACGAGCAAACAGAGACACCGGTAGCCCGCCCGGATCAGAGTCTGCTCCTTAGGGCAAGTTCCCTGACCAGATTCACCCGTGGGTCGCGAGCTAGCGGCATTCAGAAGAGCCAGGCCCGCAGCCTACGCAGAAGACACCTGCGCTCCGGTGTCTGTGGCGGCACAATTCACAATTGCAAAGATGTGGAAGCGACCCGAGTGCCCATCGATCCACGAGTGGATTAATAAAATGTGGCGCGTGGACACCACGGAGTGCTATTCGGCTGTGAGAAACGGCGGTGAGAGGGCACCTCCCGTGTTCTCCTGGCCGGAGCTGGAACCCGTTCCAGTAAGCCAAGTATCCCAAGAATGGACCCAGGAGCACCACGTGCGCGTGCTCACCGGCAAATTGGTAGGAACCCATGGACACCTGAGTGGACGTAGAGGAATCACCTTCATCGGGTGGGGGTCGGGCGGGTGGGGGGAGGGGATGGGCATCCACACCCATTAGGAATGGGGTGGGTGCGCACCGACTGGGGGATGGGCGCACTTGAAGCTCTGACCAGAGGGGGGAGGCGGGGAGAGGGCAATGTACCTGACCTTAACATTGGGACCCCCACCATACGCTGCTAAAGCATGAGAGATAAATGAAGAAGACAACAGGGGGGAGGGGGGCACGGGCAATACATGGAACCCTAACACTTGTACTCCCATAATCTGCTTGAAAAGAGAGAGAAAAGAAAATGCAATAATCGAGGTAAGAGGCATGTTTTTTTTTTTTTTTTTTTTTGGAGACAGAGTCTCCCTTTGTTGCCCTGGCTAGAGTGAGTGCCATGGCGTCAGCCTAGATCACAGCAACCTCAATCTCCTGGGCTCAAGCAATCCTGCTGCCTCAGCCTCCCAAGTAGCTGGGACTACAGGCATGCGCCACCATGCCCGGCTAATTTTTTTCTATATCTATTAGTTGGCCAATTAATTTCTTTCTATTTATAGTAGAGATGGGGTCTCGCTCTTGCTCAGGCTGGTTTCGAACTCCTGACCTCGAGCAATCCGCCCACCTCGGCCTCCCAGAGTGCTAGGATTACAGGTGTGAGCCAGCACGCCCGGCCAAGAGGCATTTTAAAAAAAAAAAAAATGACTCCGAAAAGAAAAGTAAAAGGAGGCCTGTCGAGCACGTCTGGGTGTGACTGTGCATCCCCCAACATCCGGTGCCACCACCAAAGATTCCTACGTGTAGCCCATAGAACGCCAAAATCAACGGGACGAGTTCTGGTCACAACTCCCTCAAAATGACATCCCGGCCTTCTTCTGCAACTCCCTCCCCTCTCAGACTCTCAAGGTTTCCTCCAGCGTGTCGGTTCCCACAGACCAGACCCTTGGTCTGAGACCCGACAGTCCAGGTGCCACGCCTGCTGCCGCGTGGCGGCGGTGCTGCGGCTTGGGGCAAGAGGAGGCCCCACGGAGCGGGCTGGGGCGCCAGGCACCGCGGGCGGGCGCTGAGGGTGGGGGTGACACCCCCCCCCCCCCGACTGCCGCCGCGCTCTCCGAATGGGGACAGAACAAGAGGCAAAAAAAAAAAAAGCCTACGGCACCCGGTATTCCCAGGCGGTCTCCCATCCAAGTACTAACCAGGCCCGACCCTGCTTAGCTTCCGAGATCAGACGAGATCGGGCGCGTTCAGGGTGGTGTGGCCGTAGACAGCGGAGGGCGCCCCAGCCCCGCTCAAGAAGCCGAGCGTCTCTGCGCTTCCCCGCGCCTCCTCCCGCCCCAGGCCCCGCGCCGGCGCTGACCCACTCGGGGCCGGGCCGGGCTTGTTGAGTTCGCTGGCCGGGTCCCGAGGTCTCCACGGGACTGGGGTGCGGGGCGTGGTGGGCTCGGCGGGGTGGGGGGCTGTCTTCACACACACACAACACACACACACACACACACACACACACACTCACACACACACACACCAGATGCGCCTCCAGCCTCCACGGCTGGACCCGCCAAGGTGGAGACCTCCAGCCGCCCCCCTCTCCTGGCCTCGCCTCCCTCACCTACCCGCCCCCAACCCCAGTGCGCCGCTGCTGACTGCGCATGCGCGGGCGGTCGCCTTTGGCCCCAGGGGCCGCCCTCCAGCACAACCCCTTTCAGCTGCGCCCCCGCCCTGCGTGTGGGCTGCCGCCTATCCGCCCCGGACCAGGGCTGGGGCACAGCGCATAGGGGAGGGGAGCGAGTGTAGGGGCGTCTCTCGGGATGTGTGCCATGGGTGGGGTGTTTTGGGGGGCGCTGGAGAAATCAGTCCCCTCCATCTCCTACCTCTGGAAACCCCCCAAGCCGTTGCAGAACTGCCGGCACCGCTACCGTGGGGGCCGGGACCCTACTCTGTGTCCTCCTGTGGCCCAGTCCAAGGGGCCTGGGCCTGGCCGGGGCCGGATTGGACCCCAACCACCCTGGGGTGTGGACTTGCTAAAACTGGGCGATTAGAGATTTGGTTCCAGCTTCATTGAGGGTCATTTCACTAAGGAAGGCACCGTAAAGACGTTCCTAAGACGTTTGTGAGGGTGGCAACTGAAAGAGAATTTTAAAGCTGACAGAAGAGGCGAGGAAAGGCATAGGAGATTTCCACACCCAGCAAGGAAGCCTTTCCCGAAACGGAAGAAAGAAACGAGCAAACAGAGACACCGGTAGCCCGCCCGGATCAGAGTCTGCTCCTTAGGGCAAGTTCCCTGACCAGATTCACCCGTGGGTCCCGAGCTAGCGGCATTCAGAAGAGCCAGGCCCGCAGCCTACGCAGAAGACACCTGCGCTCCGGTGTCTGTGGCGGCACAATTCACAATTGCAAAGATGTGGAAGCGACCCGAGTGCCCATCGATCCACGAGTGGATTAATAAAATGTGGCGCGTGGACACCACGGAGTGCTATTCGGCTGTGAGAAACGGCGGTGAGAGGGCACCTCCCGTGTTCTCCTGGCCGGAGCTGGAACCCGTTCCAGTAAGCCAAGTATCCCAAGAATGGACACAGGAGCACCACGTGCGCGTGCTCACCGGCAAATTGGTAGGAACCCATGGACACCTGAGTGGACGTAGAGGAATCACCTTCATCGGGTGGGGGTCGGGCGGGTGGGGGGAGGGGATGGGCATCCACACCCATTAGGAATGGGGTGGGTGCGCACCGACTGGGGGATGGGCGCACTTGAAGCTCTGACCAGAGGGGGGAGGCGGGGAGAGGGCAATGTACCTGACCTTAACATTGGGACCCCCACCATACGCTGCTAAAGCATGAGAGATAAATGAAGAAGACAACAGGGGGGAGGGGGGCACGGGCAATACATGGAACCCTAACACTTGTACTCCCATAATCTGCTTGAAAAGAGAGAGAAAAGAAAATGCAATAATCGAGGTAAGAGGCATGTTTTTTTTTTTTTTTTTTTTTGGAGACAGAGTCTCCCTTTGTTGCCCTGGCTAGAGTGAGTGCCATGGCGTCAGCCTAGATCACAGCAACCTCAATCTCCTGGGCTCAAGCAATCCTGCTGCCTCAGCCTCCCAAGTAGCTGGGACTACAGGCATGCGCCACCATGCCCGGCTAATTTTTTTCTATATCTATTAGTTGGCCAATTAATTTCTTTCTATTTATAGTAGAGATGGGGTCTCGCTCTTGCTCAGGCTGGTTTCGAACTCCTGACCTCGAGCAATCCGCCCACCTCGGCCTCCCAGAGTGCTAGGATTACAGGTGTGAGCCAGCACGCCCGGCCAAGAGGCATTTTAAAAAAAAAAAAAATGACTCCGAAAAGAAAAGTAAAAGGAGGCCTGTCGAGCACGTCTGGGTGTGACTGTGCATCCCCCAACATCCGGTGCCACCACCAAAGATTCCTACGTGTAGCCCATAGAACGCCAAAATCAACGGGACGAGTTCTGGTCACAACTCCCTCAAAATGACATCCCGGCCTTCTTCTGCAACTCCCTCCCCTCTCAGACTCTCAAGGTTTCCTCCAGCGTGTCGGTTCCCACAGACCAGACCCTTGGTCTGAGACCCGACAGTCCAGGTGCCACGCCTGCTGCCGCGTGGCGGCGGTGCTGCGGCTTGGGGCAAGAGGAGGCCCCACGGAGCGGGCTGGGGCGCCAGGCACCGCGGCGGGCGCTGAGGGTGGGGGTGACACCCCCCCCCCCGACTGCCGCCGCGCTCTCCGAATGGGGACAGAACAAGAGGCAAAAAAAAAAAAAGCCTACGGCACCCGGTATTCCCAGGCGGTCTCCCATCCAAGTACTAACCAGGCCCGACCCTGCTTAGCTTCCGAGATCAGACGAGATCGGGCGCGTTCAGGGTGGTGTGGCCGTAGACAGCGGAGGGCGCCCCAGCCCCGCTCAAGAAGCCGAGCGTCTCTGCGCTTCCCCGCGCCTCCTCCCGCCCCAGGCCCCGCGCCGGCGCTGACCCACTCGGGGCCGGGCCGGGCTTGTTGAGTTCGCTGGCCGGGTCCCGAGGTCTCCACGGGACTGGGGTGCGGGGCGTGGTGGGCTCGGCGGGGTGGGGGGCTGTCTTCACACACACACAACACACACACACACACACACACTCACACACACACACACCAGATGCGCCTCCAGCCTCCACGGCTGGACCCGCCAAGGTGGAGACCTCCAGCCGCCCCCCTCTCCTGGCCTCGCCTCCCTCACCTACCCGCCCCCAACCCCAGTGCACCGCTGCTGACTGCGCATGCGCGGGCGGTCGCCTTTGGCCCCAGGGGCCGCCCTCCAGCACAACCCCTTTCAGCTGCGCCCCCGCCCTGCGTGTGGGCTGCCGCCTATCCGCCCCGGACCAGGGCTGGGGCACAGCGCGTAGGGGAGGGGAGCGAGTGTAGGGGCGTCTCTCGGGATGTGTGCCATGGGTGGGGTGTTTTGGGGGGCGCTGGAGAAATCAGTCCCCTCCATCTCCTACCTCTGGAAACCCCCCAAGCCGTTGCAGAACTGCCGGCACCGCTACCGTGGGGGCCGGGACCCTACTCTGTGTCCTCCTGTGGCCCAGTCCAAGGGGCCTGGGCCTGGCCGGGGCCGGATTGGACCCCAACCACCCTGGGGTGTGGACTTGCTAAAACTGGGCGATTAGAGATTTGGTTCCAGCTTCATTGAGGGTCATTTCACTAAGGAAGGCACCGTAAAGACGTTCCTAAGACGTTTGTGAGGGTGGCAACTGAAAGAGAATTTTAAAGCTGACAGAAGAGGCGAGGAAAGGCATAGGAGATTTCCACACCCAGCAAGGAAGCCTTTCCCGAAACGGAAGAAAGAAACGAGCAAACAGAGACACCGGTAGCCCGCCCGGATCAGAGTCTGCTCCTTAGGGCAAGTTCCCTGACCAGATTCACCCGTGGGTCGCGAGCTAGCGGCATTCAGAAGAGCCAGGCCCGCAGCCTACGCAGAAGACACCTGCGCTCGGGTGTCTGTGGCGGCACAATTCACAATTGCAAAGATGTGGAAGCGACCCGAGTGCCCATCGATCCACGAGTGGATTAATAAAATGTGGCGCGTGTACACCACGGAGTGCTATTCGGCTGTGAGAAACGGCGGTGAGAGGGCACCTCCCGTGTTCTCCTGGCCGGAGCTGGAACCCGTTCCAGTAAGCCAAGTATCCCAAGAATGGACACAGGAGCACCACGTGCGCGTGCTCACCGGCAAATTGGTAGGAACCCATGGACACCTGAGTGGACGTAGAGGAATCACCTTCATCGGGTGGGGGTCGGGCGGGTGGGGGGAGGGGATGGGCATCCACACCCATTAGGAATGGGGTGGGTGCGCACCGACTGGGGGATGGGCGCACTTGAAGCTCTGACCAGAGGGGGGAGGCGGGGAGAGGGCAATGTACCTGACCTTAACATTGGGACCCCCACCATACGCTGCTAAAGCATGAGAGATAAATGAAGAAGACAACAGGGGGGAGGGGGGCACGGGCAATACATGGAACCCTAACACTTGTACTCCCATAATCTGCTTGAAAAGAGAGAGAAAAGAAAATGCAATAATCGAGGTAAGAGGCATGTTTTTTTTTTTTTTTTTTTTTTGGAGACAGAGTCTCCCTTTGTTGCCCTGGCTAGAGTGAGTGCCATGGCGTCAGCCTAGATCACAGCAACCTCAATCTCCTGGGCTCAAGCAATCCTGCTGCCTCAGCCTCCCAAGTAGCTGGGACTACAGGCATGCGCCACCATGCCCGGCTAATTTTTTTCTATATCTATTAGTTGGCCAATTAATTTCTTTCTATTTATAGTAGAGATGGGGTCTCGCTCTTGCTCAGGCTGGTTTCGAACTCCTGACCTCGAGCAATCCGCCCACCTCGGCCTCCCAGAGTGCTAGGATTACAGGTGTGAGCCAGCACGCCCGGCCAAGAGGCATTTTAAAAAAAAAAAAAATGACTCCGAAAAGAAAAGTAAAAGGAGGCCTGTCGAGCACGTCTGGGTGTGACTGTGCATCCCCCAACATCCGGTGCCACCACCAAAGATTCCTACGTGTAGCCCATAGAACGCCAAAATCAACGGGACGAGTTCTGGTCACAACTCCCTCAAAATGACATCCCGGCCTTCTTCTGCAACTCCCTCCCCTCTCAGACTCTCAAGGTTTCCTCCAGCGTGTCGGTTCCCACAGACCAGACCCTTGGTCTGAGACCCGACAGTCCAGGTGCCACGCCTGCTGCCGCGTGGCGGCGGTGCTGCGGCTTGGGGCAAGAGGAGGCCCCACGGAGCGGGCTGGGGCGCCAGGCACCGCGGGCGGGCGCTGAGGGTGGGGGTGACACCCCCCCCCCCCCGACTGCCGCCGCGCTCTCCGAATGGGGACAGAACAAGAGGCAAAAAAAAAGAAGCCTACGGCACCCGGTATTCCCAGGCGGTCTCCCATCCAAGTACTAACCAGGCCCGACCCTGCTTAGCTTCCGAGATCAGACGAGATCGGGCGCGTTCAGGGTGGTGTGGCCGTAGACAGCGGAGGGCGCCCCAGCCCCGCTCAAGAAGCCGAGCGTCTCTGCGCTTCCCCGCGCCTCCTCCCGCCCCAGGCCCCGCGCCGGCGCTGACCCACTCGGGGCCGGGCCGGGCTTGTTGAGTTCGCTGGCCGGGTCCCGAGGTCTCCACGGGACTGGGGTGCGGGGCGTGGTGGGCTCGGCGGGGTGGGGGGCTGTCTTCACACACACACAACACACACACACACACACACACACTCACACACACACACACCAGATGCGCCTCCAGCCTCCACGGCTGGACCCGCCAAGGTGGAGACCTCCAGCCGCCCCCCTCTCCTGGCCTCGCCTCCCTCACCTACCCGCCCCCAACCCCAGTGCGCCGCTGCTGACTGCGCATGCGCGGGCGGTCGCCTTTGGCCCCAGGGGCCGCCCTCCAGCACAACCCCTTTCAGCTGCGCCCCCGCCCTGCGTGTGGGCTGCCGCCTATCCGCCCCGGACCAGGGCTGGGGCACAGCGCATAGGGGAGGGGAGCGAGTGTAGGGGCGTCTCTCGGGATGTGTGCCATGGGTGGGGTGTTTTGGGGGGCGCTGGAGAAATCAGTCCCCTCCATCTCCTACCTCTGGAAACCCCCCAAGCCGTTGCAGAACTGCCGGCACCGCTACCGTGGGGGCCGGGACCCTACTCTGTGTCCTCCTGTGGCCCAGTCCAAGGGGCCTGGGCCTGGCCGGGGCCGGATTGGACCCCAACCACCCTGGGGTGTGGACTTGCTAAAACTGGGCGATTAGAGATTTGGTTCCAGCTTCATTGAGGGTCATTTCACTAAGGAAGGCACCGTAAAGACGTTCCTAAGACGTTTGTGAGGGTGGCAACTGAAAGAGAATTTTAAAGCTGACAGAAGAGGCGAGGAAAGGCATAGGAGATTTCCACACCCAGCAAGGAAGCCTTTCCCGAAACGGAAGAAAGAAACGAGCAAACAGAGACACCGGTAGCCCGCCCGGATCAGAGTCTGCTCCTTAGGGCAAGTTCCCTGACCAGATTCACCCGTGGGTCGCGAGCTAGCGGCATTCAGAAGAGCCAGGCCCGCAGCCTACGCAGAAGACACCTGCGCTCGGGTGTCTGTGGCGGCACAATTCACAATTGCAAAGATGTGGAAGCGACCCGAGTGCCCATCGATCCACGAGTGGATTAATAAAATGTGGCGCGTGGACACCACGGAGTGCTATTCGGCTGTGAGAAACGGCGGTGAGAGGGCACCTCCCGTGTTCTCCTGGCCGGAGCTGGAACCCGTTCCAGTAAGCCAAGTATCCCAAGAATGGACACAGGAGCACCACGTGCGCGTGCTCACCGGCAAATTGGTAGGAACCCATGGACACCTGAGTGGACGTAGAGGAATCACCTTCATCGGGTGGGGGTCGGGCGGGTGGGGGGAGGGGATGGGCATCCACACCCATTAGGAATGGGGTGGGTGCGCACCGACTGGGGGATGGGCGCACTTGAAGCTCTGACCAGAGGGGGGAGGCGGGGAGAGGGCAATGTACCTGACCTTAACATTGGGACCCCCACCATACGCTGCTAAAGCATGAGAGATAAATGAAGAAGACAACAGGGGGGAGGGGGGCACGGGCAATACATGGAACCCTAACACTTGTACTCCCATAATCTGCTTGAAAAGAGAGAGAAAAGAAAATGCAATAATCGAGGTAAGAGGCATGTTTTTTTTTTTTTTTTTTTTTTTGGAGACAGAGTCTCCCTTTGTTGCCCTGGCTAGAGTGAGTGCCATGGCGTCAGCCTAGATCACAGCAACCTCAATCTCCTGGGCTCAAGCAATCCTGCTGCCTCAGCCTCCCAAGTAGCTGGGACTACAGGCATGCGCCACCATGCCCGGCTAATTTTTTTCTATATCTATTAGTTGGCCAATTAATTTCTTTCTATTTATAGTAGAGATGGGGTCTCGCTCTTGCTCAGGCTGGTTTCGAACTCCTGACCTCGAGCAATCCGCCCACCTCGGCCTCCCAGAGTGCTAGGATTACAGGTGTGAGCCAGCACGCCCGGCCAAGAGGCATTTTAAAAAAAAAAAAAATGACTCCGAAAAGAAAAGTAAAAGGAGGCCTGTCGAGCACGTCTGGGTGTGACTGTGCATCCCCCAACATCCGGTGCCACCACCAAAGATTCCTACGTGTAGCCCATAGAACGCCAAAATCAACGGGACGAGTTCTGGTCACAACTCCCTCAAAATGACATCCCGGCCTTCTTCTGCAACTCCCTCCCCTCTCAGACTCTCAAGGTTTCCTCCAGCGTGTCGGTTCCCACAGACCAGACCCTTGGTCTGAGACCCGACAGTCCAGGTGCCACGCCTGCTGCCGCGTGGCGGCGGTGCTGCGGCTTGGGGCAAGAGGAGGCCCCACGGAGCGGGCTGGGGCGCCAGGCACCGCGGGCGGGCGCTGAGGGTGGGGGTGACACCCCCCCCCCCCGACTGCCGCCGCGCTCTCCGAATGGGGACAGAACAAGAGGCAAAAAAAAAGAAGCCTACGGCACCCGGTATTCCCAGGCGGTCTCCCATCCAAGTACTAACCAGGCCCGACCCTGCTTAGCTTCCGAGATCAGACGAGATCGGGCGCGTTCAGGGTGGTGTGGCCGTAGACAGCGGAGGGCGCCCCAGCCCCGCTCAAGAAGCCGAGCGTCTCTGCGCTTCCCCGCGCCTCCTCCCGCCCCAGGCCCCGCGCCGGCGCTGACCCACTCGGGGCCGGGCCGGGCTTGTTGAGTTCGCTGGCCGGGTCCCGAGGTCTCCACGGGACTGGGGTGCGGGGCGTGGTGGGCTCGGCGGGGTGGGGGGCTGTCTTCACACACACACAACACACACACACACACACACACACTCACACACACACACACCAGATGCGCCTCCAGCCTCCACGGCTGGACCCGCCAAGGTGGAGACCTCCAGCCGCCCCCCTCTCCTGGCCTCGCCTCCCTCACCTACCCGCCCCCAACCCCAGTGCGCCGCTGCTGACTGCGCATGCGCGGGCGGTCGCCTTTGGCCCCAGGGGCCGCCCTCCAGCACAACCCCTTTCAGCTGCGCCCCCGCCCTGCGTGTGGGCTGCCGCCTATCCGCCCCGGACCAGGGCTGGGGCACAGCGCATAGGGGAGGGGAGCGAGTGTAGGGGCGTCTCTCGGGATGTGTGCCATGGGTGGGGTGTTTTGGGGGGCGCTGGAGAAATCAGTCCCCTCCATCTCCTACCTCTGGAAACCCCCCAAGCCGTTGCAGAACTGCCGGCACCGCTACCGTGGGGGCCGGGACCCTACTCTGTGTCCTCCTGTGGCCCAGTCCAAGGGGCCTGGGCCTGGCCGGGGCCGGATTGGACCCCAACCACCCTGGGGTGTGGACTTGCTAAAACTGGGCGATTAGAGATTTGGTTCCAGCTTCATTGAGGGTCATTTCACTAAGGAAGGCACCGTAAAGACGTTCCTAAGACGTTTGTGAGGGTGGCAACTGAAAGAGAATTTTAAAGCTGACAGAAGAGGCGAGGAAAGGCATAGGAGATTTCCACACCCAGCAAGGAAGCCTTTCCCGAAACGGAAGAAAGAAACGAGCAAACAGAGACACCGGTAGCCCGCCCGGATCAGAGTCTGCTCCTTAGGGCAAGTTCCCTGACCAGATTCACCCGTGGGTCGCGAGCTAGCGGCATTCAGAAGAGCCAGGCCCGCAGCCTACGCAGAAGACACCTGCGCTCCGGTGTCTGTGGCGGCACAATTCACAATTGCAAAGATGTGGAAGCGACCCGAGTGCCCATCGATCCACGAGTGGATTAATAAAATGTGGCGCGTGGACACCACGGAGTGCTATTCGGCTGTGAGAAACGGCGGTGAGAGGGCACCTCCCGTGTTCTCCTGGCCGGAGCTGGAACCCGTTCCAGTAAGCCAAGTATCCCAAGAATGGACACAGGAGCACCACGTGCGCGTGCTCACCGGCAAATTGGTAGGAACCCATGGACACCTGAGTGGACGTAGAGGAATCACCTTCATCGGGTGGGGGTCGGGCGGGTGGGGGGAGGGGATGGGCATCCACACCCATTAGGAATGGGGTGGGTGCGCACCGACTGGGGGATGGGCGCACTTGAAGCTCTGACCAGAGGGGGGAGGCGGGGAGAGGGCAATGTACCTGACCTTAACATTGGGACCCCCACCATACGCTGCTAAAGCATGAGAGATAAATGAAGAAGACAACAGGGGGGAGGGGGGCACGGGCAATACATGGAACCCTAACACTTGTACTCCCATAATCTGCTTGAAAAGAGAGAGAAAAGAAAATGCAATAATCGAGGTAAGAGGCATGTTTTTTTTTTTTTTTTTTTTTTTGGAGACAGAGTCTCCCTTTGTTGCCCTGGCTAGAGTGAGTGCCATGGCGTCAGCCTAGCTCACAGCAACCTCAATCTCCTGGGCTCAAGCAATCCTGCTGCCTCAGCCTCCCAAGTAGCTGGGACTACAGGCATGCGCCACCATGCCCGGCTAATTTTTTTCTATATCTATTAGTTGGCCAATTAATTTCTTTCTATTTATAGTAGAGATGGGGTCTCGCTCTTGCTCAGGCTGGTTTCGAACTCCTGACCTCGAGCAATCCGCCCACCTCGGCCTCCCAGAGTGCTAGGATTACAGGTGTGAGCCAGCACGCCCGGCCAAGAGGCATTTTAAAAAAAAAAAAAATGACTCCGAAAAGAAAAGTAAAAGGAGGCCTGTCGAGCACGTCTGGGTGTGACTGTGCATCCCCCAACATCCGGTGCCACCACCAAAGATTCCTACGTGTAGCCCATAGAACGCCAAAATCAACGGGACGAGTTCTGGTCACAACTCCCTCAAAATGACATCCCGGCCTTCTTCTGCAACTCCCTCCCCTCTCAGACTCTCAAGGTTTCCTCCAGCGTGTCGGTTCCCACAGACCAGACCCTTGGTCTGAGACCCGACAGTCCAGGTGCCACGCCTGCTGCCGCGTGGCGGCGGTGCTGCGGCTTGGGGCAAGAGGAGGCCCCACGGAGCGGGCTGGGGCGCCAGGCACCGCGGGCGGGCGCTGAGGGTGGGGGTGACACCCCCCCCCCCCCCGACTGCCGCCGCGCTCTCCGAATGGGGACAGAACAAGAGGCAAAAAAAAAAAAAGCCTACGGCACCCGGTATTCCCAGGCGGTCTCCCATCCAAGTACTAAGCAGGCCCGACCCTGCTTAGCTTCCGAGATCAGACGAGATCGGGCGCGTTCAGGGTGGTGTGGCCGTAGACAGCGGAGGGCGCCCCAGCCCCGCTCAAGAAGCCGAGCGTCTCTGCGCTTCCCCGCGCCTCCTCCCGCCCCAGGCCCCGCGCCGGCGCTGACCCACTCGGGGCCGGGCCGGGCTTGTTGAGTTCGCTGGCCGGGTCCCGAGGTCTCCACGGGACTGGGGTGCGGGGCGTGGTGGGCTCGGCGGGGTGGGGGGCTGTCTTCACACACACACAACACACACACACACACACACACACTCACACACACACACACCAGATGCGCCTCCAGCCTCCACGGCTGGACCCGCCAAGGTGGAGACCTCCAGCCGCCCCCCTCTCCTGGCCTCGCCTCCCTCACCTACCCGCCCCCAACCCCAGTGCGCCGCTGCTGACTGCGCATGCGCGGGCGGTCGCCTTTGGCCCCAGGGGCCGCCCTCCAGCACAACCCCTTTCAGCTGCGCCCCCGCCCTGCGTGTGGGCTGCCGCCTATCCGCCCCGGACCAGGGCTGGGGCACAGCGCATAGGGGAGGGGAGCGAGTGTAGGGGCGTCTCTCGGGATGTGTGCCATGGGTGGGGTGTTTTGGGGGGCGCTGGAGAAATCAGTCCCCTCCATCTCCTACCTCTGGAAACCCCCCAAGCCGTTGCAGAACTGCCGGCACCGCTACCGTGGGGGCCGGGACCCTACTCTGTGTCCTCCTGTGGCCCAGTCCAAGGGGCCTGGGCCTGGCCGGGGCCGGATTGGACCCCAACCACCCTGGGGTGTGGACTTGCTAAAACTGGGCGATTAGAGATTTGGTTCCAGCTTCATTGAGGGTCATTTCACTAAGGAAGGCACCGTAAAGACGTTCCTAAGACGTTTGTGAGGGTGGCAACTGAAAGAGAATTTTAAAGCTGACAGAAGAGGCGAGGAAAGGCATAGGAGATTTCCACACCCAGCAAGGAAGCCTTTCCCGAAACGGAAGAAAGAAACGAGCAAACAGAGACACCGGTAGCCCGCCCGGATCAGAGTCTGCTCCTTAGGGCAAGTTCCCTGACCAGATTCACCCGTGGGTCGCGAGCTAGCGGCATTCAGAAGAGCCAGGCCCGCAGCCTACGCAGAAGACACCTGCGCTCCGGTGTCTGTGGCGGCACAATTCACAATTGCAAAGATGTGGAAGCGACCCGAGTGCCCATCGATCCACGAGTGGATTAATAAAATGTGGCGCGTGGACACCACGGAGTGCTATTCGGCTGTGAGAAACGGCGGTGAGAGGGCACCTCCCGTGTTCTCCTGGCCGGAGCTGGAACCCGTTCCAGTAAGCCAAGTATCCCAAGAATGGACACAGGAGCACCACGTGCGCGTGCTCACCGGCAAATTGGTAGGAACCCATGGACACCTGAGTGGACGTAGAGGAATCACCTTCATCGGGTGGGGGTCGGGCGGGTGGGGGGAGGGGATGGGCATCCACACCCATTAGGAATGGGGTGGGTGCGCACCGACTGGGGGATGGGCGCACTTGAAGCTCTGACCAGAGGGGGGAGGCGGGGAGAGGGCAATGTACCTGACCTTAACATTGGGACCCCCACCATACGCTGCTAAAGCATGAGAGATAAATGAAGAAGACAACAGGGGGGAGGGGGGCACGGGCAATACATGGAACCCTAACACTTGTACTCCCATAATCTGCTTGAAAAGAGAGAGAAAAGAAAATGCAATAATCGAGGTAAGAGGCATGTTTTTTTTTTTTTTTTTTTTTTTGGAGACAGAGTCTCCCTTTGTTGCCCTGGCTAGAGTGAGTGCCATGGCGTCAGCCTAGATCACAGCAACCTCAATCTCCTGGGCTCAAGCAATCCTGCTGCCTCAGCCTCCCAAGTAGCTGGGACTACAGGCATGCGCCACCATGCCCGGCTAATTTTTTTCTATATCTATTAGTTGGCCAATTAATTTCTTTCTATTTATAGTAGAGATGGGGTCTCGCTCTTGCTCAGGCTGGTTTCGAACTCCTGACCTCGAGCAATCCGCCCACCTCGGCCTCCCAGAGTGCTAGGATTACAGGTGTGAGCCAGCACGCCCGGCCAAGAGGCATTTTAAAAAAAAAAAAAATGACTCCGAAAAGAAAAGTAAAAGGAGGCCTGTCGAGCACGTCTGGGTGTGACTGTGCATCCCCCAACATCCGGTGCCACCACCAAAGATTCCTACGTGTAGCCCATAGAACGCCAAAATCAACGGGACGAGTTCTGGTCACAACTCCCTCAAAATGACATCCCGGCCTTCTTCTGCAACTCCCTCCCCTCTCAGACTCTCAAGGTTTCCTCCAGCGTGTCGGTTCCCACAGACCAGACCCTTGGTCTGAGACCCGACAGTCCAGGTGCCACGCCTGCTGCCGCGTGGCGGCGGTGCTGCGGCTTGGGGCAAGAGGAGGCCCCACGGAGCGGGCTGGGGCGCCAGGCACCGCGGCGGGCGCTGAGGGTGGGGGTGACACCCCCCCCCCCGACTGCCGCCGCGCTCTCCGAATGGGGACAGAACAAGAGGCAAAAAAAAAAAAAGCCTACGGCACCCGGTATTCCCAGGCGGTCTCCCATCCAAGTACTAACCAGGCCCGACCCTGCTTAGCTTCCGAGATCAGACGAGATCGGGCGCGTTCAGGGTGGTGTGGCCGTAGACAGCGGAGGGCGCCCCAGCCCCGCTCAAGAAGCCGAGCGTCTCTGCGCTTCCCCGCGCCTCCTCCCGCCCCAGGCCCCGCGCCGGCGCTGACCCACTCGGGGCCGGGCCGGGCTTGTTGAGTTCGCTGGCCGGGTCCCGAGGTCTCCACGGGACTGGGGTGCGGGGCGTGGTGGGCTCGGCGGGGTGGGGGGCTGTCTTCACACACACACAACACACACACACACACACACACTCACACACACACACACCAGATGCGCCTCCAGCCTCCACGGCTGGACCCGCCAAGGTGGAGACCTCCAGCCGCCCCCCTCTCCTGGCCTCGCCTCCCTCACCTACCCGCCCCCAACCCCAGTGCACCGCTGCTGACTGCGCATGCGCGGGCGGTCGCCTTTGGCCCCAGGGGCCGCCCTCCAGCACAACCCCTTTCAGCTGCGCCCCCGCCCTGCGTGTGGGCTGCCGCCTATCCGCCCCGGACCAGGGCTGGGGCACAGCGCGTAGGGGAGGGGAGCGAGTGTAGGGGCGTCTCTCGGGATGTGTGCCATGGGTGGGGTGTTTTGGGGGGCGCTGGAGAAATCAGTCCCCTCCATCTCCTACCTCTGGAAACCCCCCAAGCCGTTGCAGAACTGCCGGCACCGCTACCGTGGGGGCCGGGACCCTACTCTGTGTCCTCCTGTGGCCCAGTCCAAGGGGCCTGGGCCTGGCCGGGGCCGGATTGGACCCCAACCACCCTGGGGTGTGGACTTGCTAAAACTGGGCGATTAGAGATTTGGTTCCAGCTTCATTGAGGGTCATTTCACTAAGGAAGGCACCGTAAAGACGTTCCTAAGACGTTTGTGAGGGTGGCAACTGAAAGAGAATTTTAAAGCTGACAGAAGAGGCGAGGAAAGGCATAGGAGATTTCCACACCCAGCAAGGAAGCCTTTCCCGAAACGGAAGAAAGAAACGAGCAAACAGAGACACCGGTAGCCCGCCCGGATCAGAGTCTGCTCCTTAGGGCAAGTTCCCTGACCAGATTCACCCGTGGGTCGCGAGCTAGCGGCATTCAGAAGAGCCAGGCCCGCAGCCTACGCAGAAGACACCTGCGCTCGGGTGTCTGTGGCGGCACAATTCACAATTGCAAAGATGTGGAAGCGACCCGAGTGCCCATCGATCCACGAGTGGATTAATAAAATGTGGCGCGTGGACACCACGGAGTGCTATTCGGCTGTGAGAAACGGCGGTGAGAGGGCACCTCCCGTGTTCTCCTGGCCGGAGCTGGAACCCGTTCCAGTAAGCCAAGTATCCCAAGAATGGACCCAGGAGCACCACGTGCGCGTGCTCACCGGCAAATTGGTAGGAACCCATGGACACCTGAGTGGACGTAGAGGAATCACCTTCATCGGGTGGGGGTCGGGCGGGTGGGGGGAGGGGATGGGCATCCACACCCATTAGGAATGGGGTGGGTGCGCACCGACTGGGGGATGGGCGCACTTGAAGCTCTGACCAGAGGGGGGAGGCGGGGAGAGGGCAATGTACCTGACCTTAACATTGGGACCCCCACCATACGCTGCTAAAGCATGAGAGATAAATGAAGAAGACAACAGGGGGGAGGGGGGCACGGGCAATACATGGAACCCTAACACTTGTACTCCCATAATCTGCTTGAAAAGAGAGAGAAAAGAAAATGCAATAATCGAGGTAAGAGGCATGTTTTTTTTTTTTTTTTTTTTTTGGAGACAGAGTCTCCCTTTGTTGCCCTGGCTAGAGTGAGTGCCATGGCGTCAGCCTAGATCACAGCAACCTCAATCTCCTGGGCTCAAGCAATCCTGCTGCCTCAGCCTCCCAAGTAGCTGGGACTACAGGCATGCGCCACCATGCCCGGCTAATTTTTTTCTATATCTATTAGTTGGCCAATTAATTTCTTTCTATTTATAGTAGAGATGGGGTCTCGCTCTTGCTCAGGCTGGTTTCGAACTCCTGACCTCGAGCAATCCGCCCACCTCGGCCTCCCAGAGTGCTAGGATTACAGGTGTGAGCCAGCACGCCCGGCCAAGAGGCATTTTAAAAAAAAAAAAAATGACTCCGAAAAGAAAAGTAAAAGGAGGCCTGTCGAGCACGTCTGGGTGTGACTGTGCATCCCCCAACATCCGGTGCCACCACCAAAGATTCCTACGTGTAGCCCATAGAACGCCAAAATCAACGGGACGAGTTCTGGTCACAACTCCCTCAAAATGACATCCCGGCCTTCTTCTGCAACTCCCTCCCCTCTCAGACTCTCAAGGTTTCCTCCAGCGTGTCGGTTCCCACAGACCAGACCCTTGGTCTGAGACCCGACAGTCCAGGTGCCACGCCTGCTGCCGCGTGGCGGCGGTGCTGCGGCTTGGGGCAAGAGGAGGCCCCACGGAGCGGGCTGGGGCGCCAGGCACCGCGGGCGGGCGCTGAGGGTGGGGGTGACACCCCCCCCCCCCGACTGCCGCCGCGCTCTCCGAATGGGGACAGAACAAGAGGCAAAAAAAAAGAAGCCTACGGCACCCGGTATTCCCAGGCGGTCTCCCATCCAAGTACTAACCAGGCCCGACCCTGCTTAGCTTCCGAGATCAGACGAGATCGGGCGCGTTCAGGGTGGTGTGGCCGTAGACAGCGGAGGGCGCCCCAGCCCCGCTCAAGAAGCCGAGCGTCTCTGCGCTTCCCCGCGCCTCCTCCCGCCCCAGGCCCCGCGCCGGCGCTGACCCACTCGGGGCCGGGCCGGGCTTGTTGAGTTCGCTGGCCGGGTCCCGAGGTCTCCACGGGACTGGGGTGCGGGGCGTGGTGGGCTCGGCGGGGTGGGGGGCTGTCTTCACACACACACAACACACACACACACACACACACTCACACACACACACACCAGATGCGCCTCCAGCCTCCACGGCTGGACCCGCCAAGGTGGAGACCTCCAGCCGCCCCCCTCTCCTGGCCTCGCCTCCCTCACCTACCCGCCCCCAACCCCAGTGCGCCGCTGCTGACTGCGCATGCGCGGGCGGTCGCCTTTGGCCCCAGGGGCCGCCCTCCAGCACAACCCCTTTCAGCTGCGCCCCCGCCCTGCGTGTGGGCTGCCGCCTATCCGCCCCGGACCAGGGCTGGGGCACAGCGCATAGGGGAGGGGAGCGAGTGTAGGGGCGTCTCTCGGGATGTGTGCCATGGGTGGGGTGTTTTGGGGGGCGCTGGAGAAATCAGTCCCCTCCATCTCCTACCTCTGGAAACCCCCCAAGCCGTTGCAGAACTGCCGGCACCGCTACCGTGGGGGCCGGGACCCTACTCTGTGTCCTCCTGTGGCCCAGTCCAAGGGGCCTGGGCCTGGCCGGGGCCGGATTGGACCCCAACCACCCTGGGGTGTGGACTTGCTAAAACTGGGCGATTAGAGATTTGGTTCCAGCTTCATTGAGGGTCATTTCACTAAGGAAGGCACCGTAAAGACGTTCCTAAGACGTTTGTGAGGGTGGCAACTGAAAGAGAATTTTAAAGCTGACAGAAGAGGCGAGGAAAGGCATAGGAGATTTCCACACCCAGCAAGGAAGCCTTTCCCGAAACGGAAGAAAGAAACGAGCAAACAGAGACACCGGTAGCCCGCCCGGATCAGAGTCTGCTCCTTAGGGCAAGTTCCCTGACCAGATTCACCCGTGGGTCGCGAGCTAGCGGCATTCAGAAGAGCCAGGCCCGCAGCCTACGCAGAAGACACCTGCGCTCGGGTGTCTGTGGCGGCACAATTCACAATTGCAAAGATGTGGAAGCGACCCGAGTGCCCATCGATCCACGAGTGGATTAATAAAATGTGGCGCGTGGACACCACGGAGTGCTATTCGGCTGTGAGAAACGGCGGTGAGAGGGCACCTCCCGTGTTCTCCTGGCCGGAGCTGGAACCCGTTCCAGTAAGCCAAGTATCCCAAGAATGGACACAGGAGCACCACGTGCGCGTGCTCACCGGCAAATTGGTAGGAACCCATGGACACCTGAGTGGACGTAGAGGAATCACCTTCATCGGGTGGGGGTCGGGCGGGTGGGGGGAGGGGATGGGCATCCACACCCATTAGGAATGGGGTGGGTGCGCACCGACTGGGGGATGGGCGCACTTGAAGCTCTGACCAGAGGGGGGAGGCGGGGAGAGGGCAATGTACCTGACCTTAACATTGGGACCCCCACCATACGCTGCTAAAGCATGAGAGATAAATGAAGAAGACAACAGGGGGGAGGGGGGCACGGGCAATACATGGAACCCTAACACTTGTACTCCCATAATCTGCTTGAAAAGAGAGAGAAAAGAAAATGCAATAATCGAGGTAAGAGGCATGTTTTTTTTTTTTTTTTTTTTTTTTGGAGACAGAGTCTCCCTTTGTTGCCCTGGCTAGAGTGAGTGCCATGGCGTCAGCCTAGATCACAGCAACCTCAATCTCCTGGGCTCAAGCAATCCTGCTGCCTCAGCCTCCCAAGTAGCTGGGACTACAGGCATGCGCCACCATGCCCGGCTAATTTTTTTCTATATCTATTAGTTGGCCAATTAATTTCTTTCTATTTATAGTAGAGATGGGGTCTCGCTCTTGCTCAGGCTGGTTTCGAACTCCTGACCTCGAGCAATCCGCCCACCTCGGCCTCCCAGAGTGCTAGGATTACAGGTGTGAGCCAGCACGCCCGGCCAAGAGGCATTTTAAAAAAAAAAAAAATGACTCCGAAAAGAAAAGTAAAAGGAGGCCTGTCGAGCACGTCTGGGTGTGACTGTGCATCCCCCAACATCCGGTGCCACCACCAAAGATTCCTACGTGTAGCCCATAGAACGCCAAAATCAACGGGACGAGTTCTGGTCACAACTCCCTCAAAATGACATCCCGGCCTTCTTCTGCAACTCCCTCCCCTCTCAGACTCTCAAGGTTTCCTCCAGCGTGTCGGTTCCCACAGACCAGACCCTTGGTCTGAGACCCGACAGTCCAGGTGCCACGCCTGCTGCCGCGTGGCGGCGGTGCTGCGGCTTGGGGCAAGAGGAGGCCCCACGGAGCGGGCTGGGGCGCCAGGCACCGCGGGCGGGCGCTGAGGGTGGGGGTGACACCCCCCCCACCCGACTGCCGCCGCGCTCTCCGAATGGGGACAGAACAAGAGGCAAAAAAAAAGAAGCCTACGGCACCCGGTATTCCCAGGCGGTCTCCCATCCAAGTACTAACCAGGCCCGACCCTGCTTAGCTTCCGAGATCAGACGAGATCGGGCGCGTTCAGGGTGGTGTGGCCGTAGACAGCGGAGGGCGCCCCAGCCCCGCTCAAGAAGCCGAGCGTCTCTGCGCTTCCCCGCGCCTCCTCCCGCCCCAGGCCCCGCGCCGGCGCTGACCCACTCGGGGCCGGGCCGGGCTTGTTGAGTTCGCTGGCCGGGTCCCGAGGTCTCCACGGGACTGGGGTGCGGGGCGTGGTGGGCTCGGCGGGGTGGGGGGCTGTCTTCACACACACACAACACACACACACACACACACACTCACACACACACACACCAGATGCGCCTCCAGCCTCCACGGCTGGACCCGCCAAGGTGGAGACCTCCAGCCGCCCCCCTCTCCTGGCCTCGCCTCCCTCACCTACCCGCCCCCAACCCCAGTGCGCCGCTGCTGACTGCGCATGCGCGGGCGGTCGCCTTTGGCCCCAGGGGCCGCCCTCCAGCACAACCCCTTTCAGCTGCGCCCCCGC
The DNA here is from genome assembly GCF_040939455.1 of Microcebus murinus. Taxonomy (NCBI): domain Eukaryota; kingdom Metazoa; phylum Chordata; class Mammalia; order Primates; family Cheirogaleidae; genus Microcebus; species Microcebus murinus. The sequence continues at coordinate 264,854 of NW_027438974.1, read as the reverse complement.
CCTGCGTGTGGGCTGCCGCCTATCCGCCCCGGACCAGGGCTGGGGCACAGCGCGTAGGGGAGGGGAGCGAGTGTAGGGGCGTCTCTCGGGATGTGTGCCATGGGTGGGGTGTTTTGGGGGGCGCTGGAGAAATCAGTCCCCTCCATCTCCTACCTCTGGAAACCCCCCAAGCCGTTGCAGAACTGCCGGCACCGCTACCGTGGGGGCCGGGACCCTACTCTGTGTCCTCCTGTGGCCCAGTCCAAGGGGCCTGGGCCTGGCCGGGGCCGGATTGGACCCCAACCACCCTGGGGTGTGGACTTGCTAAAACTGGGCGATTAGAGATTTGGTTCCAGCTTCATTGAGGGTCATTTCACTAAGGAAGGCACCGTAAAGACGTTCCTAAGACGTTTGTGAGGGTGGCAACTGAAAGAGAATTTTAAAGCTGACAGAAGAGGCGAGGAAAGGCATAGGAGATTTCCACACCCAGCAAGGAAGCCTTTCCCGAAACGGAAGAAAGAAACGAGCAAACAGAGACACCGGTAGCCCGCCCGGATCAGAGTCTGCTCCTTAGGGCAAGTTCCCTGACCAGATTCACCCGTGGGTCGCGAGCTAGCGGCATTCAGAAGAGCCAGGCCCGCAGCCTACGCAGAAGACACCTGCGCTCGGGTGTCTGTGGCGGCACAATTCACAATTGCAAAGATGTGGAAGCGACCCGAGTGCCCATCGATCCACGAGTGGATTAATAAAATGTGGCGCGTGGACACCACGGAGTGCTATTCGGCTGTGAGAAACGGCGGTGAGAGGGCACCTCCCGTGTTCTCCTGGCCGGAGCTGGAACCCGTTCCAGTAAGCCAAGTATCCCAAGAATGGACACAGGAGCACCACGTGCGCGTGCTCACCGGCAAATTGGTAGGAACCCATGGACACCTGAGTGGACGTAGAGGAATCACCTTCATCGGGTGGGGGTCGGGCGGGTGGGGGGAGGGGATGGGCATCCACACCCATTAGGAATGGGGTGGGTGCGCACCGACTGGGGGATGGGCGCACTTGAAGCTCTGACCAGAGGGGGGAGGCGGGGAGAGGGCAATGTACCTGACCTTAACATTGGGACCCCCACCATACGCTGCTAAAGCATGAGAGATAAATGAAGAAGACAACAGGGGGGAGGGGGGCACGGGCAATACATGGAACCCTAACACTTGTACTCCCATAATCTGCTTGAAAAGAGAGAGAAAAGAAAATGCAATAATCGAGGTAAGAGGCATGTTTTTTTTTTTTTTTTTTTTTTGGAGACAGAGTCTCCCTTTGTTGCCCTGGCTAGAGTGAGTGCCATGGCGTCAGCCTAGATCACAGCAACCTCAATCTCCTGGGCTCAAGCAATCCTGCTGCCTCAGCCTCCCAAGTAGCTGGGACTACAGGCATGCGCCACCATGCCCGGCTAATTTTTTTCTATATCTATTAGTTGGCCAATTAATTTCTTTCTATTTATAGTAGAGATGGGGTCTCGCTCTTGCTCAGGCTGGTTTCGAACTCCTGACCTCGAGCAATCCGCCCACCTCGGCCTCCCAGAGTGCTAGGATTACAGGTGTGAGCCAGCACGCCCGGCCAAGAGGCATTTTAAAAAAAAAAAAAATGACTCCGAAAAGAAAAGTAAAAGGAGGCCTGTCGAGCACGTCTGGGTGTGACTGTGCATCCCCCAACATCCGGTGCCACCACCAAAGATTCCTACGTGTAGCCCATAGAACGCCAAAATCAACGGGACGAGTTCTGGTCACAACTCCCTCAAAATGACATCCCGGCCTTCTTCTGCAACTCCCTCCCCTCTCAGACTCTCAAGGTTTCCTCCAGCGTGTCGGTTCCCACAGACCAGACCCTTGGTCTGAGACCCGACAGTCCAGGTGCCACGCCTGCTGCCGCGTGGCGGCGGTGCTGCGGCTTGGGGCAAGAGGAGGCCCCACGGAGCGGGCTGGGGCGCCAGGCACCGCGGGCGGGCGCTGAGGGTGGGGGTGACACCCCCCCCCCCGACTGCCGCCGCGCTCTCCGAATGGGGACAGAACAAGAGGCAAAAAAAAAGAAGCCTACGGCACCCGGTATTCCCAGGCGGTCTCCCATCCAAGTACTAACCAGGCCCGACCCTGCTTAGCTTCCGAGATCAGACGAGATCGGGCGCGTTCAGGGTGGTGTGGCCGTAGACAGCGGAGGGCGCCCCAGCCCCGCTCAAGAAGCCGAGCGTCTCTGCGCTTCCCCGCGCCTCCTCCCGCCCCAGGCCCCGCGCCGGCGCTGACCCACTCGGGGCCGGGCCGGGCTTGTTGAGTTCGCTGGCCGGGTCCCGAGGTCTCCACGGGACTGGGGTGCGGGGCGTGGTGGGCTCGGCGGGGTGGGGGGCTGTCTTCACACACACACAACACACACACACACACACACACTCACACACACACACACCAGATGCGCCTCCAGCCTCCACGGCTGGACCCGCCAAGGTGGAGACCTCCAGCCGCCCCCCTCTCCTGGCCTCGCCTCCCTCACCTACCCGCCCCCAACCCCAGTGCGCCGCTGCTGACTGCGCATGCGCGGGCGGTCGCCTTTGGCCCCAGGGGCCGCCCTCCAGCACAACCCCTTTCAGCTGCGCCCCCGCCCTGCGTGTGGGCTGCCGCCTATCCGCCCCGGACCAGGGCTGGGGCACAGCGCATAGGGGAGGGGAGCGAGTGTAGGGGCGTCTCTCGGGATGTGTGCCATGGGTGGGGTGTTTTGGGGGGCGCTGGAGAAATCAGTCCCCTCCATCTCCTACCTCTGGAAACCCCCCAAGCCGTTGCAGAACTGCCGGCACCGCTACCGTGGGGGCCGGGACCCTACTCTGTGTCCTCCTGTGGCCCAGTCCAAGGGGCCTGGGCCTGGCCGGGGCCGGATTGGACCCCAACCACCCTGGGGTGTGGACTTGCTAAAACTGGGCGATTAGAGATTTGGTTCCAGCTTCATTGAGGGTCATTTCACTAAGGAAGGCACCGTAAAGACGTTCCTAAGACGTTTGTGAGGGTGGCAACTGAAAGAGAATTTTAAAGCTGACAGAAGAGGCGAGGAAAGGCATAGGAGATTTCCACACCCAGCAAGGAAGCCTTTCCCGAAACGGAAGAAAGAAACGAGCAAACAGAGACACCGGTAGCCCGCCCGGATCAGAGTCTGCTCCTTAGGGCAAGTTCCCTGACCAGATTCACCCGTGGGTCGCGAGCTAGCGGCATTCAGAAGAGCCAGGCCCGCAGCCTACGCAGAAGACACCTGCGCTCGGGTGTCTGTGGCGGCACAATTCACAATTGCAAAGATGTGGAAGCGACCCGAGTGCCCATCGATCCACGAGTGGATTAATAAAATGTGGCGCGTGGACACCACGGAGTGCTATTCGGCTGTGAGAAACGGCGGTGAGAGGGCACCTCCCGTGTTCTCCTGGCCGGAGCTGGAACCCGTTCCAGTAAGCCAAGTATCCCAAGAATGGACACAGGAGCACCACGTGCGCGTGCTCACCGGCAAATTGGTAGGAACCCATGGACACCTGAGTGGACGTAGAGGAATCACCTTCATCGGGTGGGGGTCGGGCGGGTGGGGGGAGGGGATGGGCATCCACACCCATTAGGAATGGGGTGGGTGCGCACCGACTGGGGGATGGGCGCACTTGAAGCTCTGACCAGAGGGGGGAGGCGGGGAGAGGGCAATGTACCTGACCTTAACATTGGGACCCCCACCATACGCTGCTAAAGCATGAGAGATAAATGAAGAAGACAACAGGGGGGAGGGGGGCACGGGCAATACATGGAACCCTAACACTTGTACTCCCATAATCTGCTTGAAAAGAGAGAGAAAAGAAAATGCAATAATCGAGGTAAGAGGCATGTTTTTTTTTTTTTTTTTTTTTTTTTGGAGACAGAGTCTCCCTTTGTTGCCCTGGCTAGAGTGAGTGCCATGGCGTCAGCCTAGATCACAGCAACCTCAATCTCCTGGGCTCAAGCAATCCTGCTGCCTCAGCCTCCCAAGTAGCTGGGACTACAGGCATGCGCCACCATGCCCGGCTAATTTTTTTCTATATCTATTAGTTGGCCAATTAATTTCTTTCTATTTATAGTAGAGATGGGGTCTCGCTCTTGCTCAGGCTGGTTTCGAACTCCTGACCTCGAGCAATCCGCCCACCTCGGCCTCCCAGAGTGCTAGGATTACAGGTGTGAGCCAGCACGCCCGGCCAAGAGGCATTTTAAAAAAAAAAAAAATGACTCCGAAAAGAAAAGTAAAAGGAGGCCTGTCGAGCACGTCTGGGTGTGACTGTGCATCCCCCAACATCCGGTGCCACCACCAAAGATTCCTACGTGTAGCCCATAGAACGCCAAAATCAACGGGACGAGTTCTGGTCACAACTCCCTCAAAATGACATCCCGGCCTTCTTCTGCAACTCCCTCCCCTCTCAGACTCTCAAGGTTTCCTCCAGCGTGTCGGTTCCCACAGACCAGACCCTTGGTCTGAGACCCGACAGTCCAGGTGCCACGCCTGCTGCCGCGTGGCGGCGGTGCTGCGGCTTGGGGCAAGAGGAGGCCCCACGGAGCGGGCTGGGGCGCCAGGCACCGCGGGCGGGCGCTGAGGGTGGGGGTGACACCCCCCCCCCCGACTGCCGCCGCGCTCTCCGAATGGGGACAGAACAAGAGGCAAAAAAAAAGAAGCCTACGGCACCCGGTATTCCCAGGCGGTCTCCCATCCAAGTACTAACCAGGCCCGACCCTGCTTAGCTTCCGAGATCAGACGAGATCGGGCGCGTTCAGGGTGGTGTGGCCGTAGACAGCGGAGGGCGCCCCAGCCCCGCTCAAGAAGCCGAGCGTCTCTGCGCTTCCCCGCGCCTCCTCCCGCCCCAGGCCCCGCGCCGGCGCTGACCCACTCGGGGCCGGGCCGGGCTTGTTGAGTTCGCTGGCCGGGTCCCGAGGTCTCCACGGGACTGGGGTGCGGGGCGTGGTGGGCTCGGCGGGGTGGGGGGCTGTCTTCACACACACACAACACACACACACACACACACACTCACACACACACACACCAGATGCGCCTCCAGCCTCCACGGCTGGACCCGCCAAGGTGGAGACCTCCAGCCGCCCCCCTCTCCTGGCCTCGCCTCCCTCACCTACCCGCCCCCAACCCCAGTGCGCCGCTGCTGACTGCGCATGCGCGGGCGGTCGCCTTTGGCCCCAGGGGCCGCCCTCCAGCACAACCCCTTTCAGCTGCGCCCCCGCCCTGCGTGTGGGCTGCCGCCTATCCGCCCCGGACCAGGGCTGGGGCACAGCGCATAGGGGAGGGGAGCGAGTGTAGGGGCGTCTCTCGGGATGTGTGCCATGGGTGGGGTGTTTTGGGGGGCGCTGGAGAAATCAGTCCCCTCCATCTCCTACCTCTGGAAACCCCCCAAGCCGTTGCAGAACTGCCGGCACCGCTACCGTGGGGGCCGGGACCCTACTCTGTGTCCTCCTGTGGCCCAGTCCAAGGGGCCTGGGCCTGGCCGGGGCCGGATTGGACCCCAACCACCCTGGGGTGTGGACTTGCTAAAACTGGGCGATTAGAGATTTGGTTCCAGCTTCATTGAGGGTCATTTCACTAAGGAAGGCACCGTAAAGACGTTCCTAAGACGTTTGTGAGGGTGGCAACTGAAAGAGAATTTTAAAGCTGACAGAAGAGGCGAGGAAAGGCATAGGAGATTTCCACACCCAGCAAGGAAGCCTTTCCCGAAACGGAAGAAAGAAACGAGCAAACAGAGACACCGGTAGCCCGCCCGGATCAGAGTCTGCTCCTTAGGGCAAGTTCCCTGACCAGATTCACCCGTGGGTCGCGAGCTAGCGGCATTCAGAAGAGCCAGGCCCGCAGCCTACGCAGAAGACACCTGCGCTCGGGTGTCTGTGGCGGCACAATTCACAATTGCAAAGATGTGGAAGCGACCCGAGTGCCCATCGATCCACGAGTGGATTAATAAAATGTGGCGCGTGGACACCACGGAGTGCTATTCGGCTGTGAGAAACGGCGGTGAGAGGGCACCTCCCGTGTTCTCCTGGCCGGAGCTGGAACCCGTTCCAGTAAGCCAAGTATCCCAAGAATGGACACAGGAGCACCACGTGCGCGTGCTCACCGGCAAATTGGTAGGAACCCATGGACACCTGAGTGGACGTAGAGGAATCACCTTCATCGGGTGGGGGTCGGGCGGGTGGGGGGAGGGGATGGGCATCCACACCCATTAGGAATGGGGTGGGTGCGCACCGACTGGGGGATGGGCGCACTTGAAGCTCTGACCAGAGGGGGGAGGCGGGGAGAGGGCAATGTACCTGACCTTAACATTGGGACCCCCACCATACGCTGCTAAAGCATGAGAGATAAATGAAGAAGACAACAGGGGGGAGGGGGGCACGGGCAATACATGGAACCCTAACACTTGTACTCCATAATCTGCTTGAAAAGAGAGAGAAAAGAAAATGCAATAATCGAGGTAAGAGGCATGTTTTTTTTTTTTTTTTTTTTGGAGACAGAGTCTCCCTTTGTTGCCCTGGCTAGAGTGAGTGCCATGGCGTCAGCCTAGATCACAGCAACCTCAATCTCCTGGGCTCAAGCAATCCTGCTGCCTCAGCCTCCCAAGTAGCTGGGACTACAGGCATGCGCCACCATGCCCGGCTAATTTTTTTCTATATCTATTAGTTGGCCAATTAATTTCTTTCTATTTAATAGTAGAGATGGGGTCTCGCTCTTGCTCAGGCTGGTTTCGAACTCCTGACCTCGAGCAATCCGCCCACCTCGGCCTCCCAGAGTGCTAGGATTACAGGTGTGAGCCAGCACGCCCGGCCAAGAGGCATTTTAAAAAAAAAAAAAAATGACTCCGAAAAGAAAAGTAAAAGGAGGCCTGTCGAGCACGTCTGGGTGTGACTGTGCATCCCCCAACATCCGTTGCCACCACCAAAGATTCCTACGTGTAGCCCATAGAACGCCAAAATCAACGGGACGAGTTCTGGTCACAACTCCCTCAAAATGACATCCCGGCCTTCTTCTGCAACTCCCTCCCCTCTCAGACTCTCAAGGTTTCCTCCAGCGTGTCGGTTCCCACAGACCAGACCCTGGTCTGAGACCCGACAGTCCAGGTGCCACGCCTGCTGCCGCGTGGCGGCGGTGCTGCGGCTTGGGGCAAGAGGAGGCCCCACGGAGCGGGCTGGGGCGCCAGGCACCGCGGGCGGGCTGAGGGTGGGGGTGACACCCCCCCCCCCCGACTGCCGCCGCGCTCTCCGAATGGGGACAGAACAAGAGGCAAAAAAAAAGAAGCCTACGGCACCCGGTATTCCCAGGCGGTCTCCCATCCAAGTACTAACCAGGCCCGACCCTGCTTAGCTTCCGAGATCAGACGAGATCGGGCGCGTTCAGGGTGGTGTGGCCGTAGACAGCGGAGGGCGCCCCAGCCCCGCTCAAGAAGCCGAGCGTCTCTGCGCTTCCCCGCGCCTCCTCCCGCCCCAGGCCCCGCGCCGGCGCTGACCACTCGGGGCCGGGCCGGGCTTGTTGAGTTCGCTGGCCGGGTCCCGAGGTCCTCCACGGGACTGGGGTGCGGGGCGTGGTGGGCTCGGCGGGGTGGGGGGCTGTCTTCACACACACACAACACACACACACACACACACACACACACACACACACACCAGATGCGCCTCCAGCCTCCACGCTGGACCCGCCAAGGTGGAGACCTCCAGCCGCCCCCCTCTCCTGGCCTCGCCTCCCTCACCTACCCGCCCCCAACCCCAGTGCGCCGCTGCTGACTGCGCATGCGCGGGCGGTCGCCTTTGGCCCCAGGGGCCGCCCTCCAGCACAACCCCTTTCAGCTGCGCCCCGCCCTGCGTGTGGGCTGCCGCCTATCCGCCCCGGACCAGGGCTGGGGCACAGCGCATAGGGGAGGGGAGCGAGTGTAGGGGCGTCTCTCGGGATGTGTGCCATGGGTGGGGTGTTTTGGGGGGCGCTGGAGAAATCAGTCCCCTCCATCTCCTACCTCTGGAAACCCCCCAAGCCGTTGCAGAACTGCCGGCACCGCTACCGTGGGGGCCGGGACCCTACTCTGTGTCCTCCTGTGGCCCAGTCCAAGGGGCCTGGGCCTGGCCGGGGCCGGATTGGACCCCAACCACCCTGGGGTGTGGACTTGCTAAAACTGGGCGATTAGAGATTTGGTTCCAGCTTCATTGAGGGTCATTTCACTAAGGAAGGCACCGTAAAGACGTTCCTAAGACGTTTGTGAGGGTGGCAACTGAAAGAGAATTTTAAAGCTGACAGAAGAGGCGAGGAAAGGCATAGGAGATTTCCACACCCAGCAAGGAAGCCTTTCCCGAAACGGAAGAAAGAAACGAGCAAACAGAGACACCGGTAGCCCGCCCGGATCAGAGTCTGCTCCTTAGGGCAAGTTCCCTGACCAGATTCACCCGTGGGTCGCGAGCTAGCGGCATTCAGAAGAGCCAGGCCCGCAGCCTACGCAGAAGACACCTGCGCTCGGGTGTCTGTGGCGGCACAATTCACAATTGCAAAGATGTGGAAGCGACCCGAGTGCCCATCGATCCACGAGTGGATTAATAAAATGTGGCGCGTGGACACCACGGAGTGCTATTCGGCTGTGAGAAACGGCGGTGAGAGGGCACCTCCCGTGTTCTCCTGGCCGGAGCTGGAACCCGTTCCAGTAAGCCAAGTATCCCAAGAATGGACACAGGAGCACCACGTGCGCGTGCTCACCGGCAAATTGGTAGGAACCCATGGACACCTGAGTGGACGTAGAGGAATCACCTTCATCGGGTGGGGGTCGGGCGGGTGGGGGGAGGGGATGGGCATCCACACCCATTAGGAATGGGGTGGGTGCGCACCGACTGGGGGATGGGCGCACTTGAAGCTCTGACCAGAGGGGGGAGGCGGGGAGAGGGCAATGTACCTGACCTTAACATTGGGACCCCCACCATACGCTGCTAAAGCATGAGAGATAAATGAAGAAGACAACAGGGGGGAGGGGGGCACGGGCAATACATGGAACCCTAACACTTGTACTCCCATAATCTGCTTGAAAAGAGAGAGAAAAGAAAATGCAATAATCGAGGTAAGAGGCATGTTTTTTTTTTTTTTTTTTTTTTGGAGACAGAGTCTCCCTTTGTTGCCCTGGCTAGAGTGAGTGCCATGGCGTCAGCCTAGATCACAGCAACCTCAATCTCCTGGGCTCAAGCAATCCTGCTGCCTCAGCCTCCCAAGTAGCTGGGACTACAGGCATGCGCCACCATGCCCGGCTAATTTTTTTCTATATCTATTAGTTGGCCAATTAATTTCTTTCTATTTATAGTAGAGATGGGGTCTCGCTCTTGCTCAGGCTGGTTTCGAACTCCTGACCTCGAGCAATCCGCCCACCTCGGCCTCCCAGAGTGCTAGGATTACAGGTGTGAGCCAGCACGCCCGGCCAAGAGGCATTTTAAAAAAAAAAAAAATGACTCCGAAAAGAAAAAAAAGTAAAAGGAGGCCTGTCGAGCACGTCTGGGTGTGACTGTGCATCCCCCAACATCCGGTGCCACCACCAAAGATTCCTACGTGTAGCCCATAGAACGCCAAAATCAACGGGACGAGTTCTGGTCACAACTCCCTCAAAATGACATCCCGGCCTTCTTCTGCAACTCCCTCCCCTCTCAGACTCTCAAGGTTTCCTCCAGCGTGTCGGTTCCCACAGACCAGACCCTTGGTCTGAGACCCGACAGTCCAGGTGCCACGCCTGCTGCCGCGTGGCGGCGGTGCTGCGGCTTGGGGCAAGAGGAGGCCCCACGGAGCGGGCTGGGGCGCCAGGCACCGCGGGCGGGCGCTGAGGGTGGGGGTGACACCCCCCCCCCCCCCGAATGCCGCCGCGCTCTCCGAATGGGGACAGAACAAGAGGCAAAAAAAAAGAAGCCTACGGCACCCGGTATTCCCAGGCGGTCTCCCATCCAAGTACTAACCAGGCCCGACCCTGCTTAGCTTCCGAGATCAGACGAGATCGGGCGCGTTCAGGGTGGTGTGGCCGTAGACAGCGGAGGGCGCCCCAGCCCCGCTCAAGAAGCCGAGCGTCTCTGCGCTTCCCCGCGCCTCCTCCCGCCCCAGGCCCCGCGCCGGCGCTGACCCACTCGGGGCCGGGCCGGGCTTGTTGAGTTCGCTGGCCGGGTCCCGAGGTCTCCACGGGACTGGGGTGCGGGGCGTGGTGGGCTCGGCGGGGTGGGGGGCTGTCTTCACACACACACAACACACACACACACACACACACTCACACACACACACACCAGATGCGCCTCCAGCCTCCACGGCTGGACCCGCCAAGGTGGAGACCTCCAGCCGCCCCCCTCTCCTGGCCTCGCCTCCCTCACCTACCCGCCCCCAACCCCAGTGCGCCGCTGCTGACTGCGCATGCGCGGGCGGTCGCCTTTGGCCCCAGGGGCCGCCCTCCAGCACAACCCCTTTCAGCTGCGCCCCCGCCCTGCGTGTGGGCTGCCGCCTATCCGCCCCGGACCAGGGCTGGGGCACAGCGCATAGGGGAGGGGAGCGAGTGTAGGGGCGTCTCTCGGGATGTGTGCCATGGGTGGGGTGTTTTGGGGGGCGCTGGAGAAATCAGTCCCCTCCATCTCCTACCTCTGGAAACCCCCCAAGCCGTTGCAGAACTGCCGGCACCGCTACCGTGGGGGCCGGGACCCTACTCTGTGTCCTCCTGTGGCCCAGTCCAAGGGGCCTGGGCCTGGCCGGGGCCGGATTGGACCCCAACCACCCTGGGGTGTGGACTTGCTAAAACTGGGCGATTAGAGATTTGGTTCCAGCTTCATTGAGGGTCATTTCACTAAGGAAGGCACCGTAAAGACGTTCCTAAGACGTTTGTGAGGGTGGCAACTGAAAGAGAATTTTAAAGCTGACAGAAGAGGCGAGGAAAGGCATAGGAGATTTCCACACCCAGCAAGGAAGCCTTTCCCGAAACGGAAGAAAGAAACGAGCAAACAGAGACACCGGTAGCCCGCCCGGATCAGAGTCTGCTCCTTAGGGCAAGTTCCCTGACCAGATTCACCCGTGGGTCGCGAGCTAGCGGCATTCAGAAGAGCCAGGCCCGCAGCCTACGCAGAAGACACCTGCGCTCGGGTGTCTGTGGCGGCACAATTCACAATTGCAAAGATGTGGAAGCGACCCGAGTGCCCATCGATCCACGAGTGGATTAATAAAATGTGGCGCGTGGACACCACGGAGTGCTATTCGGCTGTGAGAAACGGCGGTGAGAGGGCACCTCCCGTGTTCTCCTGGCCGGAGCTGGAACCCGTTCCAGTAAGCCAAGTATCCCAAGAATGGACACAGGAGCACCACGTGCGCGTGCTCACCGGCAAATTGGTAGGAACCCATGGACACCTGAGTGGACGTAGAGGAATCACCTTCATCGGGTGGGGGTCGGGCGGGTGGGGGGAGGGGATGGGCATCCACACCCATTAGGAATGGGGTGGGTGCGCACCGACTGGGGGATGGGCGCACTTGAAGCTCTGACCAGAGGGGGGAGGCGGGGAGAGGGCAATGTACCTGACCTTAACATTGGGACCCCCACCATACGCTGCTAAAGCATGAGAGATAAATGAAGAAGACAACAGGGGGGAGGGGGGCACGGGCAATACATGGAACCCTAACACTTGTACTCCCATAATCTGCTTGAAAAGAGAGAGAAAAGAAAATGCAATAATCGAGGTAAGAGGCATGTTTTTTTTTTTTTTTTTTTTTTTGGAGACAGAGTCTCCCTTTGTTGCCCTGGCTAGAGTGAGTGCCATGGCGTCAGCCTAGATCACAGCAACCTCAATCTCCTGGGCTCAAGCAATCCTGCTGCCTCAGCCTCCCAAGTAGCTGGGACTACAGGCATGCGCCACCATGCCCGGCTAATTTTTTTCTATATCTATTAGTTGGCCAATTAATTTCTTTCTATTTATAGTAGAGATGGGGTCTCGCTCTTGCTCAGGCTGGTTTCGAACTCCTGACCTCGAGCAATCCGCCCACCTCGGCCTCCCAGAGTGCTAGGATTACAGGTGTGAGCCAGCACGCCCGGCCAAGAGGCATTTAAAAAAAAAAAAAAATGACTCCGAAAAGAAAAGTAAAAGGAGGCCTGTCGAGCACGTCTGGGTGTGACTGTGCATCCCCCAACATCCGGTGCCACCACCAAAGATTCCTACGTGTAGCCCATAGAACGCCAAAATCAACGGGACGAGTTCTGGTCACAACTCCCTCAAAATGACATCCCGGCCTTCTTCTGCAACTCCCTCCCCTCTCAGACTCTCAAGGTTTCCTCCAGCGTGTCGGTTCCCACAGACCAGACCCTTGGTCTGAGACCCGACAGTCCAGGTGCCACGCCTGCTGCCGCGTGGCGGCGGTGCTGCGGCTTGGGGCAAGAGGAGGCCCCACGGAGCGGGCTGGGGCGCCAGGCACCGCGGCGGGCGCTGAGGGTGGGGGTGACACCCCCCCCCCCGACTGCCGCCGCGCTCTCCGAATGGGGACAGAACAAGAGGCAAAAAAAAAAAAAGCCTACGGCACCCGGTATTCCCAGGCGGTCTCCCATCCAAGTACTAACCAGGCCCGACCCTGCTTAGCTTCCGAGATCAGACGAGATCGGGCGCGTTCAGGGTGGTGTGGCCGTAGACAGCGGAGGGCGCCCCAGCCCCGCTCAAGAAGCCGAGCGTCTCTGCGCTTCCCCGCGCCTCCTCCCGCCCCAGGCCCCGCGCCGGCGCTGACCCACTCGGGGCCGGGCCGGGCTTGTTGAGTTCGCTGGCCGGGTCCCGAGGTCTCCACGGGACTGGGGTGCGGGGCGTGGTGGGCTCGGCGGGGTGGGGGGCTGTCTTCACACACACACAACACACACACACACACACACACTCACACACACACACACCAGATGCGCCTCCAGCCTCCACGGCTGGACCCGCCAAGGTGGAGACCTCCAGCCGCCCCCCTCTCCTGGCCTCGCCTCCCTCACCTACCCGCCCCCAACCCCAGTGCGCCGCTGCTGACTGCGCATGCGCGGGCGGTCGCCTTTGGCCCCAGGGGCCGCCCTCCAGCACAACCCCTTTCAGCTGCGCCCCCGCCCTGCGTGTGGGCTGCCACCTATCCGCCCCGGACCAGGGCTGGGGCACAGCGCGTAGGGGAGGGGAGCGAGTGTAGGGGCGTCTCTCGGGATGTGTGCCATGGGTGGGGTGTTTTGGGGGGCGCTGGAGAAATCAGTCCCCTCCATCTCCTACCTCTGGAAACCCCCCAAGCCGTTGCAGAACTGCCGGCACCGCTACCGTGGGGGCCGGGACCCTACTCTGTGTCCTCCTGTGGCCCAGTCCAAGGGGCCTGGGCCTGGCCGGGGCCGGATTGGACCCCAACCACCCTGGGGTGTGGACTTGCTAAAACTGGGCGATTAGAGATTTGGTTCCAGCTTCATTGAGGGTCATTTCACTAAGGAAGGCACCGTAAAGACGTTCCTAAGACGTTTGTGAGGGTGGCAACTGAAAGAGAATTTTAAAGCTGACAGAAGAGGCGAGGAAAGGCATAGGAGATTTCCACACCCAGCAAGGAAGCCTTTCCCGAAACGGAAGAAAGAAACGAGCAAACAGAGACACCGGTAGCCCGCCCGGATCAGAGTCTGCTCCTTAGGGCAAGTTCCCTGACCAGATTCACCCGTGGGTCGCGAGCTAGCGGCATTCAGAAGAGCCAGGCCCGCAGCCTACGCAGAAGACACCTGCGCTCGGGTGTCTGTGGCGGCACAATTCACAATTGCAAAGATGTGGAAGCGACCCGAGTGCCCATCGATCCACGAGTGGATTAATAAAATGTGGCGCGTGGACACCACGGAGTGCTATTCGGCTGTGAGAAACGGCGGTGAGAGGGCACCTCCCGTGTTCTCCTGGCCGGAGCTGGAACCCGTTCCAGTAAGCCAAGTATCCCAAGAATGGACACAGGAGCACCACGTGCGCGTGCTCACCGGCAAATTGGTAGGAACCCATGGACACCTGAGTGGACGTAGAGGAATCACCTTCATCGGGTGGGGGTCGGGCGGGTGGGGGGAGGGGATGGGCATCCACACCCATTAGGAATGGGGTGGGTGCGCACCGACTGGGGGATGGGCGCACTTGAAGCTCTGACCAGAGGGGGGAGGCGGGGAGAGGGCAATGTACCTGACCTTAACATTGGGACCCCCACCATACGCTGCTAAAGCATGAGAGATAAATGAAGAAGACAACAGGGGGGAGGGGGGCACGGGCAATACATGGAACCCTAACACTTGTACTCCCATAATCTGCTTGAAAAGAGAGAGAAAAGAAAATGCAATAATCGAGGTAAGAGGCATGTTTTTTTTTTTTTTTTTTTTTTTTGGAGACAGAGTCTCCCTTTGTTGCCCTGGCTAGAGTGAGTGCCATGGCGTCAGCCTAGATCACAGCAACCTCAATCTCCTGGGCTCAAGCAATCCTGCTGCCTCAGCCTCCCAAGTAGCTGGGACTACAGGCATGCGCCACCATGCCCGGCTAATTTTTTTCTATATCTATTAGTTGGCCAATTAATTTCTTTCTATTTATAGTAGAGATGGGGTCTCGCTCTTGCTCAGGCTGGTTTCGAACTCCTGACCTCGAGCAATCCGCCCACCTCGGCCTCCCAGAGTGCTAGGATTACAGGTGTGAGCCAGCACGCCCGGCCAAGAGGCATTTAAAAAAAAAAAAAAATGACTCCGAAAAGAAAAGTAAAAGGAGGCCTGTCGAGCACGTCTGGGTGTGACTGTGCATCCCCCAACATCCGGTGCCACCACCAAAGATTCCTACGTGTAGCCCATAGAACGCCAAAATCAACGGGACGAGTTCTGGTCACAACTCCCTCAAAATGACATCCCGGCCTTCTTCTGCAACTCCCTCCCCTCTCAGACTCTCAAGGTTTCCTCCAGCGTGTCGGTTCCCACAGACCAGACCCTTGGTCTGAGACCCGACAGTCCAGGTGCCACGCCTGCTGCCGCGTGGCGGCGGTGCTGCGGCTTGGGGCAAGAGGAGGCCCCACGGAGCGGGCTGGGGCGCCAGGCACCGCGGCGGGCGCTGAGGGTGGGGGTGACACCCCCCCCCCCCCGACTGCCGCCGCGCTCTCCGAATGGGGACAGAACAAGAGGCAAAAAAAAAAAAGCCTACGGCACCCGGTATTCCCAGGCGGTCTCCCATCCAAGTACTAACCAGGCCCGACCCTGCTTAGCTTCCGAGATCAGACGAGATCGGGCGCGTTCAGGGTGGTGTGGCCGTAGACAGCGGAGGGCGCCCCAGCCCCGCTCAAGAAGCCGAGCGTCTCTGCGCTTCCCCGCGCCTCCTCCCGCCCCAGGCCCCGCGCCGGCGCTGACCCACTCGGGGCCGGGCCGGGCTTGTTGAGTTCGCTGGCCGGGTCCCGAGGTCTCCACGGGACTGGGGTGCGGGGCGTGGTGGGCTCGGCGGGGTGGGGGGCTGTCTTCACACACACACAACACACACACACACACACACACACTCACACACACACACACCAGATGCGCCTCCAGCCTCCACGGCTGGACCCGCCAAGGTGGAGACCTCCAGCCGCCCCCCTCTCCTGGCCTCGCCTCCCTCACCTACCCGCCCCCAACCCCAGTGCGCCGCTGCTGACTGCGCATGCGCGGGCGGTCGCCTTTGGCCCCAGGGGCCGCCCTCCAGCACAACCCCTTTCAGCTGCGCCCCCGCCCTGCGTGTGGGCTGCCGCCTATCCGCCCCGGACCAGGGCTGGGGCACAGCGCATAGGGGAGGGGAGCGAGTGTAGGGGCGTCTCTCGGGATGTGTGCCATGGGTGGGGTGTTTTGGGGGGCGCTGGAGAAATCAGTCCCCTCCATCTCCTACCTCTGGAAACCCCCCAAGCCGTTGCAGAACTGCCGGCACCGCTACCGTGGGGGCCGGGACCCTACTCTGTGTCCTCCTGTGGCCCAGTCCAAGGGGCCTGGGCCTGGCCGGGGCCGGATTGGACCCCAACCACCCTGGGGTGTGGACTTGCTAAAACTGGGCGATTAGAGATTTGGTTCCAGCTTCATTGAGGGTCATTTCACTAAGGAAGGCACCGTAAAGACGTTCCTAAGACGTTTGTGAGGGTGGCAACTGAAAGAGAATTTTAAAGCTGACAGAAGAGGCGAGGAAAGGCATAGGAGATTTCCACACCCAGCAAGGAAGCCTTTCCCGAAACGGAAGAAAGAAACGAGCAAACAGAGACACCGGTAGCCCGCCCGGATCAGAGTCTGCTCCTTAGGGCAAGTTCCCTGACCAGATTCACCCGTGGGTCGCGAGCTAGCGGCATTCAGAAGAGCCAGGCCCGCAGCCTACGCAGAAGACACCTGCGCTCGGGTGTCTGTGGCGGCACAATTCACAATTGCAAAGATGTGGAAGCGACCCGAGTGCCCATCGATCCACGAGTGGATTAATAAAATGTGGCGCGTGGACACCACGGAGTGCTATTCGGCTGTGAGAAACGGCGGTGAGAGGGCACCTCCCGTGTTCTCCTGGCCGGAGCTGGAACCCGTTCCAGTAAGCCAAGTATCCCAAGAATGGACCCAGGAGCACCACGTGCGCGTGCTCACCGGCAAATTGGTAGGAACCCATGGACACCTGAGTGGACGTAGAGGAATCACCTTCATCGGGTGGGGGTCGGGCGGGTGGGGGGAGGGGATGGGCATCCACACCCATTAGGAATGGGGTGGGTGCGCACCGACTGGGGGATGGGCGCACTTGAAGCTCTGACCAGAGGGGGGAGGCGGGGAGAGGGCAATGTACCTGACCTTAACATTGGGACCCCCACCATACGCTGCTAAAGCATGAGAGATAAATGAAGAAGACAACAGGGGGGAGGGGGGCACGGGCAATACATGGAACCCTAACACTTGTACTCCCATAATCTGCTTGAAAAGAGAGAGAAAAGAAAATGCAATAATCGAGGTAAGAGGCATGTTTTTTTTTTTTTTTTTTTTTTTTGGAGACAGAGTCTCCCTTTGTTGCCCTGGCTAGAGTGAGTGCCATGGCGTCAGCCTAGATCACAGCAACCTCAATCTCCTGGGCTCAAGCAATCCTGCTGCCTCAGCCTCCCAAGTAGCTGGGACTACAGGCATGCGCCACCATGCCCGGCTAATTTTTTTCTATATCTATTAGTTGGCCAATTAATTTCTTTCTATTTATAGTAGAGATGGGGTCTCGCTCTTGCTCAGGCTGGTTTCGAACTCCTGACCTCGAGCAATCCGCCCACCTCGGCCTCCCAGAGTGCTAGGATTACAGGTGTGAGCCAGCACGCCCGGCCAAGAGGCATTTTAAAAAAAAAAAAAATGACTCCGAAAAGAAAAGTAAAAGGAGGCCTGTCGAGCACGTCTGGGTGTGACTGTGCATCCCCCAACATCCGGTGCCACCACCAAAGATTCCTACGTGTAGCCCATAGAACGCCAAAATCAACGGGACGAGTTCTGGTCACAACTCCCTCAAAATGACATCCCGGCCTTCTTCTGCAACTCCCTCCCCTCTCAGACTCTCAAGGTTTCCTCCAGCGTGTCGGTTCCCACAGACCAGACCCTTGGTCTGAGACCCGACAGTCCAGGTGCCACGCCTGCTGCCGCGTGGCGGCGGTGCTGCGGCTTGGGGCAAGAGGAGGCCCCACGGAGCGGGCTGGGGCGCCAGGCACCGCGGCGGGCGCTGAGGGTGGGGGTGACACCCCCCCCCCCGACTGCCGCCGCGCTCTCCGAATGGGGACAGAACAAGAGGCAAAAAAAAAAAAAGCCTACGGCACCCGGTATTCCCAGGCGGTCTCCCATCCAAGTACTAACCAGGCCCGACCCTGCTTAGCTTCCGAGATCAGACGAGATCGGGCGCGTTCAGGGTGGTATGGCCGTAGACGGCGGAGGGCGCGCCTGCCCCGCTCAAGAAGCCGAGCCTCTCTGCGCTTCCCGCCGCCTCCTCCCGCCCCAGGCCCCGCGCCGGCGCTGACCCACTCGGGGCCGGGCCGGGCTTGTTGAGTTCGCTGGCCGGGTCCCGAGGTCTCCACGGGACTGGGGTGCGGGGCGTGGTGGGCTCGGCGGGGTGGGGGGCTGTCTTCACACACACACAACACACACACACACACACACACACTCACACACACACACACCAGATGCGCCTCCAGCCTCCACGGCTGGACCCGCCAAGGTGGAGACCTCCAGCCGCCCCCCTCTCCTGGCCTCGCCTCCCTCACCTACCCGCCCCCAACCCCAGTGCGCCGCTGCTGACTGCGCATGCGCGGGCGGTCGCCTTTGGCCCCAGGGGCCGCCCTCCAGCACAACCCCTTTCAGCTGCGCCCCCGCCCTGCGTGTGGGCTGCCGCCTATCCGCCCCGGACCAGGGCTGGGGCACAGCGCATAGGGGAGGGGAGCGAGTGTAGGGGCGTCTCTCGGGATGTGTGCCATGGGTGGGGTGTTTTGGGGGGCGCTGGAGAAATCAGTCCCCTCCATCTCCTACCTCTGGAAACCCCCCAAGCCGTTGCAGAACTGCCGGCACCGCTACCGTGGGGGCCGGGACCCTACTCTGTGTCCTCCTGTGGCCCAGTCCAAGGGGCCTGGGCCTGGCCGGGGCCGGATTGGACCCCAACCACCCTGGGGTGTGGACTTGCTAAAACTGGGCGATTAGAGATTTGGTTCCAGCTTCATTGAGGGTCATTTCACTAAGGAAGGCACCGTAAAGACGTTCCTAAGACGTTTGTGAGGGTGGCAACTGAAAGAGAATTTTAAAGCTGACAGAAGAGGCGAGGAAAGGCATAGGAGATTTCCACACCCAGCAAGGAAGCCTTTCCCGAAACGGAAGAAAGAAACGAGCAAACAGAGACACCGGTAGCCCGCCCGGATCAGAGTCTGCTCCTTAGGGCAAGTTCCCTGACCAGATTCACCCGTGGGTCGCGAGCTAGCGGCATTCAGAAGAGCCAGGCCCGCAGCCTACGCAGAAGACACCTGCGCTCGGGTGTCTGTGGCGGCACAATTCACAATTGCAAAGATGTGGAAGCGACCCGAGTGCCCATCGATCCACGAGTGGATTAATAAAATGTGGCGCGTGGACACCACGGAGTGCTATTCGGCTGTGAGAAACGGCGGTGAGAGGGCACCTCCCGTGTTCTCCTGGCCGGAGCTGGAACCCGTTCCAGTAAGCCAAGTATCCCAAGAATGGACCCAGGAGCACCACGTGCGCGTGCTCACCGGCAAATTGGTAGGAACCCATGGACACCTGAGTGGACGTAGAGGAATCACCTTCATCGGGTGGGGGTCGGGCGGGTGGGGGGAGGGGATGGGCATCCACACCCATTAGGAATGGGGTGGGTGCGCACCGACTGGGGGATGGGCGCACTTGAAGCTCTGACCAGAGGGGGGAGGCGGGGAGAGGGCAATGTACCTGACCTTAACATTGGGACCCCCACCATACGCTGCTAAAGCATGAGAGATAAATGAAGAAGACAACAGGGGGGAGGGGGGCACGGGCAATACATGGAACCCTAACACTTGTACTCCCATAATCTGCTTGAAAAGAGAGAGAAAAGAAAATGCAATAATCGAGGTAAGAGGCATGTTTTTTTTTTTTTTTTTTTTTTTGGAGACAGAGTCTCCCTTTGTTGCCCTGGCTAGAGTGAGTGCCATGGCGTCAGCCTAGATCACAGCAACCTCAATCTCCTGGGCTCAAGCAATCCTGCTGCCTCAGCCTCCCAAGTAGCTGGGACTACAGGCATGCGCCACCATGCCCGGCTAATTTTTTTCTATATCTATTAGTTGGCCAATTAATTTCTTTCTATTTATAGTAGAGATGGGGTCTCGCTCTTGCTCAGGCTGGTTTCGAACTCCTGACCTCGAGCAATCCGCCCACCTCGGCCTCCCAGAGTGCTAGGATTACAGGTGTGAGCCAGCACGCCCGGCCAAGAGGCATTTTAAAAAAAAAAAAAATGACTCCGAAAAGAAAAGTAAAAGGAGGCCTGTCGAGCACGTCTGGGTGTGACTGTGCATCCCCCAACATCCGGTGCCACCACCAAAGATTCCTACGTGTAGCCCATAGAACGCCAAAATCAACGGGACGAGTTCTGGTCACAACTCCCTCAAAATGACATCCCGGCCTTCTTCTGCAACTCCCTCCCCTCTCAGACTCTCAAGGTTTCCTCCAGCGTGTCGGTTCCCACAGACCAGACCCTTGGTCTGAGACCCGACAGTCCAGGTGCCACGCCTGCTGCCGCGTGGCGGCGGTGCTGCGGCTTGGGGCAAGAGGAGGCCCCACGGAGCGGGCTGGGGCGCCAGGCACCGCGGCGGGCGCTGAGGGTGGGGGTGACACCCCCCCCCCCGACTGCCGCCGCGCTCTCCGAATGGGGACAGAACAAGAGGCAAAAAAAAAAAAAGCCTACGGCACCCGGTATTCCCAGGCGGTCTCCCATCCAAGTACTAACCAGGCCCGACCCTGCTTAGCTTCCGAGATCAGACGAGATCGGGCGCGTTCAGGGTGGTATGGCCGTAGACGGCGGAGGGCGCGCCTGCCCCGCTCAAGAAGCCGAGCCTCTCTGCGCTTCCCGCCGCCTCCTCCCGCCCCAGGCCCCGCGCCGGCGCTGACCCACTCGGGGCCGGGCCGGGCTTGTTGAGTTCGCTGGCCGGGTCCCGAGGTCTCCACGGGACTGGGGTGCGGGGCGTGGTGGGCTCGGCGGGGTGGGGGGCTGTCTTCACACACACACAACACACACACACACACACACACACTCACACACACACACACCAGATGCGCCTCCAGCCTCCACGGCTGGACCCGCCAAGGTGGAGACCTCCAGCCGCCCCCCTCTCCTGGCCTCGCCTCCCTCACCTACCCGCCCCCAACCCCAGTGCGCCGCTGCTGACTGCGCATGCGCGGGCGGTCGCCTTTGGCCCCAGGGGCCGCCCTCCAGCACAACCCCTTTCAGCTGCGCCCCCGCCCTGCGTGTGGGCTGCCGCCTATCCGCCCCGGACCAGGGCTGGGGCACAGCGCATAGGGGAGGGGAGCGAGTGTAGGGGCGTCTCTCGGGATGTGTGCCATGGGTGGGGTGTTTTGGGGGGCGCTGGAGAAATCAGTCCCCTCCATCTCCTACCTCTGGAAACCCCCCAAGCCGTTGCAGAACTGCCGGCACCGCTACCGTGGGGGCCGGGACCCTACTCTGTGTCCTCCTGTGGCCCAGTCCAAGGGGCCTGGGCCTGGCCGGGGCCGGATTGGACCCCAACCACCCTGGGGTGTGGACTTGCTAAAACTGGGCGATTAGAGATTTGGTTCCAGCTTCATTGAGGGTCATTTCACTAAGGAAGGCACCGTAAAGACGTTCCTAAGACGTTTGTGAGGGTGGCAACTGAAAGAGAATTTTAAAGCTGACAGAAGAGGCGAGGAAAGGCATAGGAGATTTCCACACCCAGCAAGGAAGCCTTTCCCGAAACGGAAGAAAGAAACGAGCAAACAGAGACACCGGTAGCCCGCCCGGATCAGAGTCTGCTCCTTAGGGCAAGTTCCCTGACCAGATTCACCCGTGGGTCGCGAGCTAGCGGCATTCAGAAGAGCCAGGCCCGCAGCCTACGCAGAAGACACCTGCGCTCGGGTGTCTGTGGCGGCACAATTCACAATTGCAAAGATGTGGAAGCGACCCGAGTGCCCATCGATCCACGAGTGGATTAATAAAATGTGGCGCGTGGACACCACGGAGTGCTATTCGGCTGTGAGAAACGGCGGTGAGAGGGCACCTCCCGTGTTCTCCTGGCCGGAGCTGGAACCCGTTCCAGTAAGCCAAGTATCCCAAGAATGGACCCAGGAGCACCACGTGCGCGTGCTCACCGGCAAATTGGTAGGAACCCATGGACACCTGAGTGGACGTAGAGGAATCACCTTCATCGGGTGGGGGTCGGGCGGGTGGGGGGAGGGGATGGGCATCCACACCCATTAGGAATGGGGTGGGTGCGCACCGACTGGGGGATGGGCGCACTTGAAGCTCTGACCAGAGGGGGGAGGCGGGGAGAGGGCAATGTACCTGACCTTAACATTGGGACCCCCACCATACGCTGCTAAAGCATGAGAGATAAATGAAGAAGACAACAGGGGGGAGGGGGGCACGGGCAATACATGGAACCCTAACACTTGTACTCCCATAATCTGCTTGAAAAGAGAGAGAAAAGAAAATGCAATAATCGAGGTAAGAGGCATGTTTTTTTTTTTTTTTTTTTTTTTGGAGACAGAGTCTCCCTTTGTTGCCCTGGCTAGAGTGAGTGCCATGGCGTCAGCCTAGATCACAGCAACCTCAATCTCCTGGGCTCAAGCAATCCTGCTGCCTCAGCCTCCCAAGTAGCTGGGACTACAGGCATGCGCCACCATGCCCGGCTAATTTTTTTCTATATCTATTAGTTGGCCAATTAATTTCTTTCTATTTATAGTAGAGATGGGGTCTCGCTCTTGCTCAGGCTGGTTTCGAACTCCTGACCTCGAGCAATCCGCCCACCTCGGCCTCCCAGAGTGCTAGGATTACAGGTGTGAGCCAGCACGCCCGGCCAAGAGGCATTTAAAAAAAAAAAAAAATGACTCCGAAAAGAAAAGTAAAAGGAGGCCTGTCGAGCACGTCTGGGTGTGACTGTGCATCCCCCAACATCCGGTGCCACCACCAAAGATTCCTACGTGTAGCCCATAGAACGCCAAAATCAACGGGA
Source organism: Microcebus murinus (assembly GCF_040939455.1). Taxonomy (NCBI): domain Eukaryota; kingdom Metazoa; phylum Chordata; class Mammalia; order Primates; family Cheirogaleidae; genus Microcebus; species Microcebus murinus. The sequence continues at coordinate 242,156 of NW_027438974.1, read as the reverse complement.
CGAGTTCTGGTCACAACTCCCTCAAAATGACATCCCGGCCTTCTTCTGCAACTCCCTCCCCTCTCAGACTCTCAAGGTTTCCTCCAGCGTGTCGGTTCCCACAGACCAGACCCTTGGTCTGAGACCCGACAGTCCAGGTGCCACGCCTGCTGCCGCGTGGCGGCGGTGCTGCGGCTTGGGGCAAGAGGAGGCCCCACGGAGCGGGCTGGGGCGCCAGGCACCGCGGCGGGCGCTGAGGGTGGGGGTGACACCCCCCCCCCCGACTGCCGCCGCGCTCTCCGAATGGGGACAGAACAAGAGGCAAAAAAAAAAAAAGCCTACGGCACCCGGTATTCCCAGGCGGTCTCCCATCCAAGTACTAACCAGGCCCGACCCTGCTTAGCTTCCGAGATCAGACGAGATCGGGCGCGTTCAGGGTGGTGTGGCCGTAGACAGCGGAGGGCGCCCCAGCCCCGCTCAAGAAGCCGAGCGTCTCTGCGCTTCCCCGCGCCTCCTCCCGCCCCAGGCCCCGCGCCGGCGCTGACCCACTCGGGGCCGGGCCGGGCTTGTTGAGTTCGCTGGCCGGGTCCCGAGGTCTCCACGGGACTGGGGTGCGGGGCGTGGTTGGCTCGGCGGGGTGGGGGGCTGTCTTCACACACACACAACACACACACACACACACACACACTCACACACACACACACCAGATGCGCCTCCAGCCTCCACGGCTGGACCCGCCAAGGTGGAGACCTCCAGCCGCCCCCCTCTCCTGGCCTCGCCTCCCTCACCTACCCGCCCCCAACCCCAGTGCGCCGCTGCTGACTGCGCATGCGCGGGCGGTCGCCTTTGGCCCCAGGGGCCGCCCTCCAGCACAACCCCTTTCAGCTGCGCCCCCGCCCTGCGTGTGGGCTGCCGCCTATCCGCCCCGGACCAGGGCTGGGGCACAGCGCATAGGGGAGGGGAGCGAGTGTAGGGGCGTCTCTCGGGATGTGTGCCATGGGTGGGGTGTTTTGGGGGGCGCTGGAGAAATCAGTCCCCTCCATCTCCTACCTCTGGAAACCCCCCAAGCCGTTGCAGAACTGCCGGCACCGCTACCGTGGGGGCCGGGACCCTACTCTGTGTCCTCCTGTGGCCCAGTCCAAGGGGCCTGGGCCTGGCCGGGGCCGGATTGGACCCCAACCACCCTGGGGTGTGGACTTGCTAAAACTGGGCGATTAGAGATTTGGTTCCAGCTTCATTGAGGGTCATTTCACTAAGGAAGGCACCGTAAAGACGTTCCTAAGACGTTTGTGAGGGTGGCAACTGAAAGAGAATTTTAAAGCTGACAGAAGAGGCGAGGAAAGGCATAGGAGATTTCCACACCCAGCAAGGAAGCCTTTCCCGAAACGGAAGAAAGAAACGAGCAAACAGAGACACCGGTAGCCCGCCCGGATCAGAGTCTGCTCCTTAGGGCAAGTTCCCTGACCAGATTCACCCGTGGGTCGCGAGCTAGCGGCATTCAGAAGAGCCAGGCCCGCAGCCTACGCAGAAGACACCTGCGCTCGGGTGTCTGTGGCGGCACAATTCACAATTGCAAAGATGTGGAAGCGACCCGAGTGCCCATCGATCCACGAGTGGATTAATAAAATGTGGCGCGTGGACACCACGGAGTGCTATTCGGCTGTGAGAAACGGCGGTGAGAGGGCACCTCCCGTGTTCTCCTGGCCGGAGCTGGAACCCGTTCCAGTAAGCCAAGTATCCCAAGAATGGACACAGGAGCACCACGTGCGCGTGCTCACCGGCAAATTGGTAGGAACCCATGGACACCTGAGTGGACGTAGAGGAATCACCTTCATCGGGTGGGGGTCGGGCGGGTGGGGGGAGGGGATGGGCATCCACACCCATTAGGAATGGGGTGGGTGCGCACCGACTGGGGGATGGGCGCACTTGAAGCTCTGACCAGAGGGGGGAGGCGGGGAGAGGGCAATGTACCTGACCTTAACATTGGGACCCCCACCATACGCTGCTAAAGCATGAGAGATAAATGAAGAAGACAACAGGGGGGAGGGGGGCACGGGCAATACATGGAACCCTAACACTTGTACTCCCATAATCTGCTTGAAAAGAGAGAGAAAAGAAAATGCAATAATCGAGGTAAGAGGCATGTTTTTTTTTTTTTTTTTTTTTTGGAGACAGAGTCTCCCTTTGTTGCCCTGGCTAGAGTGAGTGCCATGGCGTCAGCCTAGCTCACAGCAACCTCAATCTCCTGGGCTCAAGCAATCCTGCTGCCTCAGCCTCCCAAGTAGCTGGGACTACAGGCATGCGCCACCATGCCCGGCTAATTTTTTTCTATATCTATTAGTTGGCCAATTAATTTCTTTCTATTTATAGTAGAGATGGGGTCTCGCTCTTGCTCAGGCTGGTTTCGAACTCCTGACCTCGAGCAATCCGCCCACCTCGGCCTCCCAGAGTGCTAGGATTACAGGTGTGAGCCAGCACGCCCGGCCAAGAGGCATTTTAAAAAAAAAAAAAATGACTCCGAAAAGAAAAGTAAAAGGAGGCCTGTCGAGCACGTCTGGGTGTGACTGTGCATCCCCCAACATCCGGTGCCACCACCAAAGATTCCTACGTGTAGCCCATAGAACGCCAAAATCAACGGGACGAGTTCTGGTCACAACTCCCTCAAAATGACATCCCGGCCTTCTTCTGCAACTCCCTCCCCTCTCAGACTCTCAAGGTTTCCTCCAGCGTGTCGGTTCCCACAGACCAGACCCTTGGTCTGAGACCCGACAGTCCAGGTGCCACGCCTGCTGCCGCGTGGCGGCGGTGCTGCGGCTTGGGGCAAGAGGAGGCCCCACGGAGCGGGCTGGGGCGCCAGGCACCGCGGCGGGCGCTGAGGGTGGGGGTGACACCCCCCCCCCCCGACTGCCGCCGCGCTCTCCGAATGGGGACAGAACAAGAGGCAAAAAAAAAAAAAGCCTACGGCACCCGGTATTCCCAGGCGGTCTCCCATCCAAGTACTAACCAGGCCCGACCCTGCTTAGCTTCCGAGATCAGACGAGATCGGGCGCGTTCAGGGTGGTGTGGCCGTAGACAGCGGAGGGCGCCCCAGCCCCGCTCAAGAAGCCGAGCGTCTCTGCGCTTCCCCGCGCCTCCTCCCGCCCCAGGCCCCGCGCCGGCGCTGACCCACTCGGGGCCGGGCCGGGCTTGTTGAGTTCGCTGGCCGGGTCCCGAGGTCTCCACGGGACTGGGGTGCGGGGCGTGGTGGGCTCGGCGGGGTGGGGGGCTGTCTTCACACACACACAACACACACACACACACACACACTCACACACACACACACCAGATGCGCCTCCAGCCTCCACGGCTGGACCCGCCAAGGTGGAGACCTCCAGCCGCCCCCCTCTCCTGGCCTCGCCTCCCTCACCTACCCGCCCCCAACCCCAGTGCGCCGCTGCTGACTGCGCATGCGCGGGCGGTCGCCTTTGGCCCCAGGGGCCGCCCTCCAGCACAACCCCTTTCAGCTGCGCCCCCGCCCTGCGTGTGGGCTGCCGCCTATCCGCCCCGGACCAGGGCTGGGGCACAGCGCATAGGGGAGGGGAGCGAGTGTAGGGGCGTCTCTCGGGATGTGTGCCATGGGTGGGGTGTTTTGGGGGGCGCTGGAGAAATCAGTCCCCTCCATCTCCTACCTCTGGAAACCCCCCAAGCCGTTGCAGAACTGCCGGCACCGCTACCGTGGGGGCCGGGACCCTACTCTGTGTCCTCCTGTGGCCCAGTCCAAGGGGCCTGGGCCTGGCCGGGGCCGGATTGGACCCCAACCACCCTGGGGTGTGGACTTGCTAAAACTGGGCGATTAGAGATTTGGTTCCAGCTTCATTGAGGGTCATTTCACTAAGGAAGGCACCGTAAAGACGTTCCTAAGACGTTTGTGAGGGTGGCAACTGAAAGAGAATTTTAAAGCTGACAGAAGAGGCGAGGAAAGGCATAGGAGATTTCCACACCCAGCAAGGAAGCCTTTCCCGAAACGGAAGAAAGAAACGAGCAAACAGAGACACCGGTAGCCCGCCCGGATCAGAGTCTGCTCCTTAGGGCAAGTTCCCTGACCAGATTCACCCGTGGGTCGCGAGCTAGCGGCATTCAGAAGAGCCAGGCCCGCAGCCTACGCAGAAGACACCTGCGCTCGGGTGTCTGTGGCGGCACAATTCACAATTGCAAAGATGTGGAAGCGACCCGAGTGCCCATCGATCCACGAGTGGATTAATAAAATGTGGCGCGTGGACACCACGGAGTGCTATTCGGCTGTGAGAAACGGCGGTGAGAGGGCACCTCCCGTGTTCTCCTGGCCGGAGCTGGAACCCGTTCCAGTAAGCCAAGTATCCCAAGAATGGACACAGGAGCACCACGTGCGCGTGCTCACCGGCAAATTGGTAGGAACCCATGGACACCTGAGTGGACGTAGAGGAATCACCTTCATCGGGTGGGGGTCGGGCGGGTGGGGGGAGGGGATGGGCATCCACACCCATTAGGAATGGGGTGGGTGCGCACCGACTGGGGGATGGGCGCACTTGAAGCTCTGACCAGAGGGGGGAGGCGGGGAGAGGGCAATGTACCTGACCTTAACATTGGGACCCCCACCATACGCTGCTAAAGCATGAGAGATAAATGAAGAAGACAACAGGGGGGAGGGGGGCACGGGCAATACATGGAACCCTAACACTTGTACTCCCATAATCTGCTTGAAAAGAGAGAGAAAAGAAAATGCAATAATCGAGGTAAGAGGCATGTTTTTTTTTTTTTTTTTTTTTGGAGACAGAGTCTCCCTTTGTTGCCCTGGCTAGAGTGAGTGCCATGGCGTCAGCCTAGATCACAGCAACCTCAATCTCCTGGGCTCAAGCAATCCTGCTGCCTCAGCCTCCCAAGTAGCTGGGACTACAGGCATGCGCCACCATGCCCGGCTAATTTTTTTCTATATCTATTAGTTGGCCAATTAATTTCTTTCTATTTATAGTAGAGATGGGGTCTCGCTCTTGCTCAGGCTGGTTTCGAACTCCTGACCTCGAGCAATCCGCCCACCTCGGCCTCCCAGAGTGCTAGGATTACAGGTGTGAGCCAGCACGCCCGGCCAAGAGGCATTTTAAAAAAAAAAAAAATGACTCCGAAAAGAAAAGTAAAAGGAGGCCTGTCGAGCACGTCTGGGTGTGACTGTGCATCCCCCAACATCCGGTGCCACCACCAAAGATTCCTACGTGTAGCCCATAGAACGCCAAAATCAACGGGACGAGTTCTGGTCACAACTCCCTCAAAATGACATCCCGGCCTTCTTCTGCAACTCCCTCCCCTCTCAGACTCTCAAGGTTTCCTCCAGCGTGTCGGTTCCCACAGACCAGACCCTTGGTCTGAGACCCGACAGTCCAGGTGCCACGCCTGCTGCCGCGTGGCGGCGGTGCTGCGGCTTGGGGCAAGAGGAGGCCCCACGGAGCGGGCTGGGGCGCCAGGCACCGCGGCGGGCGCTGAGGGTGGGGGTGACACCCCCCCCCCCGACTGCCGCCGCGCTCTCCGAATGGGGACAGAACAAGAGGCAAAAAAAAAAAAAGCCTACGGCACCCGGTATTCCCAGGCGGTCTCCCATCCAAGTACTAACCAGGCCCGACCCTGCTTAGCTTCCGAGATCAGACGAGATCGGGCGCGTTCAGGGTGGTGTGGCCGTAGACAGCGGAGGGCGCCCCAGCCCCGCTCAAGAAGCCGAGCGTCTCTGCGCTTCCCCGCGCCTCCTCCCGCCCCAGGCCCCGCGCCGGCGCTGACCCACTCGGGGCCGGGCCGGGCTTGTTGAGTTCGCTGGCCGGGTCCCGAGGTCTCCACGGGACTGGGGTGCGGGGCGTGGTGGGCTCGGCGGGGTGGGGGGCTGTCTTCACACACACACAACACACACACACACACACACACACTCACACACACACACACCAGATGCGCCTCCAGCCTCCACGGCTGGACCCGCCAAGGTGGAGACCTCCAGCCGCCCCCCTCTCCTGGCCTCGCCTCCCTCACCTACCCGCCCCCAACCCCAGTGCACCGCTGCTGACTGCGCATGCGCGGGCGGTCGCCTTTGGCCCCAGGGGCCGCCCTCCAGCACAACCCCTTTCAGCTGCGCCCCCGCCCTGCGTGTGGGCTGCCGCCTATCCGCCCCGGACCAGGGCTGGGGCACAGCGCGTAGGGGAGGGGAGCGAGTGTAGGGGCGTCTCTCGGGATGTGTGCCATGGGTGGGGTGTTTTGGGGGGCGCTGGAGAAATCAGTCCCCTCCATCTCCTACCTCTGGAAACCCCCCAAGCCGTTGCAGAACTGCCGGCACCGCTACCGTGGGGGCCGGGACCCTACTCTGTGTCCTCCTGTGGCCCAGTCCAAGGGGCCTGGGCCTGGCCGGGGCCGGATTGGACCCCAACCACCCTGGGGTGTGGACTTGCTAAAACTGGGCGATTAGAGATTTGGTTCCAGCTTCATTGAGGGTCATTTCACTAAGGAAGGCACCGTAAAGACGTTCCTAAGACGTTTGTGAGGGTGGCAACTGAAAGAGAATTTTAAAGCTGACAGAAGAGGCGAGGAAAGGCATAGGAGATTTCCACACCCAGCAAGGAAGCCTTTCCCGAAACGGAAGAAAGAAACGAGCAAACAGAGACACCGGTAGCCCGCCCGGATCAGAGTCTGCTCCTTAGGGCAAGTTCCCTGACCAGATTCACCCGTGGGTCGCGAGCTAGCGGCATTCAGAAGAGCCAGGCCCGCAGCCTACGCAGAAGACACCTGCGCTCGGGTGTCTGTGGCGGCACAATTCACAATTGCAAAGATGTGGAAGCGACCCGAGTGCCCATCGATCCACGAGTGGATTAATAAAATGTGGCGCGTGGACACCACGGAGTGCTATTCGGCTGTGAGAAACGGCGGTGAGAGGGCACCTCCCGTGTTCTCCTGGCCGGAGCTGGAACCCGTTCCAGTAAGCCAAGTATCCCAAGAATGGACACAGGAGCACCACGTGCGCGTGCTCACCGGCAAATTGGTAGGAACCCATGGACACCTGAGTGGACGTAGAGGAATCACCTTCATCGGGTGGGGGTCGGGCGGGTGGGGGGAGGGGATGGGCATCCACACCCATTAGGAATGGGGTGGGTGCGCACCGACTGGGGGATGGGCGCACTTGAAGCTCTGACCAGAGGGGGGAGGCGGGGAGAGGGCAATGTACCTGACCTTAACATTGGGACCCCCACCATACGCTGCTAAAGCATGAGAGATAAATGAAGAAGACAACAGGGGGGAGGGGGGCACGGGCAATACATGGAACCCTAACACTTGTACTCCCATAATCTGCTTGAAAAGAGAGAGAAAAGAAAATGCAATAATCGAGGTAAGAGGCATGTTTTTTTTTTTTTTTTTTTTTTTGGAGACAGAGTCTCCCTTTGTTGCCCTGGCTAGAGTGAGTGCCATGGCGTCAGCCTAGCTCACAGCAACCTCAATCTCCTGGGCTCAAGCAATCCTGCTGCCTCAGCCTCCCAAGTAGCTGGGACTACAGGCATGCGCCACCATGCCCGGCTAATTTTTTTCTATATCTATTAGTTGGCCAATTAATTTCTTTCTATTTATAGTAGAGATGGGGTCTCGCTCTTGCTCAGGCTGGTTTCGAACTCCTGACCTCGAGCAATCCGCCCACCTCGGCCTCCCAGAGTGCTAGGATTACAGGTGTGAGCCAGCACGCCCGGCCAAGAGGCATTTTAAAAAAAAAAAAAATGACTCCGAAAAGAAAAGTAAAAGGAGGCCTGTCGAGCACGTCTGGGTGTGACTGTGCATCCCCCAACATCCGGTGCCACCACCAAAGATTCCTACGTGTAGCCCATAGAACGCCAAAATCAACGGGACGAGTTCTGGTCACAACTCCCTCAAAATGACATCCCGGCCTTCTTCTGCAACTCCCTCCCCTCTCAGACTCTCAAGGTTTCCTCCAGCGTGTCGGTTCCCACAGACCAGACCCTTGGTCTGAGACCCGACAGTCCAGGTGCCACGCCTGCTGCCGCGTGGCGGCGGTGCTGCGGCTTGGGGCAAGAGGAGGCCCCACGGAGCGGGCTGGGGCGCCAGGCACCGCGGCGGGCGCTGAGGGTGGGGGTGACACCCCCCCCCCCCCCGACTGCCGCCGCGCTCTCCGAATGGGGACAGAACAAGAGGCAAAAAAAAAAAAAGCCTACGGCACCCGGTATTCCCAGGCGGTCTCCCATCCAAGTACTAACCAGGCCCGACCCTGCTTAGCTTCCGAGATCAGACGAGATCGGGCGCGTTCAGGGTGGTGTGGCCGTAGACAGCGGAGGGCGCCCCAGCCCCGCTCAAGAAGCCGAGCGTCTCTGCGCTTCCCCGCGCCTCCTCCCGCCCCAGGCCCCGCGCCGGCGCTGACCCACTCGGGGCCGGGCCGGGCTTGTTGAGTTCGCTGGCCGGGTCCCGAGGTCTCCACGGGACTGGGGTGCGGGGCGTGGTGGGCTCGGCGGGGTGGGGGGCTGTCTTCACACACACACAACACACACACACACACACACACACTCACACACACACACACCAGATGCGCCTCCAGCCTCCACGGCTGGACCCGCCAAGGTGGAGACCTCCAGCCGCCCCCCTCTCCTGGCCTCGCCTCCCTCACCTACCCGCCCCCAACCCCAGTGCACCGCTGCTGACTGCGCATGCGCGGGCGGTCGCCTTTGGCCCCAGGGGCCGCCCTCCAGCACAACCCCTTTCAGCTGCGCCCCCGCCCTGCCTGTGGGCTGCCGCCTATCCGCCCCGGACCAGGGCTGGGGCACAGCGCGTAGGGGAGGGGAGCGAGTGTAGGGGCGTCTCTCGGGATGTGTGCCATGGGTGGGGTGTTTTGGGGGGCGCTGGAGAAATCAGTCCCCTCCATCTCCTACCTCTGGAAACCCCCCAAGCCGTTGCAGAACTGCCGGCACCGCTACCGTGGGGGCCGGGACCCTACTCTGTGTCCTCCTGTGGCCCAGTCCAAGGGGCCTGGGCCTGGCCGGGGCCGGATTGGACCCCAACCACCCTGGGGTGTGGACTTGCTAAAACTGGGCGATTAGAGATTTGGTTCCAGCTTCATTGAGGGTCATTTCACTAAGGAAGGCACCGTAAAGACGTTCCTAAGACGTTTGTGAGGGTGGCAACTGAAAGAGAATTTTAAAGCTGACAGAAGAGGCGAGGAAAGGCATAGGAGATTTCCACACCCAGCAAGGAAGCCTTTCCCGAAACGGAAGAAAGAAACGAGCAAACAGAGACACCGGTAGCCCGCCCGGATCAGAGTCTGCTCCTTAGGGCAAGTTCCCTGACCAGATTCACCCGTGGGTCGCGAGCTAGCGGCATTCAGAAGAGCCAGGCCCGCAGCCTACGCAGAAGACACCTGCGCTCCGGTGTCTGTGGCGGCACAATTCACAATTGCAAAGATGTGGAAGCGACCCGAGTGCCCATCGATCCACGAGTGGATTAATAAAATGTGGCGCGTGGACACCACGGAGTGCTATTCGGCTGTGAGAAACGGCGGTGAGAGGGCACCTCCCGTGTTCTCCTGGCCGGAGCTGGAACCCGTTCCAGTAAGCCAAGTATCCCAAGAATGGACACAGGAGCACCACGTGCGCGTGCTCACCGGCAAATTGGTAGGAACCCATGGACACCTGAGTGGACGTAGAGGAATCACCTTCATCGGGTGGGGGTCGGGCGGGTGGGGGGAGGGGATGGGCATCCACACCCATTAGGAATGGGGTGGGTGCGCACCGACTGGGGGATGGGCGCACTTGAAGCTCTGACCAGAGGGGGGAGGCGGGGAGAGGGCAATGTACCTGACCTTAACATTGGGACCCCCACCATACGCTGCTAAAGCATGAGAGATAAATGAAGAAGACAACAGGGGGGAGGGGGGCACGGGCAATACATGGAACCCTAACACTTGTACTCCCATAATCTGCTTGAAAAGAGAGAGAAAAGAAAATGCAATAATCGAGGTAAGAGGCATGTTTTTTTTTTTTTTTTTTTTTTGGAGACAGAGTCTCCCTTTGTTGCCCTGGCTAGAGTGAGTGCCATGGCGTCAGCCTAGCTCACAGCAACCTCAATCTCCTGGGCTCAAGCAATCCTGCTGCCTCAGCCTCCCAAGTAGCTGGGACTACAGGCATGCGCCACCATGCCCGGCTAATTTTTTTCTATATCTATTAGTTGGCCAATTAATTTCTTTCTATTTATAGTAGAGATGGGGTCTCGCTCTTGCTCAGGCTGGTTTCGAACTCCTGACCTCGAGCAATCCGCCCACCTCGGCCTCCCAGAGTGCTAGGATTACAGGTGTGAGCCAGCACGCCCGGCCAAGAGGCATTTTAAAAAAAAAAAAAATGACTCCGAAAAGAAAAGTAAAAGGAGGCCTGTCGAGCACGTCTGGGTGTGACTGTGCATCCCCCAACATCCGGTGCCACCACCAAAGATTCCTACGTGTAGCCCATAGAACGCCAAAATCAACGGGACGAGTTCTGGTCACAACTCCCTCAAAATGACATCCCGGCCTTCTTCTGCAACTCCCTCCCCTCTCAGACTCTCAAGGTTTCCTCCAGCGTGTCGGTTCCCACAGACCAGACCCTTGGTCTGAGACCCGACAGTCCAGGTGCCACGCCTGCTGCCGCGTGGCGGCGGTGCTGCGGCTTGGGGCAAGAGGAGGCCCCACGGAGCGGGCTGGGGCGCCAGGCACCGCGGCGGGCGCTGAGGGTGGGGGTGACACCCCCCCCCGACTGCCGCCGCGCTCTCAGAATGGGGACAGAACAAGAGGCAAAAAAAAAAAAAGCCTACGGCACCCGGTATTCCCAGGCGGTCTCCCATCCAAGTACTAACCAGGCCCGACCCTGCTTAGCTTCCGAGATCAGACGAGATCGGGCGCGTTCAGGGTGGTGTGGCCGTAGACAGCGGAGGGCGCCCCAGCCCCGCTCAAGAAGCCGAGCGTCTCTGCGCTTCCCCGCGCCTCCTCCCGCCCCAGGCCCCGCGCCGGCGCTGACCCACTCGGGGCCGGGCCGGGCTTGTTGAGTTCGCTGGCCGGGTCCCGAGGTCTCCACGGGACTGGGGTGCGGGGCGTGGTGGGCTCGGCGGGGTGGGGGGCTGTCTTCACACACACACAACACACACACACACACACACACACTCACACACACACACACCAGATGCGCCTCCAGCCTCCACGGCTGGACCCGCCAAGGTGGAGACCTCCAGCCGCCCCCCTCTCCTGGCCTCGCCTCCCTCACCTACCCGCCCCCAACCCCAGTGCGCCGCTGCTGACTGCGCATGCGCGGGCGGTCGCCTTTGGCCCCAGGGGCCGCCCTCCAGCACAACCCCTTTCAGCTGCGCCCCCGCCCTGCGTGTGGGCTGCCGCCTATCCGCCCCGGACCAGGGCTGGGGCACAGCGCATAGGGGAGGGGAGCGAGTGTAGGGGCGTCTCTCGGGATGTGTGCCATGGGTGGGGTGTTTTGGGGGGCGCTGGAGAAATCAGTCCCCTCCATCTCCTACCTCTGGAAACCCCCCAAGCCGTTGCAGAACTGCCGGCACCGCTACCGTGGGGGCCGGGACCCTACTCTGTGTCCTCCTGTGGCCCAGTCCAAGGGGCCTGGGCCTGGCCGGGGCCGGATTGGACCCCAACCACCCTGGGGTGTGGACTTGCTAAAACTGGGCGATTAGAGATTTGGTTCCAGCTTCATTGAGGGTCATTTCACTAAGGAAGGCACCGTAAAGACGTTCCTAAGACGTTTGTGAGGGTGGCAACTGAAAGAGAATTTTAAAGCTGACAGAAGAGGCGAGGAAAGGCATAGGAGATTTCCACACCCAGCAAGGAAGCCTTTCCCGAAACGGAAGAAAGAAACGAGCAAACAGAGACACCGGTAGCCCGCCCGGATCAGAGTCTGCTCCTTAGGGCAAGTTCCCTGACCAGATTCACCCGTGGGTCGCGAGCTAGCGGCATTCAGAAGAGCCAGGCCCGCAGCCTACGCAGAAGACACCTGCGCTCGGGTGTCTGTGGCGGCACAATTCACAATTGCAAAGATGTGGAAGCGACCCGAGTGCCCATCGATCCACGAGTGGATTAATAAAATGTGGCGCGTGGACACCACGGAGTGCTATTCGGCTGTGAGAAACGGCGGTGAGAGGGCACCTCCCGTGTTCTCCTGGCCGGAGCTGGAACCCGTTCCAGTAAGCCAAGTATCCCAAGAATGGACACAGGAGCACCACGTGCGCGTGCTCACCGGCAAATTGGTAGGAACCCATGGACACCTGAGTGGACGTAGAGGAATCACCTTCATCGGGTGGGGGTCGGGCGGGTGGGGGGAGGGGATGGGCATCCACACCCATTAGGAATGGGGTGGGTGCGCACCGACTGGGGGATGGGCGCACTTGAAGCTCTGACCAGAGGGGGGAGGCGGGGAGAGGGCAATGTACCTGACCTTAACATTGGGACCCCCACCATACGCTGCTAAAGCATGAGAGATAAATGAAGAAGACAACAGGGGGGAGGGGGGCACGGGCAATACATGGAACCCTAACACTTGTACTCCCATAATCTGCTTGAAAAGAGAGAGAAAAGAAAATGCAATAATCGAGGTAAGAGGCATGTTTTTTTTTTTTTTTTTTTTTTGGAGACAGAGTCTCCCTTTGTTGCCCTGGCTAGAGTGAGTGCCATGGCGTCAGCCTAGATCACAGCAACCTCAATCTCCTGGGCTCAAGCAATCCTGCTGCCTCAGCCTCCCAAGTAGCTGGGACTACAGGCATGCGCCACCATGCCCGGCTAATTTTTTTCTATATCTATTAGTTGGCCAATTAATTTCTTTCTATTTATAGTAGAGATGGGGTCTCGCTCTTGCTCAGGCTGGTTTCGAACTCCTGACCTCGAGCAATCCGCCCACCTCGGCCTCCCAGAGTGCTAGGATTACAGGTGTGAGCCAGCACGCCCGGCCAAGAGGCATTTTAAAAAAAAAAAAAATGACTCCGAAAAGAAAAGTAAAAGGAGGCCTGTCGAGCACGTCTGGGTGTGACTGTGCATCCCCCAACATCCGGTGCCACCACCAAAGATTCCTACGTGTAGCCCATAGAACGCCAAAATCAACGGGACGAGTTCTGGTCACAACTCCCTCAAAATGACATCCCGGCCTTCTTCTGCAACTCCCTCCCCTCTCAGACTCTCAAGGTTTCCTCCAGCGTGTCGGTTCCCACAGACCAGACCCTTGGTCTGAGACCCGACAGTCCAGGTGCCACGCCTGCTGCCGCGTGGCGGCGGTGCTGCGGCTTGGGGCAAGAGGAGGCCCCACGGAGCGGGCTGGGGCGCCAGGCACCGCGGCGGGCGCTGAGGGTGGGGGTGACACCCCCCCCCCCGACTGCCGCCGCGCTCTCCGAATGGGGACAGAACAAGAGGCAAAAAAAAAAAAAGCCTACGGCACCCGGTATTCCCAGGCGGTCTCCCATCCAAGTACTAACCAGGCCCGACCCTGCTTAGCTTCCGAGATCAGACGAGATCGGGCGCGTTCAGGGTGGTGTGGCCGTAGACAGCGGAGGGCGCCCCAGCCCCGCTCAAGAAGCCGAGCGTCTCTGCGCTTCCCCGCGCCTCCTCCCGCCCCAGGCCCCGCGCCGGCGCTGACCCACTCGGGGCCGGGCCGGGCTTGTTGAGTTCGCTGGCCGGGTCCCGAGGTCTCCACGGGACTGGGGTGCGGGGCGTGGTGGGCTCGGCGGGGTGGGGGGCTGTCTTCACACACACACAACACACACACACACACACACACTCACACACACACACACCAGATGCGCCTCCAGCCTCCACGGCTGGACCCGCCAAGGTGGAGACCTCCAGCCGCCCCCTCTCCTGGCCTCGCCTCCCTCACCTACCCGCCCCCAACCCCAGTGCGCCGCTGCTGACTGCGCATGCGCGGGCGGTCGCCTTTGGCCCCAGGGGCCGCCCTCCAGCACAACCCCTTTCAGCTGCGCCCCCGCCCTGCGTGTGGGCTGCCGCCTATCGCCCCCGGACCAGGGCTGGGGCACAGCGCATAGGGGAGGGGAGCGAGTGTAGGGGCGTCTCTCGGGATGTGTGCCATGGGTGGGGTGTTTTGGGGGGCGCTGGAGAAATCAGTCCCCTCCATCTCCTACCTCTGGAAACCCCCCAAGCCGTTGCAGAACTGCCGGCACCGCTACCGTGGGGGCCGGGACCCTACTCTGTGTCCTCCTGTGGCCCAGTCCAAGGGGCCTGGGCCTGGCCGGGGCCGGATTGGACCCCAACCACCCTGGGGTGTGGACTTGCTAAAACTGGGCGATTAGAGATTTGGTTCCAGCTTCATTGAGGGTCATTTCACTAAGGAAGGCACCGTAAAGACGTTCCTAAGACGTTGTGAGGGTGGCAACTGAAAGAGAATTTTAAAGCTGACAGAAGAGGCGAGGAAAGGCATAGGAGATTTTCCACACCCAGCAAGGAAGCCTTTTCCCGAAACGGAAGAAAGAAACGAGCAAACAGAGACACCGGTAGCCCGCCCGGATCAGAGTCTGCTCCTTAGGGCAAGTTCCCTGACCAGATTCACCCGTGGGTCGCGAGCTAGCGGCATTCAGAAGAGCCAGGCCCGCAGCCTACGCAGAAGACACCTGCGCTCGGGTGTCTGTGGCGGCACAATTCACAATTGCAAAGATGTGGAAGCGACCCGAGTGCCCATCGATCCACGAGTGGATTAATAAAATGTGGCGCGTGGACACCACGGAGTGCTATTCGGCTGTGAGAAACGGCGGTGAGAGGGCACCTCCCGTGTTCTCCTGGCCGGAGCTGGAACCCGTTCCAGTAAGCCAAGTATCCCAAGAATGGACACAGGAGCACCACGTGCGCGTGCTCACCGGCAAATTGGTAGGAACCCATGGACACCTGAGTGGACGTAGAGGAATCACCTTCATCGGGTGGGGGGTCGGGCGGGTGGGGGGAGGGGATGGGCATCCACACCCATTAGGAATGGGGTGGGTGCGCACCGACTGGGGGATGGGCGCACTTGAAGCTCTGACCAGAGGGGGGAGGCGGGGAGAGGGCAATGTACCTGACCTTAACATTGGGACCCCCACCATACGCTGCTAAAGCATGAGAGATAAATGAAGAAGACAACAGGGGGGAGGGGGGCACGGGCAATACATGGAACCCTAACACTTGTACTCCCATAATCTGCTTGAAAAGAGAGAGAAAAGAAAATGCAATAATCGAGGTAAGAGGCATGTTTTTTTTTTTTTTTTTTTTTTTGGAGACAGAGTCTCCCTTTGTTGCCCTGGCTAGAGTGAGTGCCATGGCGTCAGCCTAGATCACAGCAACCTCAATCTCCTGGGCTCAAGCAATCCTGCTGCCTCAGCCTCCCAAGTAGCTGGGACTACAGGCATGCGCCACCATGCCCGGCTAATTTTTTTCTATATCTATTAGTTGGCCAATTAATTTCTTTCTATTTATAGTAGAGATGGGGTCTCGCTCTTGCTCAGGCTGGTTTCGAACTCCTGACCTCGAGCAATCCGCCCACCTCGGCCTCCCAGAGTGCTAGGATTACAGGTGTGAGCCAGCACGCCCGGCCAAGAGGCATTTTAAAAAAAAAAAAAATGACTCCGAAAAGAAAAGTAAAAGGAGGCCTGTCGAGCACGTCTGGGTGTGACTGTGCATCCCCCAACATCCGGTGCCACCACCAAAGATTCCTACGTGTAGCCCATAGAACGCCAAAATCAACGGGACGAGTTCTGGTCACAACTCCCTCAAAATGACATCCCGGCCTTCTTCTGCAACTCCCTCCCCTCTCAGACTCTCAAGGTTTCCTCCAGCGTGTCGGTTCCCACAGACCAGACCCTTGGTCTGAGACCCGACAGTCCAGGTGCCACGCCTGCTGCCGCGTGGCGGCGGTGCTGCGGCTTGGGGCAAGAGGAGGCCCCACGGAGCGGGCTGGGGCGCCAGGCACCGCGGCGGGCGCTGAGGGTGGGGGTGACACCCCCCCCCCCGACTGCCGCCGCGCTCTCCGAATGGGGACAGAACAAGAGGCAAAAAAAAAAAAAGCCTACGGCACCCGGTATTCCCAGGCGGTCTCCCATCCAAGTACTAACCAGGCCCGACCCTGCTTAGCTTCCGAGATCAGACGAGATCGGGCGCGTTCAGGGTGGTGTGGCCGTAGACAGCGGAGGGCGCCCCAGCCCCGCTCAAGAAGCCGAGCGTCTCTGCGCTTCCCCGCGCCTCCTCCCGCCCCAGGCCCCGCGCCGGCGCTGACCCACTCGGGGCCGGGCCGGGCTTGTTGAGTTCGCTGGCCGGGTCCCGAGGTCTCCACGGGACTGGGGTGCGGGGCGTGGTGGGCTCGGCGGGGTGGGGGGCTGTCTTCACACACACACACACACACACACACACACACACACACACACACACACACACACCAGATGCGCCTCCAGCCTCCACGGCTGGACCCGCCAAGGTGGAGACCTCCAGCCGCCCCCCTCTCCTGGCCTCGCCTCCCTCACCTACCCGCCCCCAACCCCAGTGCGCCGCTGCTGACTGCGCATGCGCGGGCGGTCGCCTTTGGCCCCAGGGGCCGCCCTCCAGCACAACCCCTTTCAGCTGCGCCCCCGCCCTGCGTGTGGGCTGCCGCCTATCCGCCCCGGACCAGGGCTGGGGCACAGCGCATAGGGGAGGGGAGCGAGTGTAGGGGCGTCTCTCGGGATGTGTGCCATGGGTGGGGTGTTTTGGGGGGCGCTGGAGAAATCAGTCCCCTCCATCTCCTACCTCTGGAAACCCCCCAAGCCGTTGCAGAACTGCCGGCACCGCTACCGTGGGGGCCGGGACCCTACTCTGTGTCCTCCTGTGGCCCAGTCCAAGGGGCCTGGGCCTGGCCGGGGCCGGATTGGACCCCCAACCACCCTGGGGTGTGGACTTGCTAAAACTGGGCGATTAGAGATTTGGTTCCAGCTTCATTGAGGGTCATTTCACTAAGGAAGGCACCGTAAAGACGTTCCTAAGACGTTTGTGAGGGTGGCAACTGAAAGAGAATTTTAAAGCTGACAGAAGAGGCGAGGAAAGGCATAGGAGATTTCCACACCCAGCAAGGAAGCCTTTCCCGAAACGGAAGAAAGAAACGAGCAAACAGAGACACCGGTAGCCCGCCCGGATCAGAGTCTGCTCCTTAGGGCAAGTTCCCTGACCAGATTCACCCGTGGGTCGCGAGCTAGCGGCATTCAGAAGAGCCAGGCCCGCAGCCTACGCAGAAGACACCTGCGCTCGGGTGTCTGTGGCGGCACAATTCACAATTGCAAAGATGTGGAAGCGACCCGAGTGCCCATCGATCCACGAGTGGATTAATAAAATGTGGCGCGTGGACACCACGGAGTGCTATTCGGCTGTGAAAAACGGCGGTGAGAGGGCACCTCCCGTGTTCTCCTGGCCGGAGCTGGAACCCGTTCCAGTAAGCCAAGTATCCCAAGAATGGACACAGGGAGCACCACGTGCGCGTGGCTCACCGGCAAATGGTAGGAACCCATGGACACCTGAGTGGACGTAGAGGAATCACCTTCATCGGGTGGGGGTCGGGCGGGTGGGGGGAGGGGATGTGCATCCACACCCATTAGGAATGGGTGTGGGTGCGCACCGACTGGGGGATGGGCGCACTTGCAAGCTCTGACCAGAGGGGGGGAGGCGGGGAAGGGCAATGGTACCTGACCTTAACATTGGGACCCCCACCATACGCTGCTAAAGCATGAGAGATAAATGAAGAAGACAACAGGGGGGAGGGGGGCACGGGCAATACATGGAACCCTAACACTTTCTCCCATAATCTGCTTGAAAAGAAGAGAGAAAAGAAAATGCAATAATCGAGGTAAGAGGCATGTTTTTTTTTTTTTTTTTTTTTTGGAGACAGAGTCTCCCTTTGTTCCCTGGCTAGAGTGAGTGCCATGGCGTCAGCCTAGATCACAGCAACCTCAATCTCCTGGGCTCAAGTCAATCCTGCTGCCTCAGCCTCCCAAGTAGCTGGGACTACAGGCATGCGCCACCATGCCCGGCTAATTTTTTTCTATATCTATTAGTTGGCCAATTAATTTCTTTCTATTTATAGTAGAGATGGGGTCTCGCTCTTGCTCAGGCTGGTTTCGAACTCCTGACCTCGAGCAATCCGCCACCCTCGGCCTCCCAGAGTGCTAGGATTACTGGTGTGAGCCAGCAACGCCCGGCCAAGAGGCATTTTAAAAAAAAAAAAAATGACTCCGAAAAAGAAAAGTAAAAGGAGGCCTGTCGAGCACGTCTGGGAGTGACTGTGCATCCCCCAACATCCGGTGCCACCACCAAAGATTCCTACGTGTAGCCCATAGAACGCCAAAATCAACGGGACGAGTTCTGGTCACAACTCCCTCAAAATGACATCCCGACCTTCTCTGCAACTCCCTCCCCTCTCAGACTCTCAAGGTTTCCTCCAGCGTGTCGGTTCCCACAGACCAGACCCTGGGTCTGAGACCCGACAGTCCAGGTGCCACGCCTGCTGCCGCGTGGCGGCGGTGCTGCGGCTTGGGGCAAGAGGGAGGCCCCACGGAGCGGGCTGGGGCGCCAGGCACCGCGGCGGGCGCTGAGGGTGGGGGTGACACCCCCCCCCCCGACTGCCGCCGCGCTCTCCGAATGGGGACAGAACAAGAGGCAAAAAAAAAAAAAGCCTACGGCACCCGGTATTCCCAGGCGGTCTCCCATCCAAGTACTAACCAGGCCCGACCCTGCTTAGCTTCCGAGATCAGACGAGATCGGGCGCGTTCAGGGTGGTGTGGCCGTAGACAGCGGAGGGCGCCCCAGCCCCGCTCAAGAAGCCGAGCGTCTCTGCGCTTCCCCGCGCCTCCTCCCGCCCCAGGCCCCGCGCCGGCGCTGACCCACTCGGGGCCGGGCCGGGCTTGTTGAGTTCGCTGGCCGGGGTCCCGAGGTCTCCACGGGACTGGGGTGCGGGGCGTGGTGGGCTCGGCGGGGTGGGGGGCTGTCTTCACACACACACAACACACACACACACACACACACACTCACACACACACACACCAGATGCGCCTCCAGCCTCCACGGCTGGACCCGCCAAGGTGGAGACCTCCAGCCGCCCCCCTCTCCTGGCCTCGCCTCCCCTCACCTACCCTCCCCCAACCCCAGTGCGCCGCTGCTGACTGCGCATGCGCGGGCGGTCGCCTTTGGCCCCAGGGGCCGCCCTCCAGCACAACCCCTTTCAGCTGCGCCCCCGCCCTGCGTGTGGGCTGCCGCCTATCCGCCCCGGACCAGGGCTGGGGCACAGAGCATAGGGGAGGGGAGCGAGTGTAGGGGCGTCTCTCGGGATGTGTGCCATGGGTGGGGTGTTTTGGGGGGCGCTGGAGAAATCAGTCCCCTCCATCTCCTACCTCTGGAAACCCCCCAAGCCGTTGCAGAACTGCCGGCACCGCTACCGTGGGGGCCGGGACCCTACTCTGTGTCCTCCTGTGGCCCAGTCCAAGGGGCCTGGGCCTGGCCGGGGCCGGATTGGACCCCAACCACCCTGGGGTGTGGACTTGCTAAAACTGGGCGATTAGAGATTTGGTTCCAGCTTCATTGAGGGTCATTTCACTAAGGAAGGCACCGTAAAGACGTTCCTAAGACGTTTGTGAGGGTGGCAACTGAAAGAGAATTTTAAAGCTGACAGAAGAGGCGAGGAAAGGACATAGGAGATTTCCACACCCAGCAAGGAAGCCTTTCCCGAAACGGAAGAAAGAAACGAGCAAACAGAGACACCGGTAGCCCGCCCGGATCAGAGTCTGCTCCTTAGGGCAAGTTCCCTGACCAGATTCACCCGTGGGTCGCGAGCTAGCGGCATTCAGAAGAGCCAGGCCCGCAGCCTACGCAGAAGACACCTGCGCTCGGGTGTCTGTGGCGGCACAATTCACAATTGCAAAGATGTGGAAGCGACCCGAGTGCCCATCGATCCACGAGTGGATTAATAAAATGTGGCGCGTGGACACCACGGAGTGCTATTCGGCTGTGAGAAACGGCGGTGAGAGGGCACCTCCCGTGTTCTCCTGGCCGGAGCTGGAACCCGTTCCAGTAAGCCAAGTATCCCAAGAATGGACACAGGAGCACCACGTGCGCGTGCTCACCGGCAAATTGGTAGGAACCCATGGACACCTGAGTGGACGTAGAGGAATCACCTTCATCGGGTGGGGGTCGGGCGGGTGGGGGGAGGGGATGGGCATCCACCCATTAGGAATGGGGTGGGTGCGCACCGACGGGGATGGGCGCACTTGAAGCTCTGACCAGAGGGGGGAGGCGGGGAGAGGGCAATGTACCTGACCTTAACATTGGGACCCCCACCATACGCTGCTAAAGCATGAGAGATAAATGAAGAAGACAACAGGGGGAGGGGGGCACGGGCAATACATGGAACCCTAACACTTGTACTCCCATAATCTGCTTGAAAAGAGAGAGAAAAGAAATGCAATAATCGAGGTAAGAGGCATGTTTTTTTTTTTTTTTTTTTTTTGGAGACAGAGTCTCCCTTTGTTGCCCTGGCTAGAGTGAGTGCCATGGCGTCAGCCTAGATCACAGCAACCTCAATCTCCTGGGCTCAAGCAATCCTGCTGCCTCAGCCTCCCAAGTAGCTGGGACTACAGGCATGCGCCACCATGCCCGGCTAATTTTTTTCTATATCTATTAGTTGGCCAATTAATTTCTTTCTATTTATAGTAGAGATGGGGTCTCGCTCTTGCTCAGGCTGGTTCGAACTCCTGACCTCGAGCAATCCGCCCACCTCGGCCTCCCAGAGTGCTAGGATTACAGGTGTGAGCCAGCACGCCCGGCCAAGAGGCATTTTAAAAAAAAAAAAAATGACTCCGAAAAGAAAAGTAAAAGGAGGCCTGTCGAGCACGTCTGGGTGTGACTGTGCATCCCCCAACATCCGGTGCCACCCACCAAAGATTCCTACGTGTAGCCCATAGAACGCCAAAATCAACGGGACGAGTTCTGGTCACAACTCCCTCAAAATGACATCCCGGCCTTCTTCTGCAACTCCCTCCCCTCTCAGACTCTCAAGGTTTCCTCCAGCGTGTCGGTTCCCACAGACCAGACCCTTGGTCTGAGACCCGACAGTCCAGGTGCCACGCCTGCTGCCGCGTGGCGGCGGTGCTGCGGCTTGGGCAAGAGGAGGCCCCACGGAGCGGGCTGGGGGCCAGGCACCGCGGCGGGCGCTGAGGGTGGGGGTGGACACCCCCCCCCCGACTGCCGCCGCGCTCTCCGAATGGGGACAGAACAAGAGGCAAAAAAAAAAAAAGCCTACGGCACCCGGTATTCCCAGGCGGTCTCCCATCCAAGTACTAACCAGGCCCGACCCTGCTTAGCTTCCGAGATCAGACGAGATCGGGCGCGTTCAGGGTGGTGTGGCCGTAGACAGCGGAGGGCGCCCCAGCCCCGCTCAAGAAGCCGAGCGTCTCTGCGCTTCCCCGCGCCTCCTCCCGCCCCAGGCCCCGCGCCGGCGCTGACCCACTCGGGCCGGGCCGGGCTGTTGAGTTCGCTGGCCGGGTCCCGAGGTCTCCACGGGACTGGGGTGCGGGCGTGGTGGGCTCGGCGGGGTGGGGGGGCTGTCTTCACACACACACACACACACACACACACACACACACTCACACACACACACACAGATGCGCCTCCAGCCTCCACGGCTGGACCCGCCAAGGTGGAGACCTCCAGCCGCCCCCCTCTCCTGGCCTCGCCTCCCTCACCTACCCGCCCCCAACCCCAGTGCGCCGCTGCTGACTGCGCATGCGCGGGCGGCGGTCGCCTTTGGCCCCAGGGGCCGCCCTCCAGCACAACCCTTCAGCTGCGCCCCCGCCCTGCGTGTGGGCTGCCGCCTATCCGCCCGGACCAGGGCTGGGGCACAGCGCATAGGGGAGGGGGAGCGAGTGTAGGGGCGTCTCTCGGGATGTGTGCCATGGGTGGGGTGTTTTGGGGGGCGCTGGAGAAATCAGTCCCCTCCATCTCCTACCTCTGGAAACCCCCCAAGCCGTTGCAGAACTGCCGGCACCGCTACCGTGGGGGCCGGGACCCTACTCTGTGTCCTCCTGTGGCCCAGTCCAAGGGGCCTGGGCCTGGCCGGGGCCGGATTGGACCCCAACCACCCTGGGGTGTGGACTTGCTAAAACTGGGCGATTAGAGATTTGGTTCCAGCTTCATTGAGGGTCATTTCACTAAGGAAGGCACCGTTAAAGACGTTCCTAAGACGTTTGTGAGGGTGGCAACTGAAAGAGAATTTTAAAGCTGACAGAAGAGGCGAGGAAAGGCATAGGAGATTTCCACACCCAGCAAGGAAGCCTTTCCCGAAACGGAAGAAAGAAACGAGCAAACAGAGACACCGGTAGCCCGCCCGGATCAGAGTCTGCTCCTTAGGGCAAGTTCCCTGACCAGATTCACCCGTGGGTCGCGAGCTAGCGGCATTCAGAAGAGCAGGCCCGCAGCCTACGCAGAAGACACCTGCGGCTCGGGTGTCTGTGGCGGCACAATTCACAATTGCAAAGATGTGGAAGCGACCCGAGTGCCCATCGATCCACGAGTGGATTAATAAAATGTGGCGCGTGGACACCACGGAGTGCTATTCGGCTGTGAGAAACGGCGGTGAGAGGGCACCTCCCGTGTTCTCCTGGCCGGAGCTGGAACCCGTTCCAGTAAGCCAAGTATCCCAAGAATGGACACAGGAGCACCACGTGCGCGTGCTCACCGGCAAATTGGTAGGAACCCATGGACACCTGAGTGGACGTAGAGGAATCACCTTCATCGGGTGGGGGTCGGGCGGGTGGGGGGAGGGGATGGGCATCCACACCCATTAGGAATGGGGTGGGTGCGCACCGACTGGGGGATGGGCGCACTTGAAGCTCTGACCAGAGGGGGGAGGCGGGGAGAGGGCAATGTACCTGACCTTAACATTGGGACCCCCACCATACGCTGCTAAAGCATGAGAGATAAATGAAGAAGACAACAGGGGGGAGGGGGGCACGGGCAATACATGGAACCCTAACACTTGTACTCCCATAATCTGCTTGAAAAGAGAGAGAAAAGAAAATGCAATAATCGAGGTAAGAGGCATGTTTTTTTTTTTTTTTTTTTTTTGGAGACAGAGTCTCCCTTTGTTGCCCTGGCTAGAGTGAGTGCCATGGCGTCAGCCTAGATCACAGCAACCTCAATCTCCTGGGCTCAAGCAATCCTGCTGCCTCAGCCTCCCAAGTAGCTGGGACTACAGGCATGCGCCACCATGCCCGGCTAATTTTTTTCTATATCTATTAGTTGGCCAATTAATTTCTTTCTATTTATAGTAGAGATGGGGTCTCGCTCTTGCTCAGGCTGGTTTCGAACTCCTGACCTCGAGCAATCCGCCCACCTCGGCCTCCCAGAGTGCTAGGATTACAGGTGTGAGCCAGCACGCCCGGCCAAGAGGCATTTTAAAAAAAAAAAAAATGACTCCGAAAAGAAAAGTAAAAGGAGGCCTGTCGAGCACGTCTGGGTGTGACTGTGCATCCCCCAACATCCGGTGCCACCACCAAAGATTCCTACGTGTAGCCCATAGAACGCCAAAATCAACGGGACGAGTTCTGGTCACAACTCCCTCAAAATGACATCCCGGCCTTCTTCTGCAACTCCCTCCCCTCTCAGACTCTCAAGGTTTCCTCCAGCGTGTCGGTTCCCACAGACCAGACCCTTGGTCTGAGACCCGACAGTCCAGGTGCCACGCCTGCTGCCGCGTGGCGGCGGTGCTGCGGCTTGGGGCAAGAGGAGGCCCCACGGAGCGGGCTGGGGCGCCAGGCACCGCGGCGGGCGCTGAGGGTGGGGGTGACACCCCCCCCCCCGACTGCCGCCGCGCTCTCCGAATGGGGACAGAACAAGAGGCAAAAAAAAAAAAAGCCTACGGCACCCGGTATTCCCAGGCGGTCTCCCATCCAAGTACTAACCAGGCCCGACCCTGCTTAGCTTCCGAGATCAGACGAGATCGGGCGCGTTCAGGGTGGTGTGGCCGTAGACAGCGGAGGGCGCCCCAGCCCCGCTCAAGAAGCCGAGCGTCTCTGCGCTTCCCCGCGCCTCCTCCCGCCCCAGGCCCCGCGCCGGCGCTGACCCACTCGGGGCCGGGCCGGGCTTGTTGAGTTCGCTGGCCGGGTCCCGAGGTCTCCACGGGACTGGGGTGCGGGGCGTGGTGGGCTCGGCGGGGTGGGGGGCTGTCTTCACACACACACAACACACACACACACACACACACACTCACACACACACACACCAGATGCGCCTCCAGCCTCCACGGCTGGACCCGCCAAGGTGGAGACCTCCAGCCGCCCCCCTCTCCTGGCCTCGCCTCCCTCACCTACCCGCCCCCAACCCCAGTGCGCCGCTGCTGACTGCGCATGCGCGGGCGGTCGCCTTTGGCCCCAGGGGCCGCCCTCCAGCACAACCCCTTTCAGCTGCGCCCCCGCCCTGCGTGTGGGCTGCCGCCTATCCGCCCCGGACCAGGGCTGGGGCACAGCGCATAGGGGAGGGGAGCGAGTGTAGGGGCGTCTCTCGGGATGTGTGCCATGGGTGGGGTGTTTTGGGGGGCGCTGGAGAAATCAGTCCCCTCCATCTCCTACCTCTGGAAACCCCCCAAGCCGTTGCAGAACTGCCGGCACCGCTACCGTGGGGGCCGGGACCCTACTCTGTGTCCTCCTGTGGCCCAGTCCAAGGGGCCTGGGCCTGGCCGGGGCCGGATTGGACCCCAACCACCCTGGGGTGTGGACTTGCTAAAACTGGGCGATTAGAGATTTGGTTCCAGCTTCATTGAGGGTCATTTCACTAAGGAAGGCACCGTAAAGACGTTCCTAAGACGTTTGTGAGGGTGGCAACTGAAAGAGAATTTTAAAGCTGACAGAAGAGGCGAGGAAAGGCATAGGAGATTTCCACACCCAGCAAGGAAGCCTTTCCCGAAACGGAAGAAAGAAACGAGCAAACAGAGACACCGGTAGCCCGCCCGGATCAGAGTCTGCTCCTTAGGGCAAGTTCCCTGACCAGATTCACCCGTGGGTCGCGAGCTAGCGGCATTCAGAAGAGCCAGGCCCGCAGCCTACGCAGAAGACACCTGCGCTCGGGTGTCTGTGGCGGCACAATTCACAATTGCAAAGATGTGGAAGCGACCCGAGTGCCCATCGATCCACGAGTGGATTAATAAAATGTGGCGCGTGGACACCACGGAGTGCTATTCGGCTGTGAGAAACGGCGGTGAGAGGGCACCTCCCGTGTTCTCCTGGCCGGAGCTGGAACCCGTTCCAGTAAGCCAAGTATCCCAAGAATGGACACAGGAGCACCACGTGCGCGTGCTCACCGGCAAATTGGTAGGAACCCATGGACACCTGAGTGGACGTAGAGGAATCACCTTCATCGGGTGGGGGTCGGGCGGGTGGGGGGAGGGGATGGGCATCCACACCCATTAGGAATGGGGTGGGTGCGCACCGACTGGGGGATGGGCGCACTTGAAGCTCTGACCAGAGGGGGGAGGCGGGGAGAGGGCAATGTACCTGACCTTAACATTGGGACCCCCACCATACGCTGCTAAAGCATGAGAGATAAATGAAGAAGACAACAGGGGGGAGGGGGGCACGGGCAATACATGGAACCCTAACACTTGTACTCCCATAATCGGCTTGAAAAGAGAGAGAAAAGAAAATGCAATAATCGAGGTAAGAGGCATGTTTTTTTTTTTTTTTTTTTTTTGGAGACAGAGTCTCCCTTTGTTGCCCTGGCTAGAGTGAGTGCCATGGCGTCAGCCTAGATCACAGCAACCTCAATCTCCTGGGCTCAAGCAATCCTGCTGCCTCAGCCTCCCAAGTAGCTGGGACTACAGGCATGCGCCACCATGCCCGGCTAATTTTTTTCTATATCTATTAGTTGGCCAATTAATTTCTTTCTATTTATAGTAGAGATGGGGTCTCGCTCTTGCTCAGGCTGGTTTCGAACTCCTGACCTCGAGCAATCCGCCCACCTCGGCCTCCCAGAGTGCTAGGATTACAGGTGTGAGCCAGCACGCCCGGCCAAGAGGCATTTTAA
The DNA here is from genome assembly GCF_040939455.1 of Microcebus murinus. NCBI lineage: Eukaryota > Metazoa > Chordata > Mammalia > Primates > Cheirogaleidae > Microcebus > Microcebus murinus. The sequence continues at coordinate 216,106 of NW_027438974.1, read as the reverse complement.
AAAAAAAAAAAATGACTCCGAAAAGAAAAGTAAAAGGAGGCCTGTCGAGCACGTCTGGGTGTGACTGTGCATCCCCCAACATCCGGTGCCACCACCAAAGATTCCTACGTGTAGCCCATAGAACGCCAAAATCAACGGGACGAGTTCTGGTCACAACTCCCTCAAAATGACATCCCGGCCTTCTTCTGCAACTCCCTCCCCTCTCAGACTCTCAAGGTTTCCTCCAGCGTGTCGGTTCCCACAGACCAGACCCTTGGTCTGAGACCCGACAGTCCAGGTGCCACGCCTGCTGCCGCGTGGCGGCGGTGCTGCGGCTTGGGGCAAGAGGAGGCCCCACGGAGCGGGCTGGGGCGCCAGGCACCGCGGCGGGCGCTGAGGGTGGGGGTGACACCCCCCCCCCGACTGCCGCCGCGCTCTCCGAATGGGGACAGAACAAGAGGCAAAAAAAAAAAAAGCCTACGGCACCCGGTATTCCCAGGCGGTCTCCCATCCAAGTACTAACCAGGCCCGACCCTGCTTAGCTTCCGAGATCAGACGAGATCGGGCGCGTTCAGGGTGGTGTGGCCGTAGACAGCGGAGGGCGCCCCAGCCCCGCTCAAGAAGCCGAGCGTCTCTGCGCTTCCCCGCGCCTCCTCCCGCCCCAGGCCCCGCGCCGGCGCTGACCCACTCGGGGCCGGGCCGGGCTTGTTGAGTTCGCTGGCCGGGTCCCGAGGTCTCCACGGGACTGGGGTGCGGGGCGTGGTGGGCTCGGCGGGGTGGGGGGCTGTCTTCACACACACACAACACACACACACACACACACACACTCACACACACACACACCAGATGCGCCTCCAGCCTCCACGGCTGGACCCGCCAAGGTGGAGACCTCCAGCCGCCCCCCTCTCCTGGCCTCGCCTCCCTCACCTACCCGCCCCCAACCCCAGTGCGCCGCTGCTGACTGCGCATGCGCGGGCGGTCGCCTTTGGCCCCAGGGGCCGCCCTCCAGCACAACCCCTTTCAGCTGCGCCCCCGCCCTGCGTGTGGGCTGCCGCCTATCCGCCCCGGACCAGGGCTGGGGCACAGCGCATAGGGGAGGGGAGCGAGTGTAGGGGCGTCTCTCGGGATGTGTGCCATGGGTGGGGTGTTTTGGGGGGCGCTGGAGAAATCAGTCCCCTCCATCTCCTACCTCTGGAAACCCCCCAAGCCGTTGCAGAACTGCCGGCACCGCTACCGTGGGGGCCGGGACCCTACTCTGTGTCCTCCTGTGGCCCAGTCCAAGGGGCCTGGGCCTGGCCGGGGCCGGATTGGACCCCAACCACCCTGGGGTGTGGACTTGCTAAAACTGGGCGATTAGAGATTTGGTTCCAGCTTCATTGAGGGTCATTTCACTAAGGAAGGCACCGTAAAGACGTTCCTAAGACGTTTGTGAGGGTGGCAACTGAAAGAGAATTTTAAAGCTGACAGAAGAGGCGAGGAAAGGCATAGGAGATTTCCACACCCAGCAAGGAAGCCTTTCCCGAAACGGAAGAAAGAAACGAGCAAACAGAGACACCGGTAGCCCGCCCGGATCAGAGTCTGCTCCTTAGGGCAAGTTCCCTGACCAGATTCACCCGTGGGTCGCGAGCTAGCGGCATTCAGAAGAGCCAGGCCCGCAGCCTACGCAGAAGACACCTGCGCTCGGGTGTCTGTGGCGGCACAATTCACAATTGCAAAGATGTGGAAGCGACCCGAGTGCCCATCGATCCACGAGTGGATTAATAAAATGTGGCGCGTGGACACCACGGAGTGCTATTCGGCTGTGAGAAACGGCGGTGAGAGGGCACCTCCCGTGTTCTCCTGGCCGGAGCTGGAACCCGTTCCAGTAAGCCAAGTATCCCAAGAATGGACACAGGAGCACCACGTGCGCGTGCTCACCGGCAAATTGGTAGGAACCCATGGACACCTGAGTGGACGTAGAGGAATCACCTTCATCGGGTGGGGGTCGGGCGGGTGGGGGGAGGGGATGGGCATCCACACCCATTAGGAATGGGGTGGGTGCGCACCGACTGGGGGATGGGCGCACTTGAAGCTCTGACCAGAGGGGGGAGGCGGGGAGAGGGCAATGTACCTGACCTTAACATTGGGACCCCCACCATACGCTGCTAAAGCATGAGAGATAAATGAAGAAGACAACAGGGGGGAGGGGGGCACGGGCAATACATGGAACCCTAACACTTGTACTCCCATAATCTGCTTGAAAAGAGAGAGAAAAGAAAATGCAATAATCGAGGTAAGAGGCATGTTTTTTTTTTTTTTTTTTTTTTGGAGACAGAGTCTCCCTTTGTTGCCCTGGCTAGAGTGAGTGCCATGGCGTCAGCCTAGATCACAGCAACCTCAATCTCCTGGGCTCAAGCAATCCTGCTGCCTCAGCCTCCCAAGTAGCTGGGACTACAGGCATGCGCCACCATGCCCGGCTAATTTTTTTCTATATCTATTAGTTGGCCAATTAATTTCTTTCTATTTATAGTAGAGATGGGGTCTCGCTCTTGCTCAGGCTGGTTTCGAACTCCTGACCTCGAGCAATCCGCCCACCTCGGCCTCCCAGAGTGCTAGGATTACAGGTGTGAGCCAGCACGCCCGGCCAAGAGGCATTTTAAAAAAAAAAAAAATGACTCCGAAAAGAAAAGTAAAAGGAGGCCTGTCGAGCACGTCTGGGTGTGACTGTGCATCCCCCAACATCCGGTGCCACCACCAAAGATTCCTACGTGTAGCCCATAGAACGCCAAAATCAACGGGACGAGTTCTGGTCACAACTCCCTCAAAATGACATCCCGGCCTTCTTCTGCAACTCCCTCCCCTCTCAGACTCTCAAGGTTTCCTCCAGCGTGTCGGTTCCCACAGACCAGACCCTTGGTCTGAGACCCGACAGTCCAGGTGCCACGCCTGCTGCCGCGTGGCGGCGGTGCTGCGGCTTGGGGCAAGAGGAGGCCCCACGGAGCGGGCTGGGGCGCCAGGCACCGCGGCGGGCGCTGAGGGTGGGGGTGACACCCCCCCCCCCGACTGCCGCCGCGCTCTCCGAATGGGGACAGAACAAGAGGCAAAAAAAAAAAAAGCCTACGGCACCCGGTATTCCCAGGCGGTCTCCCATCCAAGTACTAACCAGGCCCGACCCTGCTTAGCTTCCGAGATCAGACGAGATCGGGCGCGTTCAGGGTGGTGTGGCCGTAGACAGCGGAGGGCGCCCCAGCCCCGCTCAAGAAGCCGAGCGTCTCTGCGCTTCCCCGCGCCTCCTCCCGCCCCAGGCCCCGCGCCGGCGCTGACCCACTCGGGGCCGGGCCGGGCTTGTTGAGTTCGCTGGCCGGGTCCCGAGGTCTCCACGGGACTGGGGTGCGGGGCGTGGTGGGCTCGGCGGGGTGGGGGGCTGTCTTCACACACACACAACACACACACACACACACACACACTCACACACACACACACCAGATGCGCCTCCAGCCTCCACGGCTGGACCCGCCAAGGTGGAGACCTCCAGCCGCCCCCCTCTCCTGGCCTCGCCTCCCTCACCTACCCGCCCCCAACCCCAGTGCGCCGCTGCTGACTGCGCATGCGCGGGCGGTCGCCTTTGGCCCCAGGGGCCGCCCTCCAGCACAACCCCTTTCAGCTGCGCCCCCGCCCTGCGTGTGGGCTGCCGCCTATCCGCCCCGGACCAGGGCTGGGGCACAGCGCATAGGGGAGGGGAGCGAGTGTAGGGGCGTCTCTCGGGATGTGTGCCATGGGTGGGGTGTTTTGGGGGGCGCTGGAGAAATCAGTCCCCTCCATCTCCTACCTCTGGAAACCCCCCAAGCCGTTGCAGAACTGCCGGCACCGCTACCGTGGGGGCCGGGACCCTACTCTGTGTCCTCCTGTGGCCCAGTCCAAGGGGCCTGGGCCTGGCCGGGGCCGGATTGGACCCCAACCACCCTGGGGTGTGGACTTGCTAAAACTGGGCGATTAGAGATTTGGTTCCAGCTTCATTGAGGGTCATTTCACTAAGGAAGGCACCGTAAAGACGTTCCTAAGACGTTTGTGAGGGTGGCAACTGAAAGAGAATTTTAAAGCTGACAGAAGAGGCGAGGAAAGGCATAGGAGATTTCCACACCCAGCAAGGAAGCCTTTCCCGAAACGGAAGAAAGAAACGAGCAAACAGAGACACCGGTAGCCCGCCCGGATCAGAGTCTGCTCCTTAGGGCAAGTTCCCTGACCAGATTCACCCGTGGGTCGCGAGCTAGCGGCATTCAGAAGAGCCAGGCCCGCAGCCTACGCAGAAGACACCTGCGCTCGGGTGTCTGTGGCGGCACAATTCACAATTGCAAAGATGTGGAAGCGACCCGAGTGCCCATCGATCCACGAGTGGATTAATAAAATGTGGCGCGTGTACACCACGGAGTGCTATTCGGCTGTGAGAAACGGCGGTGAGAGGGCACCTCCCGTGTTCTCCTGGCCGGAGCTGGAACCCGTTCCAGTAAGCCAAGTATCCCAAGAATGGACACAGGAGCACCACGTGCGCGTGCTCACCGGCAAATTGGTAGGAACCCATGGACACCTGAGTGGACGTAGAGGAATCACCTTCATCGGGTGGGGGTCGGGCGGGTGGGGGGAGGGGATGGGCATCCACACCCATTAGGAATGGGGTGGGTGCGCACCGACTGGGGGATGGGCGCACTTGAAGCTCTGACCAGAGGGGGGAGGCGGGGAGAGGGCAATGTACCTGACCTTAACATTGGGACCCCCACCATACGCTGCTAAAGCATGAGAGATAAATGAAGAAGACAACAGGGGGGAGGGGGGCACGGGCAATACATGGAACCCTAACACTTGTACTCCCATAATCTGCTTGAAAAGAGAGAGAAAAGAAAATGCAATAATCGAGGTAAGAGGCATGTTTTTTTTTTTTTTTTTTTTTTTGGAGACAGAGTCTCCCTTTGTTGCCCTGGCTAGAGTGAGTGCCATGGCGTCAGCCTAGATCACAGCAACCTCAATCTCCTGGGCTCAAGCAATCCTGCTGCCTCAGCCTCCCAAGTAGCTGGGACTACAGGCATGCGCCACCATGCCCGGCTAATTTTTTTCTATATCTATTAGTTGGCCAATTAATTTCTTTCTATTTATAGTAGAGATGGGGTCTCGCTCTTGCTCAGGCTGGTTTCGAACTCCTGACCTCGAGCAATCCGCCCACCTCGGCCTCCCAGAGTGCTAGGATTACAGGTGTGAGCCAGCACGCCCGGCCAAGAGGCATTTTAAAAAAAAAAAAAATGACTCCGAAAAGAAAAGTAAAAGGAGGCCTGTCGAGCACGTCTGGGTGTGACTGTGCATCCCCCAACATCCGGTGCCACCACCAAAGATTCCTACGTGTAGCCCATAGAACGCCAAAATCAACGGGACGAGTTCTGGTCACAACTCCCTCAAAATGACATCCCGGCCTTCTTCTGCAACTCCCTCCCCTCTCAAGACTCTCAAGGTTTCCTCCAGCGTGTCGGTTCCCACAGACCAGACCCTTGGTCTGAGACCCGACAGTCCAGGTGCCACGCCTGCTGCCGCGTGGCGGCGGTGCTGCGGCTTGGGGCAAGAGGAGGCCCCACGGAGCGGGCTGGGGCGCCAGGCACCGCGGCGGGCGCTGAGGGTGGGGGTGACACCCCCCCCCCCCGACTGCCGCCGCGCTCTCCGAATGGGGACAGAACAAGAGGCAAAAAAAAAAAAAGCCTACGGCACCCGGTATTCCCAGGCGGTCTCCCATCCAAGTACTAACCAGGCCCGACCCTGCTTAGCTTCCGAGATCAGACGAGATCCGGCGCGTTCAGGGTGGTGTGGCCGTAGACAGCGGAGGGCGCCCCAGCCCCGCTCAAGAAGCCGAGCGTCTCTGCGCTTCCCCGCGCCTCCTCCCGCCCCAGGCCCCGCGCCGGCGCTGACCCACTCGGGGCCGGGCCGGGCTTGTTGAGTTCGCTGGCCGGGTCCCGAGGTCTCCACGGGACTGGGGTGCGGGGCGTGGTGGGCTCGGCGGGGTGGGGGGCTGTCTTCACACACACACAACACACACACACACACACACACACTCACACACACACACACCAGATGCGCCTCCAGCCTCCACGGCTGGACCCGCCAAGGTGGAGACCTCCAGCCGCCCCCCTCTCCTGGCCTCGCCTCCCTCACCTACCCGCCCCCAACCCCAGTGCGCCGCTGCTGACTGCGCATGCGCGGGCGGTCGCCTTTGGCCCCAGGGGCCGCCCTCCAGCACAACCCCTTTCAGCTGCGCCCCCGCCCTGCGTGTGGGCTGCCGCCTATCCGCCCCGGACCAGGGCTGGGGCACAGCGCATAGGGGAGGGGAGCGAGTGTAGGGGCGTCTCTCGGGATGTGTGCCATGGGTGGGGTGTTTTGGGGGGCGCTGGAGAAATCAGTCCCCTCCATCTCCTACCTCTGGAAACCCCCCAAGCCGTTGCAGAACTGCCGGCACCGCTACCGTGGGGGCCGGGACCCTACTCTGTGTCCTCCTGTGGCCCAGTCCAAGGGGCCTGGGCCTGGCCGGGGCCGGATTGGACCCCAACCACCCTGGGGTGTGGACTTGCTAAAACTGGGCGATTAGAGATTTGGTTCCAGCTTCATTGAGGGTCATTTCACTAAGGAAGGCACCGTAAAGACGTTCCTAAGACGTTTGTGAGGGTGGCAACTGAAAGAGAATTTTAAAGCTGACAGAAGAGGCGAGGAAAGGCATAGGAGATTTCCACACCCAGCAAGGAAGCCTTTCCCGAAACGGAAGAAAGAAACGAGCAAACAGAGACACCGGTAGCCCGCCCGGATCAGAGTCTGCTCCTTAGGGCAAGTTCCCTGACCAGATTCACCCGTGGGTCGCGAGCTAGCGGCATTCAGAAGAGCCAGGCCCGCAGCCTACGCAGAAGACACCTGCGCTCGGGTGTCTGTGGCGGCACAATTCACAATTGCAAAGATGTGGAAGCGACCCGAGTGCCCATCGATCCACGAGTGGATTAATAAAATGTGGCGCGTGGACACCACGGAGTGCTATTCGGCTGTGAGAAACGGCGGTGAGAGGGCACCTCCCGTGTTCTCCTGGCCGGAGCTGGAACCCGTTCCAGTAAGCCAAGTATCCCAAGAATGGACACAGGAGCACCACGTGCGCGTGCTCACCGGCAAATTGGTAGGAACCCATGGACACCTGAGTGGACGTAGAGGAATCACCTTCATCGGGTGGGGGTCGGGCGGGTGGGGGGAGGGGATGGGCATCCACACCCATTAGGAATGGGGTGGGTGCGCACCGACTGGGGGATGGGCGCACTTGAAGCTCTGACCAGAGGGGGGAGGCGGGGAGAGGGCAATGTACCTGACCTTAACATTGGGACCCCCACCATACGCTGCTAAAGCATGAGAGATAAATGAAGAAGACAACAGGGGGGAGGGGGGCACGGGCAATACATGGAACCCTAACACTTGTACTCCCATAATCTGCTTGAAAAGAGAGAGAAAAGAAAATGCAATAATCGAGGTAAGAGGCATGTTTTTTTTTTTTTTTTTTTTTTGGAGACAGAGTCTCCCTTTGTTGCCCTGGCTAGAGTGAGTGCCATGGCGTCAGCCTAGATCACAGCAACCTCAATCTCCTGGGCTCAAGCAATCCTGCTGCCTCAGCCTCCCAAGTAGCTGGGACTACAGGCATGCGCCACCATGCCCGGCTAATTTTTTTCTATATCTATTAGTTGGCCAATTAATTTCTTTCTATTTATAGTAGAGATGGGGTCTCGCTCTTGCTCAGGCTGGTTTCGAACTCCTGACCTCGAGCAATCCGCCCACCTCGGCCTCCCAGAGTGCTAGGATTACAGGTGTGAGCCAGCACGCCCGGCCAAGAGGCATTTTAAAAAAAAAAAAAATGACTCCGAAAAGAAAAGTAAAAGGAGGCCTGTCGAGCACGTCTGGGTGTGACTGTGCATCCCCCAACATCCGGTGCCACCACCAAAGATTCCTACGTGTAGCCCATAGAACGCCAAAATCAACGGGACGAGTTCTGGTCACAACTCCCTCAAAATGACATCCCGGCCTTCTTCTGCAACTCCCTCCCCTCTCAGACTCTCAAGGTTTCCTCCAGCGTGTCGGTTCCCACAGACCAGACCCTTGGTCTGAGACCCGACAGTCCAGGTGCCACGCCTGCTGCCGCGTGGCGGCGGTGCTGCGGCTTGGGGCAAGAGGAGGCCCCACGGAGCGGGCTGGGGCGCCAGGCACCGCGGCGGGCGCTGAGGGTGGGGGTGACACCCCCCCCCCCGACTGCCGCCGCGCTCTCCGAATGGGGACAGAACAAGAGGCAAAAAAAAAAAAAGCCTACGGCACCCGGTATTCCCAGGCGGTCTCCCATCCAAGTACTAACCAGGCCCGACCCTGCTTAGCTTCCGAGATCAGACGAGATCCGGCGCGTTCAGGGTGGTGTGGCCGTAGACAGCGGAGGGCGCCCCAGCCCCGCTCAAGAAGCCGAGCGTCTCTGCGCTTCCCCGCGCCTCCTCCCGCCCCAGGCCCCGCGCCGGCGCTGACCCACTCGGGGCCGGGCCGGGCTTGTTGAGTTCGCTGGCCGGGTCCCGAGGTCTCCACGGGACTGGGGTGCGGGGCGTGGTGGGCTCGGCGGGGTGGGGGGCTGTCTTCACACACACACAACACACACACACACACACACACACTCACACACACACACACCAGATGCGCCTCCAGCCTCCACGGCTGGACCCGCCAAGGTGGAGACCTCCAGCCGCCCCCCTCTCCTGGCCTCGCCTCCCTCACCTACCCGCCCCCAACCCCAGTGCGCCGCTGCTGACTGCGCATGCGCGGGCGGTCGCCTTTGGCCCCAGGGGCCGCCCTCCAGCACAACCCCTTTCAGCTGCGCCCCCGCCCTGCGTGTGGGCTGCCGCCTATCCGCCCCGGACCAGGGCTGGGGCACAGCGCATAGGGGAGGGGAGCGAGTGTAGGGGCGTCTCTCGGGATGTGTGCCATGGGTGGGGTGTTTTGGGGGGCGCTGGAGAAATCAGTCCCCTCCATCTCCTACCTCTGGAAACCCCCCAAGCCGTTGCAGAACTGCCGGCACCGCTACCGTGGGGGCCGGGACCCTACTCTGTGTCCTCCTGTGGCCCAGTCCAAGGGGCCTGGGCCTGGCCGGGGCCGGATTGGACCCCAACCACCCTGGGGTGTGGACTTGCTAAAACTGGGCGATTAGAGATTTGGTTCCAGCTTCATTGAGGGTCATTTCACTAAGGAAGGCACCGTAAAGACGTTCCTAAGACGTTTGTGAGGGTGGCAACTGAAAGAGAATTTTAAAGCTGACAGAAGAGGCGAGGAAAGGCATAGGAGATTTCCACACCCAGCAAGGAAGCCTTTCCCGAAACGGAAGAAAGAAACGAGCAAACAGAGACACCGGTAGCCCGCCCGGATCAGAGTCTGCTCCTTAGGGCAAGTTCCCTGACCAGATTCACCCGTGGGTCGCGAGCTAGCGGCATTCAGAAGAGCCAGGCCCGCAGCCTACGCAGAAGACACCTGCGCTCGGGTGTCTGTGGCGGCACAATTCACAATTGCAAAGATGTGGAAGCGACCCGAGTGCCCATCGATCCACGAGTGGATTAATAAAATGTGGCGCGTGTACACCACGGAGTGCTATTCGGCTGTGAGAAACGGCGGTGAGAGGGCACCTCCCGTGTTCTCCTGGCCGGAGCTGGAACCCGTTCCAGTAAGCCAAGTATCCCAAGAATGGACACAGGAGCACCACGTGCGCGTGCTCACCGGCAAATTGGTAGGAACCCATGGACACCTGAGTGGACGTAGAGGAATCACCTTCATCGGGTGGGGGTCGGGCGGGTGGGGGGAGGGGATGGGCATCCACACCCATTAGGAATGGGGTGGGTGCGCACCGACTGGGGGATGGGCGCACTTGAAGCTCTGACCAGAGGGGGGAGGCGGGGAGAGGGCAATGTACCTGACCTTAACATTGGGACCCCCACCATACGCTGCTAAAGCATGAGAGATAAATGAAGAAGACAACAGGGGGGAGGGGGGCACGGGCAATACATGGAACCCTAACACTTGTACTCCCATAATCTGCTTGAAAAGAGAGAGAAAAGAAAATGCAATAATCGAGGTAAGAGGCATGTTTTTTTTTTTTTTTTTTTTTTGGAGACAGAGTCTCCCTTTGTTGCCCTGGCTAGAGTGAGTGCCATGGCGTCAGCCTAGCTCACAGCAACCTCAATCTCCTGGGCTCAAGCAATCCTGCTGCCTCAGCCTCCCAAGTAGCTGGGACTACAGGCATGCGCCACCATGCCCGGCTAATTTTTTTCTATATCTATTAGTTGGCCAATTAATTTCTTTCTATTTATAGTAGAGATGGGGTCTCGCTCTTGCTCAGGCTGGTTTCGAACTCCTGACCTCGAGCAATCCGCCCACCTCGGCCTCCCAGAGTGCTAGGATTACAGGTGTGAGCCAGCACGCCCGGCCAAGAGGCATTTTAAAAAAAAAAAAAATGACTCCGAAAAGAAAAGTAAAAGGAGGCCTGTCGAGCACGTCTGGGTGTGACTGTGCATCCCCCAACATCCGGTGCCACCACCAAAGATTCCTACGTGTAGCCCATAGAACGCCAAAATCAACGGGACGAGTTCTGGTCACAACTCCCTCAAAATGACATCCCGGCCTTCTTCTGCAACTCCCTCCCCTCTCAGACTCTCAAGGTTTCCTCCAGCGTGTCGGTTCCCACAGACCAGACCCTTGGTCTGAGACCCGACAGTCCAGGTGCCACGCCTGCTGCCGCGTGGCGGCGGTGCTGCGGCTTGGGGCAAGAGGAGGCCCCACGGAGCGGGCTGGGGCGCCAGGCACCGCGGCGGGCGCTGAGGGTGGGGGTGACACCCCCCCCCCCGACTGCCGCCGCGCTCTCCGAATGGGGACAGAACAAGAGGCAAAAAAAAAAAAAGCCTACGGCACCCGGTATTCCCAGGCGGTCTCCCATCCAAGTACTAACCAGGCCCGACCCTGCTTAGCTTCCGAGATCAGACGAGATCGGGCGCGTTCAGGGTGGTGTGGCCGTAGACAGCGGAGGGCGCCCCAGCCCCGCTCAAGAAGCCGAGCGTCTCTGCGCTTCCCCGCGCCTCCTCCCGCCCCAGGCCCCGCGCCGGCGCTGACCCACTCGGGGCCGGGCCGGGCTTGTTGAGTTCGCTGGCCGGGTCCCGAGGTCTCCACGGGACTGGGGTGCGGGGCGTGGTGGGCTCGGCGGGGTGGGGGGCTGTCTTCACACACACACAACACACACACACACACACACACTCACACACACACACACCAGATGCGCCTCCAGCCTCCACGGCTGGACCCGCCAAGGTGGAGACCTCCAGCCGCCCCCCTCTCCTGGCCTCGCCTCCCTCACCTACCCGCCCCCAACCCCAGTGCGCCGCTGCTGACTGCGCATGCGCGGGCGGTCGCCTTTGGCCCCAGGGGCCGCCCTCCAGCACAACCCCTTTCAGCTGCGCCCCCGCCCTGCGTGTGGGCTGCCGCCTATCCGCCCCGGACCAGGGCTGGGGCACAGCGCATAGGGGAGGGGAGCGAGTGTAGGGGCGTCTCTCGGGATGTGTGCCATGGGTGGGGTGTTTTGGGGGGCGCTGGAGAAATCAGTCCCCTCCATCTCCTACCTCTGGAAACCCCCCAAGCCGTTGCAGAACTGCCGGCACCGCTACCGTGGGGGCCGGGACCCTACTCTGTGTCCTCCTGTGGCCCAGTCCAAGGGGCCTGGGCCTGGCCGGGGCCGGATTGGACCCCAACCACCCTGGGGTGTGGACTTGCTAAAACTGGGCGATTAGAGATTTGGTTCCAGCTTCATTGAGGGTCATTTCACTAAGGAAGGCACCGTAAAGACGTTCCTAAGACGTTTGTGAGGGTGGCAACTGAAAGAGAATTTTAAAGCTGACAGAAGAGGCGAGGAAAGGCATAGGAGATTTCCACACCCAGCAAGGAAGCCTTTCCCGAAACGGAAGAAAGAAACGAGCAAACAGAGACACCGGTAGCCCGCCCGGATCAGAGTCTGCTCCTTAGGGCAAGTTCCCTGACCAGATTCACCCGTGGGTCGCGAGCTAGCGGCATTCAGAAGAGCCAGGCCCGCAGCCTACGCAGAAGACACCTGCGCTCGGGTGTCTGTGGCGGCACAATTCACAATTGCAAAGATGTGGAAGCGACCCGAGTGCCCATCGATCCACGAGTGGATTAATAAAATGTGGCGCGTGGACACCACGGAGTGCTATTCGGCTGTGAGAAACGGCGGTGAGAGGGCACCTCCCGTGTTCTCCTGGCCGGAGCTGGAACCCGTTCCAGTAAGCCAAGTATCCCAAGAATGGACACAGGAGCACCACGTGCGCGTGCTCACCGGCAAATTGGTAGGAACCCATGGACACCTGAGTGGACGTAGAGGAATCACCTTCATCGGGTGGGGGTCGGGCGGGTGGGGGGAGGGGATGGGCATCCACACCCATTAGGAATGGGGTGGGTGCGCACCGACTGGGGGATGGGCGCACTTGAAGCTCTGACCAGAGGGGGGAGGCGGGGAGAGGGCAATGTACCTGACCTTAACATTGGGACCCCCACCATACGCTGCTAAAGCATGAGAGATAAATGAAGAAGACAACAGGGGGGAGGGGGGCACGGGCAATACATGGAACCCTAACACTTGTACTCCCATAATCTGCTTGAAAAGAGAGAGAAAAGAAAATGCAATAATCGAGGTAAGAGGCATGTTTTTTTTTTTTTTTTTTTTTTGGAGACAGAGTCTCCCTTTGTTGCCCTGGCTAGAGTGAGTGCCATGGCGTCAGCCTAGCTCACAGCAACCTCAATCTCCTGGGCTCAAGCAATCCTGCTGCCTCAGCCTCCCAAGTAGCTGGGACTACAGGCATGCGCCACCATGCCCGGCTAATTTTTTTCTATATCTATTAGTTGGCCAATTAATTTCTTTCTATTTATAGTAGAGATGGGGTCTCGCTCTTGCTCAGGCTGGTTTCGAACTCCTGACCTCGAGCAATCCGCCCACCTCGGCCTCCCAGAGTGCTAGGATTACAGGTGTGAGCCAGCACGCCCGGCCAAGAGGCATTTTAAAAAAAAAAAAAATGACTCCGAAAAGAAAAGTAAAAGGAGGCCTGTCGAGCACGTCTGGGTGTGACTGTGCATCCCCCAACATCCGGTGCCACCACCAAAGATTCCTACGTGTAGCCCATAGAACGCCAAAATCAACGGGACGAGTTCTGGTCACAACTCCCTCAAAATGACATCCCGGCCTTCTTCTGCAACTCCCTCCCCTCTCAGACTCTCAAGGTTTCCTCCAGCGTGTCGGTTCCCACAGACCAGACCCTTGGTCTGAGACCCGACAGTCCAGGTGCCACGCCTGCTGCCGCGTGGCGGCGGTGCTGCGGCTTGGGGCAAGAGGAGGCCCCACGGAGCGGGCTGGGGCGCCAGGCACCGCGGCGGGCGCTGAGGGTGGGGGTGACACCCCCCCCCCCGACTGCCGCCGCGCTCTCCGAATGGGGACAGAACAAGAGGCAAAAAAAAAAAAAGCCTACGGCACCCGGTATTCCCAGGCGGTCTCCCATCCAAGTACTAACCAGGCCCGACCCTGCTTAGCTTCCGAGATCAGACGAGATCGGGCGCGTTCAGGGTGGTGTGGCCGTAGACAGCGGAGGGCGCCCCAGCCCCGCTCAAGAAGCCGAGCGTCTCTGCGCTTCCCCGCGCCTCCTCCCGCCCCAGGCCCCGCGCCGGCGCTGACCCACTCGGGGCCGGGCCGGGCTTGTTGAGTTCGCTGGCCGGGTCCCGAGGTCTCCACGGGACTGGGGTGCGGGGCGTGGTGGGCTCGGCGGGGTGGGGGGCTGTCTTCACACACACACAACACACACACACACACACACACTCACACACACACACACCAGATGCGCCTCCAGCCTCCACGGCTGGACCCGCCAAGGTGGAGACCTCCAGCCGCCCCCCTCTCCTGGCCTCGCCTCCCTCACCTACCCGCCCCCAACCCCAGTGCGCCGCTGCTGACTGCGCATGCGCGGGCGGTCGCCTTTGGCCCCAGGGGCCGCCCTCCAGCACAACCCCTTTCAGCTGCGCCCCCGCCCTGCGTGTGGGCTGCCGCCTATCCGCCCCGGACCAGGGCTGGGGCACAGCGCATAGGGGAGGGGAGCGAGTGTAGGGGCGTCTCTCGGGATGTGTGCCATGGGTGGGGTGTTTTGGGGGGCGCTGGAGAAATCAGTCCCCTCCATCTCCTACCTCTGGAAACCCCCCAAGCCGTTGCAGAACTGCCGGCACCGCTACCGTGGGGGCCGGGACCCTACTCTGTGTCCTCCTGTGGCCCAGTCCAAGGGGCCTGGGCCTGGCCGGGGCCGGATTGGACCCCAACCACCCTGGGGTGTGGACTTGCTAAAACTGGGCGATTAGAGATTTGGTTCCAGCTTCATTGAGGGTCATTTCACTAAGGAAGGCACCGTAAAGACGTTCCTAAGACGTTTGTGAGGGTGGCAACTGAAAGAGAATTTTAAAGCTGACAGAAGAGGCGAGGAAAGGCATAGGAGATTTCCACACCCAGCAAGGAAGCCTTTCCCGAAACGGAAGAAAGAAACGAGCAAACAGAGACACCGGTAGCCCGCCCGGATCAGAGTCTGCTCCTTAGGGCAAGTTCCCTGACCAGATTCACCCGTGGGTCGCGAGCTAGCGGCATTCAGAAGAGCCAGGCCCGCAGCCTACGCAGAAGACACCTGCGCTCGGGTGTCTGTGGCGGCACAATTCACAATTGCAAAGATGTGGAAGCGACCCGAGTGCCCATCGATCCACGAGTGGATTAATAAAATGTGGCGCGTGGACACCACGGAGTGCTATTCGGCTGTGAGAAACGGCGGTGAGAGGGCACCTCCCGTGTTCTCCTGGCCGGAGCTGGAACCCGTTCCAGTAAGCCAAGTATCCCAAGAATGGACACAGGAGCACCACGTGCGCGTGCTCACCGGCAAATTGGTAGGAACCCATGGACACCTGAGTGGACGTAGAGGAATCACCTTCATCGGGTGGGGGTCGGGCGGGTGGGGGGAGGGGATGGGCATCCACACCCATTAGGAATGGGGTGGGTGCGCACCGACTGGGGGATGGGCGCACTTGAAGCTCTGACCAGAGGGGGGAGGCGGGGAGAGGGCAATGTACCTGACCTTAACATTGGGACCCCCACCATACGCTGCTAAAGCATGAGAGATAAATGAAGAAGACAACAGGGGGGAGGGGGGCACGGGCAATACATGGAACCCTAACACTTGTACTCCCATAATCTGCTTGAAAAGAGAGAGAAAAGAAAATGCAATAATCGAGGTAAGAGGCATGTTTTTTTTTTTTTTTTTTTTTTGGAGACAGAGTCTCCCTTTGTTGCCCTGGCTAGAGTGAGTGCCATGGCGTCAGCCTAGATCACAGCAACCTCAATCTCCTGGGCTCAAGCAATCCTGCTGCCTCAGCCTCCCAAGTAGCTGGGACTACAGGCATGCGCCACCATGCCCGGCTAATTTTTTTCTATATCTATTAGTTGGCCAATTAATTTCTTTCTATTTATAGTAGAGATGGGGTCTCGCTCTTGCTCAGGCTGGTTTCGAACTCCTGACCTCGAGCAATCCGCCCACCTCGGCCTCCCAGAGTGCTAGGATTACAGGTGTGAGCCAGCACGCCCGGCCAAGAGGCATTTTAAAAAAAAAAAAAATGACTCCGAAAAGAAAAGTAAAAGGAGGCCTGTCGAGCACGTCTGGGTGTGACTGTGCATCCCCCAACATCCGGTGCCACCACCAAAGATTCCTACGTGTAGCCCATAGAACGCCAAAATCAACGGGACGAGTTCTGGTCACAACTCCCTCAAAATGACATCCCGGCCTTCTTCTGCAACTCCCTCCCCTCTCAGACTCTCAAGGTTTCCTCCAGCGTGTCGGTTCCCACAGACCAGACCCTTGGTCTGAGACCCGACAGTCCAGGTGCCACGCCTGCTGCCGCGTGGCGGCGGTGCTGCGGCTTGGGGCAAGAGGAGGCCCCACGGAGCGGGCTGGGGCGCCAGGCACCGCGGCGGGCGCTGAGGGTGGGGGTGACACCCCCCCCCGACTGCCGCCGCGCTCTCCGAATGGGGACAGAACAAGAGGCAAAAAAAAAAAAAGCCTACGGCACCCGGTATTCCCAGGCGGTCTCCCATCCAAGTACTAACCAGGCCCGACCCTGCTTAGCTTCCGAGATCAGACGAGATCGGGCGCGTTCAGGGTGGTGTGGCCGTAGACAGCGGAGGGCGCCCCAGCCCCGCTCAAGAAGCCGAGCGTCTCTGCGCTTCCCCGCGCCTCCTCCCGCCCCAGGCCCCGCGCCGGCGCTGACCCACTCGGGGCCGGGCCGGGCTTGTTGAGTTCGCTGGCCGGGTCCCGAGGTCTCCACGGGACTGGGGTGCGGGGCGTGGTGGGCTCGGCGGGGTGGGGGGCTGTCTTCACACACACACAACACACACACACACACACACACACTCACACACACACACACCAGATGCGCCTCCAGCCTCCACGGCTGGACCCGCCAAGGTGGAGACCTCCAGCCGCCCCCCTCTCCTGGCCTCGCCTCCCTCACCTACCCGCCCCCAACCCCAGTGCACCGCTGCTGACTGCGCATGCGCGGGCGGTCGCCTTTGGCCCCAGGGGCCGCCCTCCAGCACAACCCCTTTCAGCTGCGCCCCCGCCCTGCGTGTGGGCTGCCGCCTATCCGCCCCGGACCAGGGCTGGGGCACAGCGCGTAGGGGAGGGGAGCGAGTGTAGGGGCGTCTCTCGGGATGTGTGCCATGGGTGGGGTGTTTTGGGGGGCGCTGGAGAAATCAGTCCCCTCCATCTCCTACCTCTGGAAACCCCCCAAGCCGTTGCAGAACTGCCGGCACCGCTACCGTGGGGGCCGGGACCCTACTCTGTGTCCTCCTGTGGCCCAGTCCAAGGGGCCTGGGCCTGGCCGGGGCCGGATTGGACCCCAACCACCCTGGGGTGTGGACTTGCTAAAACTGGGCGATTAGAGATTTGGTTCCAGCTTCATTGAGGGTCATTTCACTAAGGAAGGCACCGTAAAGACGTTCCTAAGACGTTTGTGAGGGTGGCAACTGAAAGAGAATTTTAAAGCTGACAGAAGAGGCGAGGAAAGGCATAGGAGATTTCCACACCCAGCAAGGAAGCCTTTCCCGAAACGGAAGAAAGAAACGAGCAAACAGAGACACCGGTAGCCCGCCCGGATCAGAGTCTGCTCCTTAGGGCAAGTTCCCTGACCAGATTCACCCGTGGGTCGCGAGCTAGCGGCATTCAGAAGAGCCAGGCCCGCAGCCTACGCAGAAGACACCTGCGCTCGGGTGTCTGTGGCGGCACAATTCACAATTGCAAAGATGTGGAAGCGACCCGAGTGCCCATCGATCCACGAGTGGATTAATAAAATGTGGCGCGTGGACACCACGGAGTGCTATTCGGCTGTGAGAAACGGCGGTGAGAGGGCACCTCCCGTGTTCTCCTGGCCGGAGCTGGAACCCGTTCCAGTAAGCCAAGTATCCCAAGAATGGACACAGGAGCACCACGTGCGCGTGCTCACCGGCAAATTGGTAGGAACCCATGGACACCTGAGTGGACGTAGAGGAATCACCTTCATCGGGTGGGGGTCGGGCGGGTGGGGGGAGGGGATGGGCATCCACACCCATTAGGAATGGGGTGGGTGCGCACCGACTGGGGGATGGGCGCACTTGAAGCTCTGACCAGAGGGGGGAGGCGGGGAGAGGGCAATGTACCTGACCTTAACATTGGGACCCCCACCATACGCTGCTAAAGCATGAGAGATAAATGAAGAAGACAACAGGGGGGAGGGGGGCACGGGCAATACATGGAACCCTAACACTTGTACTCCCATAATCTGCTTGAAAAGAGAGAGAAAAGAAAATGCAATAATCGAGGTAAGAGGCATGTTTTTTTTTTTTTTTTTTTTTTGGAGACAGAGTCTCCCTTTGTTGCCCTGGCTAGAGTGAGTGCCATGGCGTCAGCCTAGCTCACAGCAACCTCAATCTCCTGGGCTCAAGCAATCCTGCTGCCTCAGCCTCCCAAGTAGCTGGGACTACAGGCATGCGCCACCATGCCCGGCTAATTTTTTTCTATATCTATTAGTTGGCCAATTAATTTCTTTCTATTTATAGTAGAGATGGGGTCTCGCTCTTGCTCAGGCTGGTTTCGAACTCCTGACCTCGAGCAATCCGCCCACCTCGGCCTCCCAGAGTGCTAGGATTACAGGTGTGAGCCAGCACGCCCGGCCAAGAGGCATTTTAAAAAAAAAAAAAATGACTCCGAAAAGAAAAGTAAAAGGAGGCCTGTCGAGCACGTCTGGGTGTGACTGTGCATCCCCCAACATCCGGTGCCACCACCAAAGATTCCTACGTGTAGCCCATAGAACGCCAAAATCAACGGGACGAGTTCTGGTCACAACTCCCTCAAAATGACATCCCGGCCTTCTTCTGCAACTCCCTCCCCTCTCAGACTCTCAAGGTTTCCTCCAGCGTGTCGGTTCCCACAGACCAGACCCTTGGTCTGAGACCCGACAGTCCAGGTGCCACGCCTGCTGCCGCGTGGCGGCGGTGCTGCGGCTTGGGGCAAGAGGAGGCCCCACGGAGCGGGCTGGGGCGCCAGGCACCGCGGCGGGCGCTGAGGGTGGGGGTGACACCCCCCCCCCCCCGACTGCCGCCGCGCTCTCCGAATGGGGACAGAACAAGAGGCAAAAAAAAAAAAAGCCTACGGCACCCGGTATTCCCAGGCGGTCTCCCATCCAAGTACTAACCAGGCCCGACCCTGCTTAGCTTCCGAGATCAGACGAGATCGGGCGCGTTCAGGGTGGTGTGGCCGTAGACAGCGGAGGGCGCCCCAGCCCCGCTCAAGAAGCCGAGCGTCTCTGCGCTTCCCCGCGCCTCCTCCCGCCCCAGGCCCCGCGCCGGCGCTGACCCACTCGGGGCCGGGCCGGGCTTGTTGAGTTCGCTGGCCGGGTCCCGAGGTCTCCACGGGACTGGGGTGCGGGGCGTGGTGGGCTCGGCGGGGTGGGGGGCTGTCTTCACACACACACAACACACACACACACACACACACACTCACACACACACACACCAGATGCGCCTCCAGCCTCCACGGCTGGACCCGCCAAGGTGGAGACCTCCAGCCGCCCCCCTCTCCTGGCCTCGCCTCCCTCACCTACCCGCCCCCAACCCCAGTGCGCCGCTGCTGACTGCGCATGCGCGGGCGGTCGCCTTTGGCCCCAGGGGCCGCCCTCCAGCACAACCCCTTTCAGCTGCGCCCCCGCCCTGCGTGTGGGCTGCCGCCTATCCGCCCCGGACCAGGGCTGGGGCACAGCGCATAGGGGAGGGGAGCGAGTGTAGGGGCGTCTCTCGGGATGTGTGCCATGGGTGGGGTGTTTTGGGGGGCGCTGGAGAAATCAGTCCCCTCCATCTCCTACCTCTGGAAACCCCCCAAGCCGTTGCAGAACTGCCGGCACCGCTACCGTGGGGGCCGGGACCCTACTCTGTGTCCTCCTGTGGCCCAGTCCAAGGGGCCTGGGCCTGGCCGGGGCCGGATTGGACCCCAACCACCCTGGGGTGTGGACTTGCTAAAACTGGGCGATTAGAGATTTGGTTCCAGCTTCATTGAGGGTCATTTCACTAAGGAAGGCACCGTAAAGACGTTCCTAAGACGTTTGTGAGGGTGGCAACTGAAAGAGAATTTTAAAGCTGACAGAAGAGGCGAGGAAAGGCATAGGAGATTTCCACACCCAGCAAGGAAGCCTTTCCCGAAACGGAAGAAAGAAACGAGCAAACAGAGACACCGGTAGCCCGCCCGGATCAGAGTCTGCTCCTTAGGGCAAGTTCCCTGACCAGATTCACCCGTGGGTCGCGAGCTAGCGGCATTCAGAAGAGCCAGGCCCGCAGCCTACGCAGAAGACACCTGCGCTCGGGTGTCTGTGGCGGCACAATTCACAATTGCAAAGATGTGGAAGCGACCCGAGTGCCCATCGATCCACGAGTGGATTAATAAAATGTGGCGCGTGGACACCACGGAGTGCTATTCGGCTGTGAGAAACGGCGGTGAGAGGGCACCTCCCGTGTTCTCCTGGCCGGAGCTGGAACCCGTTCCAGTAAGCCAAGTATCCCAAGAATGGACACAGGAGCACCACGTGCGCGTGCTCACCGGCAAATTGGTAGGAACCCATGGACACCTGAGTGGACGTAGAGGAATCACCTTCATCGGGTGGGGGTCGGGCGGGTGGGGGGAGGGGATGGGCATCCACACCCATTAGGAATGGGGTGGGTGCGCACCGACTGGGGGATGGGCGCACTTGAAGCTCTGACCAGAGGGGGGAGGCGGGGAGAGGGCAATGTACCTGACCTTAACATTGGGACCCCCACCATACGCTGCTAAAGCATGAGAGATAAATGAAGAAGACAACAGGGGGGAGGGGGGCACGGGCAATACATGGAACCCTAACACTTGTACTCCCATAATCTGCTTGAAAAGAGAGAGAAAAGAAAATGCAATAATCGAGGTAAGAGGCATGTTTTTTTTTTTTTTTTTTTTTTTGGAGACAGAGTCTCCCTTTGTTGCCCTGGCTAGAGTGAGTGCCATGGCGTCAGCCTAGATCACAGCAACCTCAATCTCCTGGGCTCAAGCAATCCTGCTGCCTCAGCCTCCCAAGTAGCTGGGACTACAGGCATGCGCCACCATGCCCGGCTAATTTTTTTCTATATCTATTAGTTGGCCAATTAATTTCTTTCTATTTATAGTAGAGATGGGGTCTCGCTCTTGCTCAGGCTGGTTTCGAACTCCTGACCTCGAGCAATCCGCCCACCTCGGCCTCCCAGAGTGCTAGGATTACAGGTGTGAGCCAGCACGCCCGGCCAAGAGGCATTTAAAAAAAAAAAAAAATGACTCCGAAAAGAAAAGTAAAAGGAGGCCTGTCGAGCACGTCTGGGTGTGACTGTGCATCCCCCAACATCCGGTGCCACCACCAAAGATTCCTACGTGTAGCCCATAGAACGCCAAAATCAACGGGACGAGTTCTGGTCACAACTCCCTCAAAATGACATCCCGGCCTTCTTCTGCAACTCCCTCCCCTCTCAGACTCTCAAGGTTTCCTCCAGCGTGTCGGTTCCCACAGACCAGACCCTTGGTCTGAGACCCGACAGTCCAGGTGCCACGCCTGCTGCCGCGTGGCGGCGGTGCTGCGGCTTGGGGCAAGAGGAGGCCCCACGGAGCGGGCTGGGGCGCCAGGCACCGCGGCGGGCGCTGAGGGTGGGGGTGACACCCCCCCCCCGACTGCCGCCGCGCTCTCCGAATGGGGACAGAACAAGAGGCAAAAAAAAAAAAAGCCTACGGCACCCGGTATTCCCAGGCGGTCTCCCATCCAAGTACTAACCAGGCCCGACCCTGCTTAGCTTCCGAGATCAGACGAGATCGGGCGCGTTCAGGGTGGTGTGGCCGTAGACAGCGGAGGGCGCCCCAGCCCCGCTCAAGAAGCCGAGCGTCTCTGCGCTTCCCCGCGCCTCCTCCCGCCCCAGGCCCCGCGCCGGCGCTGACCCACTCGGGGCCGGGCCGGGCTTGTTGAGTTCGCTGGCCGGGTCCCGAGGTCTCCACGGGACTGGGGTGCGGGGCGTGGTGGGCTCGGCGGGGTGGGGGGCTGTCTTCACACACACACAACACACACACACACACACACACTCACACACACACACACCAGATGCGCCTCCAGCCTCCACGGCTGGACCCGCCAAGGTGGAGACCTCCAGCCGCCCCCCTCTCCTGGCCTCGCCTCCCTCACCTACCCGCCCCCAACCCCAGTGCGCCGCTGCTGACTGCGCATGCGCGGGCGGTCGCCTTTGGCCCCAGGGGCCGCCCTCCAGCACAACCCCTTTCAGCTGCGCCCCCGCCCTGCGTGTGGGCTGCCGCCTATCCGCCCCGGACCAGGGCTGGGGCACAGCGCGTAGGGGAGGGGAGCGAGTGTAGGGGCGTCTCTCGGGATGTGTGCCATGGGTGGGGTGTTTTGGGGGGCGCTGGAGAAATCAGTCCCCTCCATCTCCTACCTCTGGAAACCCCCCAAGCCGTTGCAGAACTGCCGGCACCGCTACCGTGGGGGCCGGGACCCTACTCTGTGTCCTCCTGTGGCCCAGTCCAAGGGGCCTGGGCCTGGCCGGGGCCGGATTGGACCCCAACCACCCTGGGGTGTGGACTTGCTAAAACTGGGCGATTAGAGATTTGGTTCCAGCTTCATTGAGGGTCATTTCACTAAGGAAGGCACCGTAAAGACGTTCCTAAGACGTTTGTGAGGGTGGCAACTGAAAGAGAATTTTAAAGCTGACAGAAGAGGCGAGGAAAGGCATAGGAGATTTCCACACCCAGCAAGGAAGCCTTTCCCGAAACGGAAGAAAGAAACGAGCAAACAGAGACACCGGTAGCCCGCCCGGATCAGAGTCTGCTCCTTAGGGCAAGTTCCCTGACCAGATTCACCCGTGGGTCGCGAGCTAGCGGCATTCAGAAGAGCCAGGCCCGCAGCCTACGCAGAAGACACCTGCGCTCGGGTGTCTGTGGCGGCACAATTCACAATTGCAAAGATGTGGAAGCGACCCGAGTGCCCATCGATCCACGAGTGGATTAATAAAATGTGGCGCGTGGACACCACGGAGTGCTATTCGGCTGTGAGAAACGGCGGTGAGAGGGCACCTCCCGTGTTCTCCTGGCCGGAGCTGGAACCCGTTCCAGTAAGCCAAGTATCCCAAGAATGGACACAGGAGCACCACGTGCGCGTGCTCACCGGCAAATTGGTAGGAACCCATGGACACCTGAGTGGACGTAGAGGAATCACCTTCATCGGGTGGGGGTCGGGCGGGTGGGGGGAGGGGATGGGCATCCACACCCATTAGGAATGGGGTGGGTGCGCACCGACTGGGGGATGGGCGCACTTGAAGCTCTGACCAGAGGGGGGAGGCGGGGAGAGGGCAATGTACCTGACCTTAACATTGGGACCCCCACCATACGCTGCTAAAGCATGAGAGATAAATGAAGAAGACAACAGGGGGGAGGGGGGCACGGGCAATACATGGAACCCTAACACTTGTACTCCCATAATCTGCTTGAAAAGAGAGAGAAAAGAAAATGCAATAATCGAGGTAAGAGGCATGTTTTTTTTTTTTTTTTTTTTTTTGGAGACAGAGTCTCCCTTTGTTGCCCTGGCTAGAGTGAGTGCCATGGCGTCAGCCTAGATCACAGCAACCTCAATCTCCTGGGCTCAAGCAATCCTGCTGCCTCAGCCTCCCAAGTAGCTGGGACTACAGGCATGCGCCACCATGCCCGGCTAATTTTTTTCTATATCTATTAGTTGGCCAATTAATTTCTTTCTATTTATAGTAGAGATGGGGTCTCGCTCTTGCTCAGGCTGGTTTCGAACTCCTGACCTCGAGCAATCCGCCCACCTCGGCCTCCCAGAGTGCTAGGATTACAGGTGTGAGCCAGCACGCCCGGCCAAGAGGCATTTAAAAAAAAAAAAAAATGACTCCGAAAAGAAAAGTAAAAGGAGGCCTGTCGAGCACGTCTGGGTGTGACTGTGCATCCCCCAACATCCGGTGCCACCACCAAAGATTCCTACGTGTAGCCCATAGAACGCCAAAATCAACGGGACGAGTTCTGGTCACAACTCCCTCAAAATGACATCCCGGCCTTCTTCTGCAACTCCCTCCCCTCTCAGACTCTCAAGGTTTCCTCCAGCGTGTCGGTTCCCACAGACCAGACCCTTGGTCTGAGACCCGACAGTCCAGGTGCCACGCCTGCTGCCGCGTGGCGGCGGTGCTGCGGCTTGGGGCAAGAGGAGGCCCCACGGAGCGGGCTGGGGCGCCAGGCACCGCGGCGGGCGCTGAGGGTGGGGGTGACACCCCCCCCCCCCCCGACTGCCGCCGCGCTCTCCGAATGGGGACAGAACAAGAGGCAAAAAAAAAAAAGCCTACGGCACCCGGTATTCCCAGGCGGTCTCCCATCCAAGTACTAACCAGGCCCGACCCTGCTTAGCTTCCGAGATCAGACGAGATCGGGCGCGTTCAGGGTGGTGTGGCCGTAGACAGCGGAGGGCGCCCCAGCCCCGCTCAAGAAGCCGAGCGTCTCTGCGCTTCCCCGCGCCTCCTCCCGCCCCAGGCCCCGCGCCGGCGCTGACCCACTCGGGGCCGGGCCGGGCTTGTTGAGTTCGCTGGCCGGGTCCCGAGGTCTCCACGGGACTGGGGTGCGGGGCGTGGTGGGCTCGGCGGGGTGGGGGGCTGTCTTCACACACACACAACACACACACACACACACACACACTCACACACACACACACCAGATGCGCCTCCAGCCTCCACGGCTGGACCCGCCAAGGTGGAGACCTCCAGCCGCCCCCCTCTCCTGGCCTCGCCTCCCTCACCTACCCGCCCCCAACCCCAGTGCGCCGCTGCTGACTGCGCATGCGCGGGCGGTCGCCTTTGGCCCCAGGGGCCGCCCTCCAGCACAACCCCTTTCAGCTGCGCCCCCGCCCTGCGTGTGGGCTGCCGCCTATCCGCCCCGGACCAGGGCTGGGGCACAGCGCATAGGGGAGGGGAGCGAGTGTAGGGGCGTCTCTCGGGATGTGTGCCATGGGTGGGGTGTTTTGGGGGGCGCTGGAGAAATCAGTCCCCTCCATCTCCTACCTCTGGAAACCCCCCAAGCCGTTGCAGAACTGCCGGCACCGCTACCGTGGGGGCCGGGACCCTACTCTGTGTCCTCCTGTGGCCCAGTCCAAGGGGCCTGGGCCTGGCCGGGGCCGGATTGGACCCCAACCACCCTGGGGTGTGGACTTGCTAAAACTGGGCGATTAGAGATTTGGTTCCAGCTTCATTGAGGGTCATTTCACTAAGGAAGGCACCGTAAAGACGTTCCTAAGACGTTTGTGAGGGTGGCAACTGAAAGAGAATTTTAAAGCTGACAGAAGAGGCGAGGAAAGGCATAGGAGATTTCCACACCCAGCAAGGAAGCCTTTCCCGAAACGGAAGAAAGAAACGAGCAAACAGAGACACCGGTAGCCCGCCCGGATCAGAGTCTGCTCCTTAGGGCAAGTTCCCTGACCAGATTCACCCGTGGGTCGCGAGCTAGCGGCATTCAGAAGAGCCAGGCCCGCAGCCTACGCAGAAGACACCTGCGCTCGGGTGTCTGTGGCGGCACAATTCACAATTGCAAAGATGTGGAAGCGACCCGAGTGCCCATCGATCCACGAGTGGATTAATAAAATGTGGCGCGTGGACACCACGGAGTGCTATTCGGCTGTGAGAAACGGCGGTGAGAGGGCACCTCCCGTGTTCTCCTGGCCGGAGCTGGAACCCGTTCCAGTAAGCCAAGTATCCCAAGAATGGACCCAGGAGCACCACGTGCGCGTGCTCACCGGCAAATTGGTAGGAACCCATGGACACCTGAGTGGACGTAGAGGAATCACCTTCATCGGGTGGGGGTCGGGCGGGTGGGGGGAGGGGATGGGCATCCACACCCATTAGGAATGGGGTGGGTGCGCACCGACTGGGGGATGGGCGCACTTGAAGCTCTGACCAGAGGGGGGAGGCGGGGAGAGGGCAATGTACCTGACCTTAACATTGGGACCCCCACCATACGCTGCTAAAGCATGAGAGATAAATGAAGAAGACAACAGGGGGGAGGGGGGCACGGGCAATACATGGAACCCTAACACTTGTACTCCCATAATCTGCTTGAAAAGAGAGAGAAAAGAAAATGCAATAATCGAGGTAAGAGGCATGTTTTTTTTTTTTTTTTTTTTTTTTGGAGACAGAGTCTCCCTTTGTTGCCCTGGCTAGAGTGAGTGCCATGGCGTCAGCCTAGATCACAGCAACCTCAATCTCCTGGGCTCAAGCAATCCTGCTGCCTCAGCCTCCCAAGTAGCTGGGACTACAGGCATGCGCCACCATGCCCGGCTAATTTTTTTCTATATCTATTAGTTGGCCAATTAATTTCTTTCTATTTATAGTAGAGATGGGGTCTCGCTCTTGCTCAGGCTGGTTTCGAACTCCTGACCTCGAGCAATCCGCCCACCTCGGCCTCCCAGAGTGCTAGGATTACAGGTGTGAGCCAGCACGCCCGGCCAAGAGGCATTTTAAAAAAAAAAAAAATGACTCCGAAAAGAAAAGTAAAAGGAGGCCTGTCGAGCACGTCTGGGTGTGACTGTGCATCCCCCAACATCCGGTGCCACCACCAAAGATTCCTACGTGTAGCCCATAGAACGCCAAAATCAACGGGACGAGTTCTGGTCACAACTCCCTCAAAATGACATCCCGGCCTTCTTCTGCAACTCCCTCCCCTCTCAGACTCTCAAGGTTTCCTCCAGCGTGTCGGTTCCCACAGACCAGACCCTTGGTCTGAGACCCGACAGTCCAGGTGCCACGCCTGCTGCCGCGTGGCGGCGGTGCTGCGGCTTGGGGCAAGAGGAGGCCCCACGGAGCGGGCTGGGGCGCCAGGCACCGCGGCGGGCGCTGAGGGTGGGGGTGACACCCCCCCCCCCGACTGCCGCCGCGCTCTCCGAATGGGGACAGAACAAGAGGCAAAAAAAAAAAAAGCCTACGGCACCCGGTATTCCCAGGCGGTCTCCCATCCAAGTACTAACCAGGCCCGACCCTGCTTAGCTTCCGAGATCAGACGAGATCGGGCGCGTTCAGGGTGGTATGGCCGTAGACGGCGGAGGGCGCGCCTGCCCCGCTCAAGAAGCCGAGCCTCTCTGCGCTTCCCGCCGCCTCCTCCCGCCCCAGGCCCCGCGCCGGCGCTGACCCACTCGGGGCCGGGCCGGGCTTGTTGAGTTCGCTGGCCGGGTCCCGAGGTCTCCACGGGACTGGGGTGCGGGGCGTGGTGGGCTCGGCGGGGTGGGGGGCTGTCTTCACACACACACAACACACACACACACACACACACACTCACACACACACACACCAGATGCGCCTCCAGCCTCCACGGCTGGACCCGCCAAGGTGGAGACCTCCAGCCGCCCCCCTCTCCTGGCCTCGCCTCCCTCACCTACCCGCCCCCAACCCCAGTGCGCCGCTGCTGACTGCGCATGCGCGGGCGGTCGCCTTTGGCCCCAGGGGCCGCCCTCCAGCACAACCCCTTTCAGCTGCGCCCCCGCCCTGCGTGTGGGCTGCCGCCTATCCGCCCCGGACCAGGGCTGGGGCACAGCGCATAGGGGAGGGGAGCGAGTGTAGGGGCGTCTCTCGGGATGTGTGCCATGGGTGGGGTGTTTTGGGGGGCGCTGGAGAAATCAGTCCCCTCCATCTCCTACCTCTGGAAACCCCCCAAGCCGTTGCAGAACTGCCGGCACCGCTACCGTGGGGGCCGGGACCCTACTCTGTGTCCTCCTGTGGCCCAGTCCAAGGGGCCTGGGCCTGGCCGGGGCCGGATTGGACCCCAACCACCCTGGGGTGTGGACTTGCTAAAACTGGGCGATTAGAGATTTGGTTCCAGCTTCATTGAGGGTCATTTCACTAAGGAAGGCACCGTAAAGACGTTCCTAAGACGTTTGTGAGGGTGGCAACTGAAAGAGAATTTTAAAGCTGACAGAAGAGGCGAGGAAAGGCATAGGAGATTTCCACACCCAGCAAGGAAGCCTTTCCCGAAACGGAAGAAAGAAACGAGCAAACAGAGACACCGGTAGCCCGCCCGGATCAGAGTCTGCTCCTTAGGGCAAGTTCCCTGACCAGATTCACCCGTGGGTCGCGAGCTAGCGGCATTCAGAAGAGCCAGGCCCGCAGCCTACGCAGAAGACACCTGCGCTCGGGTGTCTGTGGCGGCACAATTCACAATTGCAAAGATGTGGAAGCGACCCGAGTGCCCATCGATCCACGAGTGGATTAATAAAATGTGGCGCGTGGACACCACGGAGTGCTATTCGGCTGTGAGAAACGGCGGTGAGAGGGCACCTCCCGTGTTCTCCTGGCCGGAGCTGGAACCCGTTCCAGTAAGCCAAGTATCCCAAGAATGGACCCAGGAGCACCACGTGCGCGTGCTCACCGGCAAATTGGTAGGAACCCATGGACACCTGAGTGGACGTAGAGGAATCACCTTCATCGGGTGGGGGTCGGGCGGGTGGGGGGAGGGGATGGGCATCCACACCCATTAGGAATGGGGTGGGTGCGCACCGACTGGGGGATGGGCGCACTTGAAGCTCTGACCAGAGGGGGGAGGCGGGGAGAGGGCAATGTACCTGACCTTAACATTGGGACCCCCACCATACGCTGCTAAAGCATGAGAGATAAATGAAGAAGACAACAGGGGGGAGGGGGGCACGGGCAATACATGGAACCCTAACACTTGTACTCCCATAATCTGCTTGAAAAGAGAGAGAAAAGAAAATGCAATAATCGAGGTAAGAGGCATGTTTTTTTTTTTTTTTTTTTTTGGAGACAGAGTCTCCCTTTGTTGCCCTGGCTAGAGTGAGTGCCATGGCGTCAGCCTAGATCACAGCAACCTCAATCTCCTGGGCTCAAGCAATCCTGCTGCCTCAGCCTCCCAAGTAGCTGGGACTACAGGCATGCGCCACCATGCCCGGCTAATTTTTTTCTATATCTATTAGTTGGCCAATTAATTTCTTTCTATTTATAGTAGAGATGGGGTCTCGCTCTTGCTCAGGCTGGTTTCGAACTCCTGACCTCGAGCAATCCGCCCACCTCGGCCTCCCAGAGTGCTAGGATTACAGGTGTGAGCCAGCACGCCCGGCCAAGAGGCATTTTAAAAAAAAAAAAAATGACTCCGAAAAGAAAAGTAAAAGGAGGCCTGTCGAGCACGTCTGGGTGTGACTGTGCATCCCCCAACATCCGGTGCCACCACCAAAGATTCCTACGTGTAGCCCATAGAACGCCAAAATCAACGGGACGAGTTCTGGTCACAACTCCCTCAAAATGACATCCCGGCCTTCTTCTGCAACTCCCTCCCCTCTCAGACTCTCAAGGTTTCCTCCAGCGTGTCGGTTCCCACAGACCAGACCCTTGGTCTGAGACCCGACAGTCCAGGTGCCACGCCTGCTGCCGCGTGGCGGCGGTGCTGCGGCTTGGGGCAAGAGGAGGCCCCACGGAGCGGGCTGGGGCGCCAGGCACCGCGGCGGGCGCTGAGGGTGGGGGTGACACCCCCCCCCGACTGCCGCCGCGCTCTCCGAATGGGGACAGAACAAGAGGCAAAAAAAAAAAAAGCCTACGGCACCCGGTATTCCCAGGCGGTCTCCCATCCAAGTACTAACCAGGCCCGACCCTGCTTAGCTTCCGAGATCAGACGAGATCGGGCGCGTTCAGGGTGGTGTGGCCGTAGACAGCGGAGGGCGCCCCAGCCCCGCTCAAGAAGCCGAGCGTCTCTGCGCTTCCCCGCGCCTCCTCCCGCCCCAGGCCCCGCGCCGGCGCTGACCCACTCGGGGCCGGGCCGGGCTTGTTGAGTTCGCTGGCCGGGTCCCGAGGTCTCCACGGGACTGGGGTGCGGGGCGTGGTGGGCTCGGCGGGGTGGGGGGCTGTCTTCACACACACACAACACACACACACACACACACACACTCACACACACACACACCAGATGCGCCTCCAGCCTCCACGGCTGGACCCGCCAAGGTGGAGACCTCCAGCCGCCCCCCTCTCCTGGCCTCGCCTCCCTCACCTACCCGCCCCCAACCCCAGTGCACCGCTGCTGACTGCGCATGCGCGGGCGGTCGCCTTTGGCCCCAGGGGCCGCCCTCCAGCACAACCCCTTTCAGCTGCGCCCCCGCCCTGCGTGTGGGCTGCCGCCTATCCGCCCCGGACCAGGGCTGGGGCACAGCGCGTAGGGGAGGGGAGCGAGTGTAGGGGCGTCTCTCGGGATGTGTGCCATGGGTGGGGTGTTTTGGGGGGCGCTGGAGAAATCAGTCCCCTCCATCTCCTACCTCTGGAAACCCCCCAAGCCGTTGCAGAACTGCCGGCACCGCTACCGTGGGGGCCGGGACCCTACTCTGTGTCCTCCTGTGGCCCAGTCCAAGGGGCCTGGGCCTGGCCGGGGCCGGATTGGACCCCAACCACCCTGGGGTGTGGACTTGCTAAAACTGGGCGATTAGAGATTTGGTTCCAGCTTCATTGAGGGTCATTTCACTAAGGAAGGCACCGTAAAGACGTTCCTAAGACGTTTGTGAGGGTGGCAACTGAAAGAGAATTTTAAAGCTGACAGAAGAGGCGAGGAAAGGCATAGGAGATTTCCACACCCAGCAAGGAAGCCTTTCCCGAAACGGAAGAAAGAAACGAGCAAACAGAGACACCGGTAGCCCGCCCGGATCAGAGTCTGCTCCTTAGGGCAAGTTCCCTGACCAGATTCACCCGTGGGTCGCGAGCTAGCGGCATTCAGAAGAGCCAGGCCCGCAGCCTACGCAGAAGACACCTGCGCTCGGGTGTCTGTGGCGGCACAATTCACAATTGCAAAGATGTGGAAGCGACCCGAGTGCCCATCGATCCACGAGTGGATTAATAAAATGTGGCGCGTGGACACCACGGAGTGCTATTCGGCTGTGAGAAACGGCGGTGAGAGGGCACCTCCCGTGTTCTCCTGGCCGGAGCTGGAACCCGTTCCAGTAAGCCAAGTATCCCAAGAATGGACACAGGAGCACCACGTGCGCGTGCTCACCGGCAAATTGGTAGGAACCCATGGACACCTGAGTGGACGTAGAGGAATCACCTTCATCGGGTGGGGGTCGGGCGGGTGGGGGGAGGGGATGGGCATCCACACCCATTAGGAATGGGGTGGGTGCGCACCGACTGGGGGATGGGCGCACTTGAAGCTCTGACCAGAGGGGGGAGGCGGGGAGAGGGCAATGTACCTGACCTTAACATTGGGACCCCCACCATACGCTGCTAAAGCATGAGAGATAAATGAAGAAGACAACAGGGGGGAGGGGGGCACGGGCAATACATGGAACCCTAACACTTGTACTCCCATAATCTGCTTGAAAAGAGAGAGAAAAGAAAATGCAATAATCGAGGTAAGAGGCATGTTTTTTTTTTTTTTTTTTTTTTTGGAGACAGAGTCTCCCTTTGTTGCCCTGGCTAGAGTGAGTGCCATGGCGTCAGCCTAGCTCACAGCAACCTCAATCTCCTGGGCTCAAGCAATCCTGCTGCCTCAGCCTCCCAAGTAGCTGGGACTACAGGCATGCGCCACCATGCCCGGCTAATTTTTTTCTATATCTATTAGTTGGCCAATTAATTTCTTTCTATTTATAGTAGAGATGGGGTCTCGCTCTTGCTCAGGCTGGTTTCGAACTCCTGACCTCGAGCAATCCGCCCACCTCGGCCTCCCAGAGTGCTAGGATTACAGGTGTGAGCCAGCACGCCCGGCCAAGAGGCATTTTAAAAAAAAAAAAAATGACTCCGAAAAGAAAAGTAAAAGGAGGCCTGTCGAGCACGTCTGGGTGTGACTGTGCATCCCCCAACATCCGGTGCCACCACCAAAGATTCCTACGTGTAGCCCATAGAACGCCAAAATCACGGGACGAGTTCTGGTCACAACTCCCTCAAAATGACATCCCGGCCTTCTTCTGCAACTCCCTCCCCTCTCAGACTCTCAAGGTTTCCTCCAGCGTGTCGGTTCCCACAGACCAGACCCTTGGTCTGAGACCCGACAGTCCAGGTGCCACGCCTGCTGCCGCGTGGCGGCGGTGCTGCGGCTTGGGGCAAGAGGAGGCCCCACGGAGCGGGCTGGGGCGCCAGGCACCGCGGCGGGCGCTGAGGGTGGGGGTGACACCCCCCCCCCCCCGACTGCCGCCGCGCTCTCCGAATGGGGACAGAACAAGAGGCAAAAAAAAAAAAAGCCTACGGCACCCGGTATTCCCAGGCGGTCTCCCATCCAAGTACTAACCAGGCCCGACCCTGCTTAGCTTCCGAGATCAGACGAGATCGGGCGCGTTCAGGGTGGTGTGGCCGTAGACAGCGGAGGGCGCCCCAGCCCCGCTCAAGAAGCCGAGCGTCTCTGCGCTTCCCCGCGCCTCCTCCCGCCCCAGGCCCCGCGCCGGCGCTGACCCACTCGGGGCCGGGCCGGGCTTGTTGAGTTCGCTGGCCGGGTCCCGAGGTCTCCACGGGACTGGGGTGCGGGGCGTGGTGGGCTCGGCGGGGTGGGGGGCTGTCTTCACACACACACAACACACACACACACACACACACACTCACACACACACACACCAGATGCGCCTCCAGCCTCCACGGCTGGACCCGCCAAGGTGGAGACCTCCAGCCGCCCCCCTCTCCTGGCCTCGCCTCCCTCACCTACCCGCCCCCAACCCCAGTGCGCCGCTGCTGACTGCGCATGCGCGGGCGGTCGCCTTTGGCCCCAGGGGCCGCCCTCCAGCACAACCCCTTTCAGCTGCGCCCCCGCCCTGCGTGTGGGCTGCCGCCTATCCGCCCCGGACCAGGGCTGGGGCACAGCGCATAGGGGAGGGGAGCGAGTGTAGGGGCGTCTCTCGGGATGTGTGCCATGGGTGGGGTGTTTTGGGGGGCGCTGGAGAAATCAGTCCCCTCCATCTCCTACCTCTGGAAACCCCCCAAGCCGTTGCAGAACTGCCGGCACCGCTACCGTGGGGGCCGGGACCCTACTCTGTGTCCTCCTGTGGCCCAGTCCAAGGGGCCTGGGCCTGGCCGGGGCCGGATTGGACCCCAACCACCCTGGGGTGTGGACTTGCTAAAACTGGGCGATTAGAGATTTGGTTCCAGCTTCATTGAGGGTCATTTCACTAAGGAAGGCACCGTAAAGACGTTCCTAAGACGTTTGTGAGGGTGGCAACTGAAAGAGAATTTTAAAGCTGACAGAAGAGGCGAGGAAAGGCATAGGAGATTTCCACACCCAGCAAGGAAGCCTTTCCCGAAACGGAAGAAAGAAACGAGCAAACAGAGACACCGGTAGCCCGCCCGGATCAGAGTCTGCTCCTTAGGGCAAGTTCCCTGACCAGATTCACCCGTGGGTCGCGAGCTAGCGGCATTCAGAAGAGCCAGGCCCGCAGCCTACGCAGAAGACACCTGCGCTCGGGTGTCTGTGGCGGCACAATTCACAATTGCAAAGATGTGGAAGCGACCCGAGTGCCCATCGATCCACGAGTGGATTAATAAAATGTGGCGCGTGGACACCACGGAGTGCTATTCGGCTGTGAGAAACGGCGGTGAGAGGGCACCTCCCGTGTTCTCCTGGCCGGAGCTGGAACCCGTTCCAGTAAGCCAAGTATCCCAAGAATGGACACAGGAGCACCACGTGCGCGTGCTCACCGGCAAATTGGTAGGAACCCATGGACACCTGAGTGGACGTAGAGGAATCACCTTCATCGGGTGGGGGTCGGGCGGGTGGGGGGAGGGGATGGGCATCCACACCCATTAGGAATGGGGTGGGTGCGCACCGACTGGGGGATGGGCGCACTTGAAGCTCTGACCAGAGGGGGGAGGCGGGGAGAGGGCAATGTACCTGACCTTAACATTGGGACCCCCACCATACGCTGCTAAAGCATGAGAGATAAATGAAGAAGACAACAGGGGGGAGGGGGGCACGGGCAATACATGGAACCCTAACACTTGTACTCCCATAATCTGCTTGAAAAGAGAGAGAAAAGAAAATGCAATAATCGAGGTAAGAGGCATGTTTTTTTTTTTTTTTTTTTTTTTGGAGACAGAGTCTCCCTTTGTTGCCCTGGCTAGAGTGAGTGCCATGGCGTCAGCCTAGATCACAGCAACCTCAATCTCCTGGGCTCAAGCAATCCTGCTGCCTCAGCCTCCCAAGTAGCTGGGACTACAGGCATGCGCCACCATGCCCGGCTAATTTTTTTCTATATCTATTAGTTGGCCAATTAATTTCTTTCTATTTATAGTAGAGATGGGGTCTCGCTCTTGCTCAGGCTGGTTTCGAACTCCTGACCTCGAGCAATCCGCCCACCTCGGCCTCCCAGAGTGCTAGGATTACAGGTGTGAGCCAGCACGCCCGGCCAAGAGGCATTTAAAAAAAAAAAAAAATGACTCCGAAAAGAAAAGTAAAAGGAGGCCTGTCGAGCACGTCTGGGTGTGACTGTGCATCCCCCAACATCCGGTGCCACCACCAAAGATTCCTACGTGTAGCCCATAGAACGCCAAAATCAACGGGACGAGTTCTGGTCACAACTCCCTCAAAATGACATCCCGGCCTTCTTCTGCAACTCCCTCCCCTCTCAGACTCTCAAGGTTTCCTCCAGCGTGTCGGTTCCCACAGACCAGACCCTTGGTCTGAGACCCGACAGTCCAGGTGCCACGCCTGCTGCCGCGTGGCGGCGGTGCTGCGGCTTGGGGCAAGAGGAGGCCCCACGGAGCGGGCTGGGGCGCCAGGCACCGCGGCGGGCGCTGAGGGTGGGGGTGACACCCCCCCCCCGACTGCCGCCGCGCTCTCCGAATGGGGACAGAACAAGAGGCAAAAAAAAAAAAAGCCTACGGCACCCGGTATTCCCAGGCGGTCTCCCATCCAAGTACTAACCAGGCCCGACCCTGCTTAGCTTCCGAGATCAGACGAGATCGGGCGCGTTCAGGGTGGTGTGGCCGTAGACAGCGGAGGGCGCCCCAGCCCCGCTCAAGAAGCCGAGCGTCTCTGCGCTTCCCCGCGCCTCCTCCCGCCCCAGGCCCCGCGCCGGCGCTGACCCACTCGGGGCCGGGCCGGGCTTGTTGAGTTCGCTGGCCGGGTCCCGAGGTCTCCACGGGACTGGGGTGCGGGGCGTGGTGGGCTCGGCGGGGTGGGGGGCTGTCTTCACACACACACAACACACACACACACACACACACTCACACACACACACACCAGATGCGCCTCCAGCCTCCACGGCTGGACCCGCCAAGGTGGAGACCTCCAGCCGCCCCCCTCTCCTGGCCTCGCCTCCCTCACCTACCCGCCCCCAACCCCAGTGCGCCGCTGCTGACTGCGCATGCGCGGGCGGTCGCCTTTGGCCCCAGGGGCCGCCCTCCAGCACAACCCCTTTCAGCTGCGCCCCCGCCCTGCGTGTGGGCTGCCGCCTATCCGCCCCGGACCAGGGCTGGGGCACAGCGCGTAGGGGAGGGGAGCGAGTGTAGGGGCGTCTCTCGGGATGTGTGCCATGGGTGGGGTGTTTTGGGGGGCGCTGGAGAAATCAGTCCCCTCCATCTCCTACCTCTGGAAACCCCCCAAGCCGTTGCAGAACTGCCGGCACCGCTACCGTGGGGGCCGGGACCCTACTCTGTGTCCTCCTGTGGCCCAGTCCAAGGGGCCTGGGCCTGGCCGGGGCCGGATTGGACCCCAACCACCCTGGGGTGTGGACTTGCTAAAACTGGGCGATTAGAGATTTGGTTCCAGCTTCATTGAGGGTCATTTCACTAAGGAAGGCACCGTAAAGACGTTCCTAAGACGTTTGTGAGGGTGGCAACTGAAAGAGAATTTTAAAGCTGACAGAAGAGGCGAGGAAAGGCATAGGAGATTTCCACACCCAGCAAGGAAGCCTTTCCCGAAACGGAAGAAAGAAACGAGCAAACAGAGACACCGGTAGCCCGCCCGGATCAGAGTCTGCTCCTTAGGGCAAGTTCCCTGACCAGATTCACCCGTGGGTCGCGAGCTAGCGGCATTCAGAAGAGCCAGGCCCGCAGCCTACGCAGAAGACACCTGCGCTCGGGTGTCTGTGGCGGCACAATTCACAATTGCAAAGATGTGGAAGCGACCCGAGTGCCCATCGATCCACGAGTGGATTAATAAAATGTGGCGCGTGGACACCACGGAGTGCTATTCGGCTGTGAGAAACGGCGGTGAGAGGGCACCTCCCGTGTTCTCCTGGCCGGAGCTGGAACCCGTTCCAGTAAGCCAAGTATCCCAAGAATGGACACAGGAGCACCACGTGCGCGTGCTCACCGGCAAATTGGTAGGAACCCATGGACACCTGAGTGGACGTAGAGGAATCACCTTCATCGGGTGGGGGTCGGGCGGGTGGGGGGAGGGGATGGGCATCCACACCCATTAGGAATGGGGTGGGTGCGCACCGACTGGGGGATGGGCGCACTTGAAGCTCTGACCAGAGGGGGGAGGCGGGGAGAGGGCAATGTACCTGACCTTAACATTGGGACCCCCACCATACGCTGCTAAAGCATGAGAGATAAATGAAGAAGACAACAGGGGGGAGGGGGGCACGGGCAATACATGGAACCCTAACACTTGTACTCCCATAATCTGCTTGAAAAGAGAGAGAAAAGAAAATGCAATAATCGAGGTAAGAGGCATGTTTTTTTTTTTTTTTTTTTTTTTGGAGACAGAGTCTCCCTTTGTTGCCCTGGCTAGAGTGAGTGCCATGGCGTCAGCCTAGATCACAGCAACCTCAATCTCCTGGGCTCAAGCAATCCTGCTGCCTCAGCCTCCCAAGTAGCTGGGACTACAGGCATGCGCCACCATGCCCGGCTAATTTTTTTCTATATCTATTAGTTGGCCAATTAATTTCTTTCTATTTATAGTAGAGATGGGGTCTCGCTCTTGCTCAGGCTGGTTTCGAACTCCTGACCTCGAGCAATCCGCCCACCTCGGCCTCCCAGAGTGCTAGGATTACAGGTGTGAGCCAGCACGCCCGGCCAAGAGGCATTTAAAAAAAAAAAAAAATGACTCCGAAAAGAAAAGTAAAAGGAGGCCTGTCGAGCACGTCTGGGTGTGACTGTGCATCCCCCAACATCCGGTGCCACCACCAAAGATTCCTACGTGTAGCCCATAGAACGCCAAAATCAACGGGACGAGTTCTGGTCACAACTCCCTCAAAATGACATCCCGGCCTTCTTCTGCAACTCCCTCCCCTCTCAGACTCTCAAGGTTTCCTCCAGCGTGTCGGTTCCCACAGACCAGACCCTTGGTCTGAGACCCGACAGTCCAGGTGCCACGCCTGCTGCCGCGTGGCGGCGGTGCTGCGGCTTGGGGCAAGAGGAGGCCCCACGGAGCGGGCTGGGGCGCCAGGCACCGCGGCGGGCGCTGAGGGTGGGGGTGACACCCCCCCCCCCCCCGACTGCCGCCGCGCTCTCCGAATGGGGACAGAACAAGAGGCAAAAAAAAAAAAGCCTACGGCACCCGGTATTCCCAGGCGGTCTCCCATCCAAGTACTAACCAGGCCCGACCCTGCTTAGCTTCCGAGATCAGACGAGATCGGGCGCGTTCAGGGTGGTGTGGCCGTAGACAGCGGAGGGCGCCCCAGCCCCGCTCAAGAAGCCGAGCGTCTCTGCGCTTCCCCGCGCCTCCTCCCGCCCCAGGCCCCGCGCCGGCGCTGACCCACTCGGGGCCGGGCCGGGCTTGTTGAGTTCGCTGGCCGGGTCCCGAGGTCTCCACGGGACTGGGGTGCGGGGCGTGGTGGGCTCGGCGGGGTGGGGGGCTGTCTTCACACACACACAACACACACACACACACACACACACTCACACACACACACACCAGATGCGCCTCCAGCCTCCACGGCTGGACCCGCCAAGGTGGAGACCTCCAGCCGCCCCCCTCTCCTGGCCTCGCCTCCCTCACCTACCCGCCCCCAACCCCAGTGCGCCGCTGCTGACTGCGCATGCGCGGGCGGTCGCCTTTGGCCCCAGGGGCCGCCCTCCAGCACAACCCCTTTCAGCTGCGCCCCCGCCCTGCGTGTGGGCTGCCGCCTATCCGCCCCGGACCAGGGCTGGGGCACAGCGCATAGGGGAGGGGAGCGAGTGTAGGGGCGTCTCTCGGGATGTGTGCCATGGGTGGGGTGTTTTGGGGGGCGCTGGAGAAATCAGTCCCCTCCATCTCCTACCTCTGGAAACCCCCCAAGCCGTTGCAGAACTGCCGGCACCGCTACCGTGGGGGCCGGGACCCTACTCTGTGTCCTCCTGTGGCCCAGTCCAAGGGGCCTGGGCCTGGCCGGGGCCGGATTGGACCCCAACCACCCTGGGGTGTGGACTTGCTAAAACTGGGCGATTAGAGATTTGGTTCCAGCTTCATTGAGGGTCATTTCACTAAGGAAGGCACCGTAAAGACGTTCCTAAGACGTTTGTGAGGGTGGCAACTGAAAGAGAATTTTAAAGCTGACAGAAGAGGCGAGGAAAGGCATAGGAGATTTCCACACCCAGCAAGGAAGCCTTTCCCGAAACGGAAGAAAGAAACGAGCAAACAGAGACACCGGTAGCCCGCCCGGATCAGAGTCTGCTCCTTAGGGCAAGTTCCCTGACCAGATTCACCCGTGGGTCGCGAGCTAGCGGCATTCAGAAGAGCCAGGCCCGCAGCCTACGCAGAAGACACCTGCGCTCGGGTGTCTGTGGCGGCACAATTCACAATTGCAAAGATGTGGAAGCGACCCGAGTGCCCATCGATCCACGAGTGGATTAATAAAATGTGGCGCGTGGACACCACGGAGTGCTATTCGGCTGTGAGAAACGGCGGTGAGAGGGCACCTCCCGTGTTCTCCTGGCCGGAGCTGGAACCCGTTCCAGTAAGCCAAGTATCCCAAGAATGGACCCAGGAGCACCACGTGCGCGTGCTCACCGGCAAATTGGTAGGAACCCATGGACACCTGAGTGGACGTAGAGGAATCACCTTCATCGGGTGGGGGTCGGGCGGGTGGGGGGAGGGGATGGGCATCCACACCCATTAGGAATGGGGTGGGTGCGCACCGACTGGGGGATGGGCGCACTTGAAGCTCTGACCAGAGGGGGGAGGCGGGGAGAGGGCAATGTACCTGACCTTAACATTGGGACCCCCACCATACGCTGCTAAAGCATGAGAGATAAATGAAGAAGACAACAGGGGGGAGGGGGGCACGGGCAATACATGGAACCCTAACACTTGTACTCCCATAATCTGCTTGAAAAGAGAGAGAAAAGAAAATGCAATAATCGAGGTAAGAGGCATGTTTTTTTTTTTTTTTTTTTTTTTGGAGACAGAGTCTCCCTTTGTTGCCCTGGCTAGAGTGAGTGCCATGGCGTCAGCCTAGATCACAGCAACCTCAATCTCCTGGGCTCAAGCAATCCTGCTGCCTCAGCCTCCCAAGTAGCTGGGACTACAGGCATGCGCCACCATGCCCGGCTAATTTTTTTCTATATCTATTAGTTGGCCAATTAATTTCTTTCTATTTATAGTAGAGATGGGGTCTCGCTCTTGCTCAGGCTGGTTTCGAACTCCTGACCTCGAGCAATCCGCCCACCTCGGCCTCCCAGAGTGCTAGGATTACAGGTGTGAGCCAGCACGCCCGGCCAAGAGGCATTTTAAAAAAAAAAAAAATGACTCCGAAAAGAAAAGTAAAAGGAGGCCTGTCGAGCACGTCTGGGTGTGACTGTGCATCCCCCAACATCCGGTGCCACCACCAAAGATTCCTACGTGTAGCCCATAGAACGCCAAAATCAACGGGACGAGTTCTGGTCACAACTCCCTCAAAATGACATCCCGGCCTTCTTCTGCAACTCCCTCCCCTCTCAGACTCTCAAGGTTTCCTCCAGCGTGTCGGTTCCCACAGACCAGACCCTTGGTCTGAGACCCGACAGTCCAGGTGCCACGCCTGCTGCCGCGTGGCGGCGGTGCTGCGGCTTGGGGCAAGAGGAGGCCCCACGGAGCGGGCTGGGGCGCCAGGCACCGCGGCGGGCGCTGAGGGTGGGGGTGACACCCCCCCCCCCGACTGCCGCCGCGCTCTCCGAATGGGGACAGAACAAGAGGCAAAAAAAAAAAAAGCCTACGGCACCCGGTATTCCCAGGCGGTCTCCCATCCAAGTACTAACCAGGCCCGACCCTGCTTAGCTTCCGAGATCAGACGAGATCGGGCGCGTTCAGGGTGGTATGGCCGTAGACGGCGGAGGGCGCGCCTGCCCCGCTCAAGAAGCCGAGCCTCTCTGCGCTTCCCGCCGCCTCCTCCCGCCCCAGGCCCCGCGCCGGCGCTGACCCACTCGGGGCCGGGCCGGGCTTGTTGAGTTCGCTGGCCGGGTCCCGAGGTCTCCACGGGACTGGGGTGCGGGGCGTGGTGGGCTCGGCGGGGTGGGGGGCTGTCTTCACACACACACAACACACACACACACACACACACACTCACACACACACACACCAGATGCGCCTCCAGCCTCCACGGCTGGACCCGCCAAGGTGGAGACCTCCAGCCGCCCCCCTCTCCTGGCCTCGCCTCCCTCACCTACCCGCCCCCAACCCCAGTGCGCCGCTGCTGACTGCGCATGCGCGGGCGGTCGCCTTTGGCCCCAGGGGCCGCCCTCCAGCACAACCCCTTTCAGCTGCGCCCCCGCCCTGCGTGTGGGCTGCCGCCTATCCGCCCCGGACCAGGGCTGGGGCACAGCGCATAGGGGAGGGGAGCGAGTGTAGGGGCGTCTCTCGGGATGTGTGCCATGGGTGGGGTGTTTTGGGGGGCGCTGGAGAAATCAGTCCCCTCCATCTCCTACCTCTGGAAACCCCCCAAGCCGTTGCAGAACTGCCGGCACCGCTACCGTGGGGGCCGGGACCCTACTCTGTGTCCTCCTGTGGCCCAGTCCAAGGGGCCTGGGCCTGGCCGGGGCCGGATTGGACCCCAACCACCCTGGGGTGTGGACTTGCTAAAACTGGGCGATTAGAGATTTGGTTCCAGCTTCATTGAGGGTCATTTCACTAAGGAAGGCACCGTAAAGACGTTCCTAAGACGTTTGTGAGGGTGGCAACTGAAAGAGAATTTTAAAGCTGACAGAAGAGGCGAGGAAAGGCATAGGAGATTTCCACACCCAGCAAGGAAGCCTTTCCCGAAACGGAAGAAAGAAACGAGCAAACAGAGACACCGGTAGCCCGCCCGGATCAGAGTCTGCTCCTTAGGGCAAGTTCCCTGACCAGATTCACCCGTGGGTCGCGAGCTAGCGGCATTCAGAAGAGCCAGGCCCGCAGCCTACGCAGAAGACACCTGCGCTCGGGTGTCTGTGGCGGCACAATTCACAATTGCAAAGATGTGGAAGCGACCCGAGTGCCCATCGATCCACGAGTGGATTAATAAAATGTGGCGCGTGGACACCACGGAGTGCTATTCGGCTGTGAGAAACGGCGGTGAGAGGGCACCTCCCGTGTTCTCCTGGCCGGAGCTGGAACCCGTTCCAGTAAGCCAAGTATCCCAAGAATGGACCCAGGAGCACCACGTGCGCGTGCTCACCGGCAAATTGGTAGGAACCCATGGACACCTGAGTGGACGTAGAGGAATCACCTTCATCGGGTGGGGGTCGGGCGGGTGGGGGGAGGGGATGGGCATCCACACCCATTAGGAATGGGGTGGGTGCGCACCGACTGGGGGATGGGCGCACTTGAAGCTCTGACCAGAGGGGGGAGGCGGGGAGAGGGCAATGTACCTGACCTTAACATTGGGACCCCCACCATACGCTGCTAAAGCATGAGAGATAAATGAAGAAGACAACAGGGGGGAGGGGGGCACGGGCAATACATGGAACCCTAACACTTGTACTCCCATAATCTGCTTGAAAAGAGAGAGAAAAGAAAATGCAATAATCGAGGTAAGAGGCATGTTTTTTTTTTTTTTTTTTTTTTTGGAGACAGAGTCTCCCTTTGTTGCCCTGGCTAGAGTGAGTGCCATGGCGTCAGCCTAGATCACAGCAACCTCAATCTCCTGGGCTCAAGCAATCCTGCTGCCTCAGCCTCCCAAGTAGCTGGGACTACAGGCATGCGCCACCATGCCCGGCTAATTTTTTTCTATATCTATTAGTTGGCCAATTAATTTCTTTCTATTTATAGTAGAGATGGGGTCTCGCTCTTGCTCAGGCTGGTTTCGAACTCCTGACCTCGAGCAATCCGCCCACCTCGGCCTCCCAGAGTGCTAGGATTACAGGTGTGAGCCAGCACGCCCGGCCAAGAGGCATTTTAAAAAAAAAAAAAATGACTCCGAAAAGAAAAGTAAAAGGAGGCCTGTCGAGCACGTCTGGGTGTGACTGTGCATCCCCCAACATCCGGTGCCACCACCAAAGATTCCTACGTGTAGCCCATAGAACGCCAAAATCAACGGGACGAGTTCTGGTCACAACTCCCTCAAAATGACATCCCGGCCTTCTTCTGCAACTCCCTCCCCTCTCAGACTCTCAAGGTTTCCTCCAGCGTGTCGGTTCCCACAGACCAGACCCTTGGTCTGAGACCCGACAGTCCAGGTGCCACGCCTGCTGCCGCGTGGCGGCGGTGCTGCGGCTTGGGGCAAGAGGAGGCCCCACGGAGCGGGCTGGGGCGCCAGGCACCGCGGCGGGCGCTGAGGGTGGGGGTGACACCCCCCCCCCCCGACTGCCGCCGCGCTCTCCGAATGGGGACAGAACAAGAGGCAAAAAAAAAAAAAGCCTACGGCACCCGGTATTCCCAGGCGGTCTCCCATCCAAGTACTAACCAGGCCCGACCCTGCTTAGCTTCCGAGATCAGACGAGATCGGGCGCGTTCAGGGTGGTATGGCCGTAGACGGCGGAGGGCGCGCCTGCCCCGCTCAAGAAGCCGAGCCTCTCTGCGCTTCCCGCCGCCTCCTCCCGCCCCAGGCCCCGCGCCGGCGCTGACCCACTCGGGGCCGGGCCGGGCTTGTTGAGTTCGCTGGCCGGGTCCCGAGGTCTCCACGGGACTGGGGTGCGGGGCGTGGTGGGCTCGGCGGGGTGGGGGGCTGTCTTCACACACACACAACACACACACACACACACACACACTCACACACACACACACCAGATGCGCCTCCAGCCTCCACGGCTGGACCCGCCAAGGTGGAGACCTCCAGCCGCCCCCCTCTCCTGGCCTCGCCTCCCTCACCTACCCGCCCCCAACCCCAGTGCGCCGCTGCTGACTGCGCATGCGCGGGCGGTCGCCTTTGGCCCCAGGGGCCGCCCTCCAGCACAACCCCTTTCAGCTGCGCCCCCGCCCTGCGTGTGGGCTGCCGCCTATCCGCCCCGGACCAGGGCTGGGGCACAGCGCATAGGGGAGGGGAGCGAGTGTAGGGGCGTCTCTCGGGATGTGTGCCATGGGTGGGGTGTTTTGGGGGGCGCTGGAGAAATCAGTCCCCTCCATCTCCTACCTCTGGAAACCCCCCAAGCCGTTGCAGAACTGCCGGCACCGCTACCGTGGGGGCCGGGACCCTACTCTGTGTCCTCCTGTGGCCCAGTCCAAGGGGCCTGGGCCTGGCCGGGGCCGGATTGGACCCCAACCACCCTGGGGTGTGGACTTGCTAAAACTGGGCGATTAGAGATTTGGTTCCAGCTTCATTGAGGGTCATTTCACTAAGGAAGGCACCGTAAAGACGTTCCTAAGACGTTTGTGAGGGTGGCAACTGAAAGAGAATTTTAAAGCTGACAGAAGAGGCGAGGAAAGGCATAGGAGATTTCCACACCCAGCAAGGAAGCCTTTCCCGAAACGGAAGAAAGAAACGAGCAAACAGAGACACCGGTAGCCCGCCCGGATCAGAGTCTGCTCCTTAGGGCAAGTTCCCTGACCAGATTCACCCGTGGGTCGCGAGCTAGCGGCATTCAGAAGAGCCAGGCCCGCAGCCTACGCAGAAGACACCTGCGCTCGGGTGTCTGTGGCGGCACAATTCACAATTGCAAAGATGTGGAAGCGACCCGAGTGCCCATCGATCCACGAGTGGATTAATAAAATGTGGCGCGTGGACACCACGGAGTGCTATTCGGCTGTGAGAAACGGCGGTGAGAGGGCACCTCCCGTGTTCTCCTGGCCGGAGCTGGAACCCGTTCCAGTAAGCCAAGTATCCCAAGAATGGACCCAGGAGCACCACGTGCGCGTGCTCACCGGCAAATTGGTAGGAACCCATGGACACCTGAGTGGACGTAGAGGAATCACCTTCATCGG
This sequence comes from Microcebus murinus, assembly GCF_040939455.1. Taxonomy (NCBI): domain Eukaryota; kingdom Metazoa; phylum Chordata; class Mammalia; order Primates; family Cheirogaleidae; genus Microcebus; species Microcebus murinus. The sequence continues at coordinate 172,241 of NW_027438974.1, read as the reverse complement.
GTGGGGGTCGGGCGGGTGGGGGGAGGGGATGGGCATCCACACCCATTAGGAATGGGGTGGGTGCGCACCGACTGGGGGATGGGCGCACTTGAAGCTCTGACCAGAGGGGGGAGGCGGGGAGAGGGCAATGTACCTGACCTTAACATTGGGACCCCCACCATACGCTGCTAAAGCATGAGAGATAAATGAAGAAGACAACAGGGGGGAGGGGGGCACGGGCAATACATGGAACCCTAACACTTGTACTCCCATAATCTGCTTGAAAAGAGAGAGAAAAGAAAATGCAATAATCGAGGTAAGAGGCATGTTTTTTTTTTTTTTTTTTTTTTTGGAGACAGAGTCTCCCTTTGTTGCCCTGGCTAGAGTGAGTGCCATGGCGTCAGCCTAGATCACAGCAACCTCAATCTCCTGGGCTCAAGCAATCCTGCTGCCTCAGCCTCCCAAGTAGCTGGGACTACAGGCATGCGCCACCATGCCCGGCTAATTTTTTTCTATATCTATTAGTTGGCCAATTAATTTCTTTCTATTTATAGTAGAGATGGGGTCTCGCTCTTGCTCAGGCTGGTTTCGAACTCCTGACCTCGAGCAATCCGCCCACCTCGGCCTCCCAGAGTGCTAGGATTACAGGTGTGAGCCAGCACGCCCGGCCAAGAGGCATTTAAAAAAAAAAAAAAATGACTCCGAAAAGAAAAGTAAAAGGAGGCCTGTCGAGCACGTCTGGGTGTGACTGTGCATCCCCCAACATCCGGTGCCACCACCAAAGATTCCTACGTGTAGCCCATAGAACGCCAAAATCAACGGGACGAGTTCTGGTCACAACTCCCTCAAAATGACATCCCGGCCTTCTTCTGCAACTCCCTCCCCTCTCAGACTCTCAAGGTTTCCTCCAGCGTGTCGGTTCCCACAGACCAGACCCTTGGTCTGAGACCCGACAGTCCAGGTGCCACGCCTGCTGCCGCGTGGCGGCGGTGCTGCGGCTTGGGGCAAGAGGAGGCCCCACGGAGCGGGCTGGGGCGCCAGGCACCGCGGCGGGCGCTGAGGGTGGGGGTGACACCCCCCCCCCCGACTGCCGCCGCGCTCTCCGAATGGGGACAGAACAAGAGGCAAAAAAAAAAAAAGCCTACGGCACCCGGTATTCCCAGGCGGTCTCCCATCCAAGTACTAACCAGGCCCGACCCTGCTTAGCTTCCGAGATCAGACGAGATCGGGCGCGTTCAGGGTGGTGTGGCCGTAGACAGCGGAGGGCGCCCCAGCCCCGCTCAAGAAGCCGAGCGTCTCTGCGCTTCCCCGCGCCTCCTCCCGCCCCAGGCCCCGCGCCGGCGCTGACCCACTCGGGGCCGGGCCGGGCTTGTTGAGTTCGCTGGCCGGGTCCCGAGGTCTCCACGGGACTGGGGTGCGGGGCGTGGTTGGCTCGGCGGGGTGGGGGGCTGTCTTCACACACACACAACACACACACACACACACACACACTCACACACACACACACCAGATGCGCCTCCAGCCTCCACGGCTGGACCCGCCAAGGTGGAGACCTCCAGCCGCCCCCCTCTCCTGGCCTCGCCTCCCTCACCTACCCGCCCCCAACCCCAGTGCGCCGCTGCTGACTGCGCATGCGCGGGCGGTCGCCTTTGGCCCCAGGGGCCGCCCTCCAGCACAACCCCTTTCAGCTGCGCCCCCGCCCTGCGTGTGGGCTGCCGCCTATCCGCCCCGGACCAGGGCTGGGGCACAGCGCATAGGGGAGGGGAGCGAGTGTAGGGGCGTCTCTCGGGATGTGTGCCATGGGTGGGGTGTTTTGGGGGGCGCTGGAGAAATCAGTCCCCTCCATCTCCTACCTCTGGAAACCCCCCAAGCCGTTGCAGAACTGCCGGCACCGCTACCGTGGGGGCCGGGACCCTACTCTGTGTCCTCCTGTGGCCCAGTCCAAGGGGCCTGGGCCTGGCCGGGGCCGGATTGGACCCCAACCACCCTGGGGTGTGGACTTGCTAAAACTGGGCGATTAGAGATTTGGTTCCAGCTTCATTGAGGGTCATTTCACTAAGGAAGGCACCGTAAAGACGTTCCTAAGACGTTTGTGAGGGTGGCAACTGAAAGAGAATTTTAAAGCTGACAGAAGAGGCGAGGAAAGGCATAGGAGATTTCCACACCCAGCAAGGAAGCCTTTCCCGAAACGGAAGAAAGAAACGAGCAAACAGAGACACCGGTAGCCCGCCCGGATCAGAGTCTGCTCCTTAGGGCAAGTTCCCTGACCAGATTCACCCGTGGGTCGCGAGCTAGCGGCATTCAGAAGAGCCAGGCCCGCAGCCTACGCAGAAGACACCTGCGCTCGGGTGTCTGTGGCGGCACAATTCACAATTGCAAAGATGTGGAAGCGACCCGAGTGCCCATCGATCCACGAGTGGATTAATAAAATGTGGCGCGTGGACACCACGGAGTGCTATTCGGCTGTGAGAAACGGCGGTGAGAGGGCACCTCCCGTGTTCTCCTGGCCGGAGCTGGAACCCGTTCCAGTAAGCCAAGTATCCCAAGAATGGACACAGGAGCACCACGTGCGCGTGCTCACCGGCAAATTGGTAGGAACCCATGGACACCTGAGTGGACGTAGAGGAATCACCTTCATCGGGTGGGGGTCGGGCGGGTGGGGGGAGGGGATGGGCATCCACACCCATTAGGAATGGGGTGGGTGCGCACCGACTGGGGGATGGGCGCACTTGAAGCTCTGACCAGAGGGGGGAGGCGGGGAGAGGGCAATGTACCTGACCTTAACATTGGGACCCCCACCATACGCTGCTAAAGCATGAGAGATAAATGAAGAAGACAACAGGGGGGAGGGGGGCACGGGCAATACATGGAACCCTAACACTTGTACTCCCATAATCTGCTTGAAAAGAGAGAGAAAAGAAAATGCAATAATCGAGGTAAGAGGCATGTTTTTTTTTTTTTTTTTTTTTTGGAGACAGAGTCTCCCTTTGTTGCCCTGGCTAGAGTGAGTGCCATGGCGTCAGCCTAGCTCACAGCAACCTCAATCTCCTGGGCTCAAGCAATCCTGCTGCCTCAGCCTCCCAAGTAGCTGGGACTACAGGCATGCGCCACCATGCCCGGCTAATTTTTTTCTATATCTATTAGTTGGCCAATTAATTTCTTTCTATTTATAGTAGAGATGGGGTCTCGCTCTTGCTCAGGCTGGTTTCGAACTCCTGACCTCGAGCAATCCGCCCACCTCGGCCTCCCAGAGTGCTAGGATTACAGGTGTGAGCCAGCACGCCCGGCCAAGAGGCATTTTAAAAAAAAAAAAAATGACTCCGAAAAGAAAAGTAAAAGGAGGCCTGTCGAGCACGTCTGGGTGTGACTGTGCATCCCCCAACATCCGGTGCCACCACCAAAGATTCCTACGTGTAGCCCATAGAACGCCAAAATCAACGGGACGAGTTCTGGTCACAACTCCCTCAAAATGACATCCCGGCCTTCTTCTGCAACTCCCTCCCCTCTCAGACTCTCAAGGTTTCCTCCAGCGTGTCGGTTCCCACAGACCAGACCCTTGGTCTGAGACCCGACAGTCCAGGTGCCACGCCTGCTGCCGCGTGGCGGCGGTGCTGCGGCTTGGGGCAAGAGGAGGCCCCACGGAGCGGGCTGGGGCGCCAGGCACCGCGGCGGGCGCTGAGGGTGGGGGTGACACCCCCCCCCCCCGACTGCCGCCGCGCTCTCCGAATGGGGACAGAACAAGAGGCAAAAAAAAAAAAAGCCTACGGCACCCGGTATTCCCAGGCGGTCTCCCATCCAAGTACTAACCAGGCCCGACCCTGCTTAGCTTCCGAGATCAGACGAGATCGGGCGCGTTCAGGGTGGTGTGGCCGTAGACAGCGGAGGGCGCCCCAGCCCCGCTCAAGAAGCCGAGCGTCTCTGCGCTTCCCCGCGCCTCCTCCCGCCCCAGGCCCCGCGCCGGCGCTGACCCACTCGGGGCCGGGCCGGGCTTGTTGAGTTCGCTGGCCGGGTCCCGAGGTCTCCACGGGACTGGGGTGCGGGGCGTGGTGGGCTCGGCGGGGTGGGGGGCTGTCTTCACACACACACAACACACACACACACACACACACTCACACACACACACACCAGATGCGCCTCCAGCCTCCACGGCTGGACCCGCCAAGGTGGAGACCTCCAGCCGCCCCCCTCTCCTGGCCTCGCCTCCCTCACCTACCCGCCCCCAACCCCAGTGCGCCGCTGCTGACTGCGCATGCGCGGGCGGTCGCCTTTGGCCCCAGGGGCCGCCCTCCAGCACAACCCCTTTCAGCTGCGCCCCCGCCCTGCGTGTGGGCTGCCGCCTATCCGCCCCGGACCAGGGCTGGGGCACAGCGCATAGGGGAGGGGAGCGAGTGTAGGGGCGTCTCTCGGGATGTGTGCCATGGGTGGGGTGTTTTGGGGGGCGCTGGAGAAATCAGTCCCCTCCATCTCCTACCTCTGGAAACCCCCCAAGCCGTTGCAGAACTGCCGGCACCGCTACCGTGGGGGCCGGGACCCTACTCTGTGTCCTCCTGTGGCCCAGTCCAAGGGGCCTGGGCCTGGCCGGGGCCGGATTGGACCCCAACCACCCTGGGGTGTGGACTTGCTAAAACTGGGCGATTAGAGATTTGGTTCCAGCTTCATTGAGGGTCATTTCACTAAGGAAGGCACCGTAAAGACGTTCCTAAGACGTTTGTGAGGGTGGCAACTGAAAGAGAATTTTAAAGCTGACAGAAGAGGCGAGGAAAGGCATAGGAGATTTCCACACCCAGCAAGGAAGCCTTTCCCGAAACGGAAGAAAGAAACGAGCAAACAGAGACACCGGTAGCCCGCCCGGATCAGAGTCTGCTCCTTAGGGCAAGTTCCCTGACCAGATTCACCCGTGGGTCGCGAGCTAGCGGCATTCAGAAGAGCCAGGCCCGCAGCCTACGCAGAAGACACCTGCGCTCGGGTGTCTGTGGCGGCACAATTCACAATTGCAAAGATGTGGAAGCGACCCGAGTGCCCATCGATCCACGAGTGGATTAATAAAATGTGGCGCGTGGACACCACGGAGTGCTATTCGGCTGTGAGAAACGGCGGTGAGAGGGCACCTCCCGTGTTCTCCTGGCCGGAGCTGGAACCCGTTCCAGTAAGCCAAGTATCCCAAGAATGGACACAGGAGCACCACGTGCGCGTGCTCACCGGCAAATTGGTAGGAACCCATGGACACCTGAGTGGACGTAGAGGAATCACCTTCATCGGGTGGGGGTCGGGCGGGTGGGGGGAGGGGATGGGCATCCACACCCATTAGGAATGGGGTGGGTGCGCACCGACTGGGGGATGGGCGCACTTGAAGCTCTGACCAGAGGGGGGAGGCGGGGAGAGGGCAATGTACCTGACCTTAACATTGGGACCCCCACCATACGCTGCTAAAGCATGAGAGATAAATGAAGAAGACAACAGGGGGGAGGGGGGCACGGGCAATACATGGAACCCTAACACTTGTACTCCCATAATCTGCTTGAAAAGAGAGAGAAAAGAAAATGCAATAATCGAGGTAAGAGGCATGTTTTTTTTTTTTTTTTTTTTTGGAGACAGAGTCTCCCTTTGTTGCCCTGGCTAGAGTGAGTGCCATGGCGTCAGCCTAGATCACAGCAACCTCAATCTCCTGGGCTCAAGCAATCCTGCTGCCTCAGCCTCCCAAGTAGCTGGGACTACAGGCATGCGCCACCATGCCCGGCTAATTTTTTTCTATATCTATTAGTTGGCCAATTAATTTCTTTCTATTTATAGTAGAGATGGGGTCTCGCTCTTGCTCAGGCTGGTTTCGAACTCCTGACCTCGAGCAATCCGCCCACCTCGGCCTCCCAGAGTGCTAGGATTACAGGTGTGAGCCAGCACGCCCGGCCAAGAGGCATTTTAAAAAAAAAAAAAATGACTCCGAAAAGAAAAGTAAAAGGAGGCCTGTCGAGCACGTCTGGGTGTGACTGTGCATCCCCCAACATCCGGTGCCACCACCAAAGATTCCTACGTGTAGCCCATAGAACGCCAAAATCAACGGGACGAGTTCTGGTCACAACTCCCTCAAAATGACATCCCGGCCTTCTTCTGCAACTCCCTCCCCTCTCAGACTCTCAAGGTTTCCTCCAGCGTGTCGGTTCCCACAGACCAGACCCTTGGTCTGAGACCCGACAGTCCAGGTGCCACGCCTGCTGCCGCGTGGCGGCGGTGCTGCGGCTTGGGGCAAGAGGAGGCCCCACGGAGCGGGCTGGGGCGCCAGGCACCGCGGCGGGCGCTGAGGGTGGGGGTGACACCCCCCCCCCCGACTGCCGCCGCGCTCTCCGAATGGGGACAGAACAAGAGGCAAAAAAAAAAAAAGCCTACGGCACCCGGTATTCCCAGGCGGTCTCCCATCCAAGTACTAACCAGGCCCGACCCTGCTTAGCTTCCGAGATCAGACGAGATCGGGCGCGTTCAGGGTGGTGTGGCCGTAGACAGCGGAGGGCGCCCCAGCCCCGCTCAAGAAGCCGAGCGTCTCTGCGCTTCCCCGCGCCTCCTCCCGCCCCAGGCCCCGCGCCGGCGCTGACCCACTCGGGGCCGGGCCGGGCTTGTTGAGTTCGCTGGCCGGGTCCCGAGGTCTCCACGGGACTGGGGTGCGGGGCGTGGTGGGCTCGGCGGGGTGGGGGGCTGTCTTCACACACACACAACACACACACACACACACACACACTCACACACACACACACCAGATGCGCCTCCAGCCTCCACGGCTGGACCCGCCAAGGTGGAGACCTCCAGCCGCCCCCCTCTCCTGGCCTCGCCTCCCTCACCTACCCGCCCCCAACCCCAGTGCACCGCTGCTGACTGCGCATGCGCGGGCGGTCGCCTTTGGCCCCAGGGGCCGCCCTCCAGCACAACCCCTTTCAGCTGCGCCCCCGCCCTGCGTGTGGGCTGCCGCCTATCCGCCCCGGACCAGGGCTGGGGCACAGCGCGTAGGGGAGGGGAGCGAGTGTAGGGGCGTCTCTCGGGATGTGTGCCATGGGTGGGGTGTTTTGGGGGGCGCTGGAGAAATCAGTCCCCTCCATCTCCTACCTCTGGAAACCCCCCAAGCCGTTGCAGAACTGCCGGCACCGCTACCGTGGGGGCCGGGACCCTACTCTGTGTCCTCCTGTGGCCCAGTCCAAGGGGCCTGGGCCTGGCCGGGGCCGGATTGGACCCCAACCACCCTGGGGTGTGGACTTGCTAAAACTGGGCGATTAGAGATTTGGTTCCAGCTTCATTGAGGGTCATTTCACTAAGGAAGGCACCGTAAAGACGTTCCTAAGACGTTTGTGAGGGTGGCAACTGAAAGAGAATTTTAAAGCTGACAGAAGAGGCGAGGAAAGGCATAGGAGATTTCCACACCCAGCAAGGAAGCCTTTCCCGAAACGGAAGAAAGAAACGAGCAAACAGAGACACCGGTAGCCCGCCCGGATCAGAGTCTGCTCCTTAGGGCAAGTTCCCTGACCAGATTCACCCGTGGGTCGCGAGCTAGCGGCATTCAGAAGAGCCAGGCCCGCAGCCTACGCAGAAGACACCTGCGCTCGGGTGTCTGTGGCGGCACAATTCACAATTGCAAAGATGTGGAAGCGACCCGAGTGCCCATCGATCCACGAGTGGATTAATAAAATGTGGCGCGTGGACACCACGGAGTGCTATTCGGCTGTGAGAAACGGCGGTGAGAGGGCACCTCCCGTGTTCTCCTGGCCGGAGCTGGAACCCGTTCCAGTAAGCCAAGTATCCCAAGAATGGACACAGGAGCACCACGTGCGCGTGCTCACCGGCAAATTGGTAGGAACCCATGGACACCTGAGTGGACGTAGAGGAATCACCTTCATCGGGTGGGGGTCGGGCGGGTGGGGGGAGGGGATGGGCATCCACACCCATTAGGAATGGGGTGGGTGCGCACCGACTGGGGGATGGGCGCACTTGAAGCTCTGACCAGAGGGGGGAGGCGGGGAGAGGGCAATGTACCTGACCTTAACATTGGGACCCCCACCATACGCTGCTAAAGCATGAGAGATAAATGAAGAAGACAACAGGGGGGAGGGGGGCACGGGCAATACATGGAACCCTAACACTTGTACTCCCATAATCTGCTTGAAAAGAGAGAGAAAAGAAAATGCAATAATCGAGGTAAGAGGCATGTTTTTTTTTTTTTTTTTTTTTTTGGAGACAGAGTCTCCCTTTGTTGCCCTGGCTAGAGTGAGTGCCATGGCGTCAGCCTAGCTCACAGCAACCTCAATCTCCTGGGCTCAAGCAATCCTGCTGCCTCAGCCTCCCAAGTAGCTGGGACTACAGGCATGCGCCACCATGCCCGGCTAATTTTTTTCTATATCTATTAGTTGGCCAATTAATTTCTTTCTATTTATAGTAGAGATGGGGTCTCGCTCTTGCTCAGGCTGGTTTCGAACTCCTGACCTCGAGCAATCCGCCCACCTCGGCCTCCCAGAGTGCTAGGATTACAGGTGTGAGCCAGCACGCCCGGCCAAGAGGCATTTTAAAAAAAAAAAAAATGACTCCGAAAAGAAAAGTAAAAGGAGGCCTGTCGAGCACGTCTGGGTGTGACTGTGCATCCCCCAACATCCGGTGCCACCACCAAAGATTCCTACGTGTAGCCCATAGAACGCCAAAATCAACGGGACGAGTTCTGGTCACAACTCCCTCAAAATGACATCCCGGCCTTCTTCTGCAACTCCCTCCCCTCTCAGACTCTCAAGGTTTCCTCCAGCGTGTCGGTTCCCACAGACCAGACCCTTGGTCTGAGACCCGACAGTCCAGGTGCCACGCCTGCTGCCGCGTGGCGGCGGTGCTGCGGCTTGGGGCAAGAGGAGGCCCCACGGAGCGGGCTGGGGCGCCAGGCACCGCGGCGGGCGCTGAGGGTGGGGGTGACACCCCCCCCCCCCCCGACTGCCGCCGCGCTCTCCGAATGGGGACAGAACAAGAGGCAAAAAAAAAAAAAGCCTACGGCACCCGGTATTCCCAGGCGGTCTCCCATCCAAGTACTAACCAGGCCCGACCCTGCTTAGCTTCCGAGATCAGACGAGATCGGGCGCGTTCAGGGTGGTGTGGCCGTAGACAGCGGAGGGCGCCCCAGCCCCGCTCAAGAAGCCGAGCGTCTCTGCGCTTCCCCGCGCCTCCTCCCGCCCCAGGCCCCGCGCCGGCGCTGACCCACTCGGGGCCGGGCCGGGCTTGTTGAGTTCGCTGGCCGGGTCCCGAGGTCTCCACGGGACTGGGGTGCGGGGCGTGGTGGGCTCGGCGGGGTGGGGGGCTGTCTTCACACACACACAACACACACACACACACACACACACTCACACACACACACACCAGATGCGCCTCCAGCCTCCACGGCTGGACCCGCCAAGGTGGAGACCTCCAGCCGCCCCCCTCTCCTGGCCTCGCCTCCCTCACCTACCCGCCCCCAACCCCAGTGCACCGCTGCTGACTGCGCATGCGCGGGCGGTCGCCTTTGGCCCCAGGGGCCGCCCTCCAGCACAACCCCTTTCAGCTGCGCCCCCGCCCTGCCTGTGGGCTGCCGCCTATCCGCCCCGGACCAGGGCTGGGGCACAGCGCGTAGGGGAGGGGAGCGAGTGTAGGGGCGTCTCTCGGGATGTGTGCCATGGGTGGGGTGTTTTGGGGGGCGCTGGAGAAATCAGTCCCCTCCATCTCCTACCTCTGGAAACCCCCCAAGCCGTTGCAGAACTGCCGGCACCGCTACCGTGGGGGCCGGGACCCTACTCTGTGTCCTCCTGTGGCCCAGTCCAAGGGGCCTGGGCCTGGCCGGGGCCGGATTGGACCCCAACCACCCTGGGGTGTGGACTTGCTAAAACTGGGCGATTAGAGATTTGGTTCCAGCTTCATTGAGGGTCATTTCACTAAGGAAGGCACCGTAAAGACGTTCCTAAGACGTTTGTGAGGGTGGCAACTGAAAGAGAATTTTAAAGCTGACAGAAGAGGCGAGGAAAGGCATAGGAGATTTCCACACCCAGCAAGGAAGCCTTTCCCGAAACGGAAGAAAGAAACGAGCAAACAGAGACACCGGTAGCCCGCCCGGATCAGAGTCTGCTCCTTAGGGCAAGTTCCCTGACCAGATTCACCCGTGGGTCGCGAGCTAGCGGCATTCAGAAGAGCCAGGCCCGCAGCCTACGCAGAAGACACCTGCGCTCCGGTGTCTGTGGCGGCACAATTCACAATTGCAAAGATGTGGAAGCGACCCGAGTGCCCATCGATCCACGAGTGGATTAATAAAATGTGGCGCGTGGACACCACGGAGTGCTATTCGGCTGTGAGAAACGGCGGTGAGAGGGCACCTCCCGTGTTCTCCTGGCCGGAGCTGGAACCCGTTCCAGTAAGCCAAGTATCCCAAGAATGGACACAGGAGCACCACGTGCGCGTGCTCACCGGCAAATTGGTAGGAACCCATGGACACCTGAGTGGACGTAGAGGAATCACCTTCATCGGGTGGGGGTCGGGCGGGTGGGGGGAGGGGATGGGCATCCACACCCATTAGGAATGGGGTGGGTGCGCACCGACTGGGGGATGGGCGCACTTGAAGCTCTGACCAGAGGGGGGAGGCGGGGAGAGGGCAATGTACCTGACCTTAACATTGGGACCCCCACCATACGCTGCTAAAGCATGAGAGATAAATGAAGAAGACAACAGGGGGGAGGGGGGCACGGGCAATACATGGAACCCTAACACTTGTACTCCCATAATCTGCTTGAAAAGAGAGAGAAAAGAAAATGCAATAATCGAGGTAAGAGGCATGTTTTTTTTTTTTTTTTTTTTTTGGAGACAGAGTCTCCCTTTGTTGCCCTGGCTAGAGTGAGTGCCATGGCGTCAGCCTAGCTCACAGCAACCTCAATCTCCTGGGCTCAAGCAATCCTGCTGCCTCAGCCTCCCAAGTAGCTGGGACTACAGGCATGCGCCACCATGCCCGGCTAATTTTTTTCTATATCTATTAGTTGGCCAATTAATTTCTTTCTATTTATAGTAGAGATGGGGTCTCGCTCTTGCTCAGGCTGGTTTCGAACTCCTGACCTCGAGCAATCCGCCCACCTCGGCCTCCCAGAGTGCTAGGATTACAGGTGTGAGCCAGCACGCCCGGCCAAGAGGCATTTTAAAAAAAAAAAAAATGACTCCGAAAAGAAAAGTAAAAGGAGGCCTGTCGAGCACGTCTGGGTGTGACTGTGCATCCCCCAACATCCGGTGCCACCACCAAAGATTCCTACGTGTAGCCCATAGAACGCCAAAATCAACGGGACGAGTTCTGGTCACAACTCCCTCAAAATGACATCCCGGCCTTCTTCTGCAACTCCCTCCCCTCTCAGACTCTCAAGGTTTCCTCCAGCGTGTCGGTTCCCACAGACCAGACCCTTGGTCTGAGACCCGACAGTCCAGGTGCCACGCCTGCTGCCGCGTGGCGGCGGTGCTGCGGCTTGGGGCAAGAGGAGGCCCCACGGAGCGGGCTGGGGCGCCAGGCACCGCGGCGGGCGCTGAGGGTGGGGGTGACACCCCCCCCCCGACTGCCGCCGCGCTCTCCGAATGGGGACAGAACAAGAGGCAAAAAAAAAAAAAGCCTACGGCACCCGGTATTCCCAGGCGGTCTCCCATCCAAGTACTAACCAGGCCCGACCCTGCTTAGCTTCCGAGATCAGACGAGATCGGGCGCGTTCAGGGTGGTGTGGCCGTAGACAGCGGAGGGCGCCCCAGCCCCGCTCAAGAAGCCGAGCGTCTCTGCGCTTCCCCGCGCCTCCTCCCGCCCCAGGCCCCGCGCCGGCGCTGACCCACTCGGGGCCGGGCCGGGCTTGTTGAGTTCGCTGGCCGGGTCCCGAGGTCTCCACGGGACTGGGGTGCGGGGCGTGGTGGGCTCGGCGGGGTGGGGGGCTGTCTTCACACACACACAACACACACACACACACACACACACTCACACACACACACACCAGATGCGCCTCCAGCCTCCACGGCTGGACCCGCCAAGGTGGAGACCTCCAGCCGCCCCCCTCTCCTGGCCTCGCCTCCCTCACCTACCCGCCCCCAACCCCAGTGCGCCGCTGCTGACTGCGCATGCGCGGGCGGTCGCCTTTGGCCCCAGGGGCCGCCCTCCAGCACAACCCCTTTCAGCTGCGCCCCCGCCCTGCGTGTGGGCTGCCGCCTATCCGCCCCGGACCAGGGCTGGGGCACAGCGCATAGGGGAGGGGAGCGAGTGTAGGGGCGTCTCTCGGGATGTGTGCCATGGGTGGGGTGTTTTGGGGGGCGCTGGAGAAATCAGTCCCCTCCATCTCCTACCTCTGGAAACCCCCCAAGCCGTTGCAGAACTGCCGGCACCGCTACCGTGGGGGCCGGGACCCTACTCTGTGTCCTCCTGTGGCCCAGTCCAAGGGGCCTGGGCCTGGCCGGGGCCGGATTGGACCCCAACCACCCTGGGGTGTGGACTTGCTAAAACTGGGCGATTAGAGATTTGGTTCCAGCTTCATTGAGGGTCATTTCACTAAGGAAGGCACCGTAAAGACGTTCCTAAGACGTTTGTGAGGGTGGCAACTGAAAGAGAATTTTAAAGCTGACAGAAGAGGCGAGGAAAGGCATAGGAGATTTCCACACCCAGCAAGGAAGCCTTTCCCGAAACGGAAGAAAGAAACGAGCAAACAGAGACACCGGTAGCCCGCCCGGATCAGAGTCTGCTCCTTAGGGCAAGTTCCCTGACCAGATTCACCCGTGGGTCGCGAGCTAGCGGCATTCAGAAGAGCCAGGCCCGCAGCCTACGCAGAAGACACCTGCGCTCCGGTGTCTGTGGCGGCACAATTCACAATTGCAAAGATGTGGAAGCGACCCGAGTGCCCATCGATCCACGAGTGGATTAATAAAATGTGGCGCGTGGACACCACGGAGTGCTATTCGGCTGTGAGAAACGGCGGTGAGAGGGCACCTCCCGTGTTCTCCTGGCCGGAGCTGGAACCCGTTCCAGTAAGCCAAGTATCCCAAGAATGGACACAGGAGCACCACGTGCGCGTGCTCACCGGCAAATTGGTAGGAACCCATGGACACCTGAGTGGACGTAGAGGAATCACCTTCATCGGGTGGGGGTCGGGCGGGTGGGGGGAGGGGATGGGCATCCACACCCATTAGGAATGGGGTGGGTGCGCACCGACTGGGGGATGGGCGCACTTGAAGCTCTGACCAGAGGGGGGAGGCGGGGAGAGGGCAATGTACCTGACCTTAACATTGGGACCCCCACCATACGCTGCTAAAGCATGAGAGATAAATGAAGAAGACAACAGGGGGGAGGGGGGCACGGGCAATACATGGAACCCTAACACTTGTACTCCCATAATCTGCTTGAAAAGAGAGAGAAAAGAAAATGCAATAATCGAGGTAAGAGGCATGTTTTTTTTTTTTTTTTTTTTTTGGAGACAGAGTCTCCCTTTGTTGCCCTGGCTAGAGTGAGTGCCATGGCGTCAGCCTAGATCACAGCAACCTCAATCTCCTGGGCTCAAGCAATCCTGCTGCCTCAGCCTCCCAAGTAGCTGGGACTACAGGCATGCGCCACCATGCCCGGCTAATTTTTTTCTATATCTATTAGTTGGCCAATTAATTTCTTTCTATTTATAGTAGAGATGGGGTCTCGCTCTTGCTCAGGCTGGTTTCGAACTCCTGACCTCGAGCAATCCGCCCACCTCGGCCTCCCAGAGTGCTAGGATTACAGGTGTGAGCCAGCACGCCCGGCCAAGAGGCATTTTAAAAAAAAAAAAAATGACTCCGAAAAGAAAAGTAAAAGGAGGCCTGTCGAGCACGTCTGGGTGTGACTGTGCATCCCCCAACATCCGGTGCCACCACCAAAGATTCCTACGTGTAGCCCATAGAACGCCAAAATCAACGGGACGAGTTCTGGTCACAACTCCCTCAAAATGACATCCCGGCCTTCTTCTGCAACTCCCTCCCCTCTCAGACTCTCAAGGTTTCCTCCAGCGTGTCGGTTCCCACAGACCAGACCCTTGGTCTGAGACCCGACAGTCCAGGTGCCACGCCTGCTGCCGCGTGGCGGCGGTGCTGCGGCTTGGGGCAAGAGGAGGCCCCACGGAGCGGGCTGGGGCGCCAGGCACCGCGGCGGGCGCTGAGGGTGGGGGTGACACCCCCCCCCCGACTGCCGCCGCGCTCTCCGAATGGGGACAGAACAAGAGGCAAAAAAAAAAAAAGCCTACGGCACCCGGTATTCCCAGGCGGTCTCCCATCCAAGTACTAACCAGGCCCGACCCTGCTTAGCTTCCGAGATCAGACGAGATCGGGCGCGTTCAGGGTGGTGTGGCCGTAGACAGCGGAGGGCGCCCCAGCCCCGCTCAAGAAGCCGAGCGTCTCTGCGCTTCCCCGCGCCTCCTCCCGCCCCAGGCCCCGCGCCGGCGCTGACCCACTCGGGGCCGGGCCGGGCTTGTTGAGTTCGCTGGCCGGGTCCCGAGGTCTCCACGGGACTGGGGTGCGGGGCGTGGTGGGCTCGGCGGGGTGGGGGGCTGTCTTCACACACACACAACACACACACACACACACACACTCACACACACACACACCAGATGCGCCTCCAGCCTCCACGGCTGGACCCGCCAAGGTGGAGACCTCCAGCCGCCCCCCTCTCCTGGCCTCGCCTCCCTCACCTACCCGCCCCCAACCCCAGTGCACCGCTGCTGACTGCGCATGCGCGGGCGGTCGCCTTTGGCCCCAGGGGCCGCCCTCCAGCACAACCCCTTTCAGCTGCGCCCCCGCCCTGCGTGTGGGCTGCCGCCTATCCGCCCCGGACCAGGGCTGGGGCACAGCGCGTAGGGGAGGGGAGCGAGTGTAGGGGCGTCTCTCGGGATGTGTGCCATGGGTGGGGTGTTTTGGGGGGCGCTGGAGAAATCAGTCCCCTCCATCTCCTACCTCTGGAAACCCCCCAAGCCGTTGCAGAACTGCCGGCACCGCTACCGTGGGGGCCGGGACCCTACTCTGTGTCCTCCTGTGGCCCAGTCCAAGGGGCCTGGGCCTGGCCGGGGCCGGATTGGACCCCAACCACCCTGGGGTGTGGACTTGCTAAAACTGGGCGATTAGAGATTTGGTTCCAGCTTCATTGAGGGTCATTTCACTAAGGAAGGCACCGTAAAGACGTTCCTAAGACGTTTGTGAGGGTGGCAACTGAAAGAGAATTTTAAAGCTGACAGAAGAGGCGAGGAAAGGCATAGGAGATTTCCACACCCAGCAAGGAAGCCTTTCCCGAAACGGAAGAAAGAAACGAGCAAACAGAGACACCGGTAGCCCGCCCGGATCAGAGTCTGCTCCTTAGGGCAAGTTCCCTGACCAGATTCACCCGTGGGTCGCGAGCTAGCGGCATTCAGAAGAGCCAGGCCCGCAGCCTACGCAGAAGACACCTGCGCTCGGGTGTCTGTGGCGGCACAATTCACAATTGCAAAGATGTGGAAGCGACCCGAGTGCCCATCGATCCACGAGTGGATTAATAAAATGTGGCGCGTGTACACCACGGAGTGCTATTCGGCTGTGAGAAACGGCGGTGAGAGGGCACCTCCCGTGTTCTCCTGGCCGGAGCTGGAACCCGTTCCAGTAAGCCAAGTATCCCAAGAATGGACACAGGAGCACCACGTGCGCGTGCTCACCGGCAAATTGGTAGGAACCCATGGACACCTGAGTGGACGTAGAGGAATCACCTTCATCGGGTGGGGGTCGGGCGGGTGGGGGGAGGGGATGGGCATCCACACCCATTAGGAATGGGGTGGGTGCGCACCGACTGGGGGATGGGCGCACTTGAAGCTCTGACCAGAGGGGGGAGGCGGGGAGAGGGCAATGTACCTGACCTTAACATTGGGACCCCCACCATACGCTGCTAAAGCATGAGAGATAAATGAAGAAGACAACAGGGGGGAGGGGGGCACGGGCAATACATGGAACCCTAACACTTGTACTCCCATAATCTGCTTGAAAAGAGAGAGAAAAGAAAATGCAATAATCGAGGTAAGAGGCATGTTTTTTTTTTTTTTTTTTTTTTTTGGAGACAGAGTCTCCCTTTGTTGCCCTGGCTAGAGTGAGTGCCATGGCGTCAGCCTAGCTCACAGCAACCTCAATCTCCTGGGCTCAAGCAATCCTGCTGCCTCAGCCTCCCAAGTAGCTGGGACTACAGGCATGCGCCACCATGCCCGGCTAATTTTTTTCTATATCTATTAGTTGGCCAATTAATTTCTTTCTATTTATAGTAGAGATGGGGTCTCGCTCTTGCTCAGGCTGGTTTCGAACTCCTGACCTCGAGCAATCCGCCCACCTCGGCCTCCCAGAGTGCTAGGATTACAGGTGTGAGCCAGCACGCCCGGCCAAGAGGCATTTTAAAAAAAAAAAAAATGACTCCGAAAAGAAAAGTAAAAGGAGGCCTGTCGAGCACGTCTGGGTGTGACTGTGCATCCCCCAACATCCGGTGCCACCACCAAAGATTCCTACGTGTAGCCCATAGAACGCCAAAATCAACGGGACGAGTTCTGGTCACAACTCCCTCAAAATGACATCCCGGCCTTCTTCTGCAACTCCCTCCCCTCTCAGACTCTCAAGGTTTCCTCCAGCGTGTCGGTTCCCACAGACCAGACCCTTGGTCTGAGACCCGACAGTCCAGGTGCCACGCCTGCTGCCGCGTGGCGGCGGTGCTGCGGCTTGGGGCAAGAGGAGGCCCCACGGAGCGGGCTGGGGCGCCAGGCACCGCGGGCGGGCGCTGAGGGTGGGGGTGACACCCCCCCCCCCGACTGCCGCCGCGCTCTCCGAATGGGGACAGAACAAGAGGCAAAAAAAAAGAAGCCTACGGCACCCGGTATTCCCAGGCGGTCTCCCATCCAAGTACTAACCAGGCCCGACCCTGCTTAGCTTCCGAGATCAGACGAGATCGGGCGCGTTCAGGGTGGTGTGGCCGTAGACAGCGGAGGGCGCCCCAGCCCCGCTCAAGAAGCCGAGCGTCTCTGCGCTTCCCCGCGCCTCCTCCCGCCCCAGGCCCCGCGCCGGCGCTGACCCACTCGGGGCCGGGCCGGGCTTGTTGAGTTCGCTGGCCGGGTCCCGAGGTCTCCACGGGACTGGGGTGCGGGGCGTGGTGGGCTCGGCGGGGTGGGGGGCTGTCTTCACACACACACAACACACACACACACACACACACACTCACACACACACACACCAGATGCGCCTCCAGCCTCCACGGCTGGACCCGCCAAGGTGGAGACCTCCAGCCGCCCCCCTCTCCTGGCCTCGCCTCCCTCACCTACCCGCCCCCAACCCCAGTGCGCCGCTGCTGACTGCGCATGCGCGGGCGGTCGCCTTTGGCCCCAGGGGCCGCCCTCCAGCACAACCCCTTTCAGCTGCGCCCCCGCCCTGCGTGTGGGCTGCCGCCTATCCGCCCCGGACCAGGGCTGGGGCACAGCGCATAGGGGAGGGGAGCGAGTGTAGGGGCGTCTCTCGGGATGTGTGCCATGGGTGGGGTGTTTTGGGGGGCGCTGGAGAAATCAGTCCCCTCCATCTCCTACCTCTGGAAACCCCCCAAGCCGTTGCAGAACTGCCGGCACCGCTACCGTGGGGGCCGGGACCCTACTCTGTGTCCTCCTGTGGCCCAGTCCAAGGGGCCTGGGCCTGGCCGGGGCCGGATTGGACCCCAACCACCCTGGGGTGTGGACTTGCTAAAACTGGGCGATTAGAGATTTGGTTCCAGCTTCATTGAGGGTCATTTCACTAAGGAAGGCACCGTAAAGACGTTCCTAAGACGTTTGTGAGGGTGGCAACTGAAAGAGAATTTTAAAGCTGACAGAAGAGGCGAGGAAAGGCATAGGAGATTTCCACACCCAGCAAGGAAGCCTTTCCCGAAACGGAAGAAAGAAACGAGCAAACAGAGACACCGGTAGCCCGCCCGGATCAGAGTCTGCTCCTTAGGGCAAGTTCCCTGACCAGATTCACCCGTGGGTCGCGAGCTAGCGGCATTCAGAAGAGCCAGGCCCGCAGCCTACGCAGAAGACACCTGCGCTCGGGTGTCTGTGGCGGCACAATTCACAATTGCAAAGATGTGGAAGCGACCCGAGTGCCCATCGATCCACGAGTGGATTAATAAAATGTGGCGCGTGGACACCACGGAGTGCTATTCGGCTGTGAGAAACGGCGGTGAGAGGGCACCTCCCGTGTTCTCCTGGCCGGAGCTGGAACCCGTTCCAGTAAGCCAAGTATCCCAAGAATGGACACAGGAGCACCACGTGCGCGTGCTCACCGGCAAATTGGTAGGAACCCATGGACACCTGAGTGGACGTAGAGGAATCACCTTCATCGGGTGGGGGTCGGGCGGGTGGGGGGAGGGGATGGGCATCCACACCCATTAGGAATGGGGTGGGTGCGCACCGACTGGGGGATGGGCGCACTTGAAGCTCTGACCAGAGGGGGGAGGCGGGGAGAGGGCAATGTACCTGACCTTAACATTGGGACCCCCACCATACGCTGCTAAAGCATGAGAGATAAATGAAGAAGACAACAGGGGGGAGGGGGGCACGGGCAATACATGGAACCCTAACACTTGTACTCCCATAATCTGCTTGAAAAGAGAGAGAAAAGAAAATGCAATAATCGAGGTAAGAGGCATGTTTTTTTTTTTTTTTTTTTTTTGGAGACAGAGTCTCCCTTTGTTGCCCTGGCTAGAGTGAGTGCCATGGCGTCAGCCTAGCTCACAGCAACCTCAATCTCCTGGGCTCAAGCAATCCTGCTGCCTCAGCCTCCCAAGTAGCTGGGACTACAGGCATGCGCCACCATGCCCGGCTAATTTTTTTCTATATCTATTAGTTGGCCAATTAATTTCTTTCTATTTATAGTAGAGATGGGGTCTCGCTCTTGCTCAGGCTGGTTTCGAACTCCTGACCTCGAGCAATCCGCCCACCTCGGCCTCCCAGAGTGCTAGGATTACAGGTGTGAGCCAGCACGCCCGGCCAAGAGGCATTTTAAAAAAAAAAAAAATGACTCCGAAAAGAAAAGTAAAAGGAGGCCTGTCGAGCACGTCTGGGTGTGACTGTGCATCCCCCAACATCCGGTGCCACCACCAAAGATTCCTACGTGTAGCCCATAGAACGCCAAAATCAACGGGACGAGTTCTGGTCACAACTCCCTCAAAATGACATCCCGGCCTTCTTCTGCAACTCCCTCCCCTCTCAGACTCTCAAGGTTTCCTCCAGCGTGTCGGTTCCCACAGACCAGACCCTTGGTCTGAGACCCGACAGTCCAGGTGCCACGCCTGCTGCCGCGTGGCGGCGGTGCTGCGGCTTGGGGCAAGAGGAGGCCCCACGGAGCGGGCTGGGGCGCCAGGCACCGCGGCGGGCGCTGAGGGTGGGGGTGACACCCCCCCCCCCCCGACTGCCGCCGCGCTCTCCGAATGGGGACAGAACAAGAGGCAAAAAAAAAAAAAGCCTACGGCACCCGGTATTCCCAGGCGGTCTCCCATCCAAGTACTAACCAGGCCCGACCCTGCTTAGCTTCCGAGATCAGACGAGATCGGGCGCGTTCAGGGTGGTGTGGCCGTAGACAGCGGAGGGCGCCCCAGCCCCGCTCAAGAAGCCGAGCGTCTCTGCGCTTCCCCGCGCCTCCTCCCGCCCCAGGCCCCGCGCCGGCGCTGACCCACTCGGGGCCGGGCCGGGCTTGTTGAGTTCGCTGGCCGGGTCCCGAGGTCTCCACGGGACTGGGGTGCGGGGCGTGGTGGGCTCGGCGGGGTGGGGGGCTGTCTTCACACACACACAACACACACACACACACACACACTCACACACACACACACCAGATGCGCCTCCAGCCTCCACGGCTGGACCCGCCAAGGTGGAGACCTCCAGCCGCCCCCCTCTCCTGGCCTCGCCTCCCTCACCTACCCGCCCCCAACCCCAGTGCGCCGCTGCTGACTGCGCATGCGCGGGCGGTCGCCTTTGGCCCCAGGGGCCGCCCTCCAGCACAACCCCTTTCAGCTGCGCCCCCGCCCTGCGTGTGGGCTGCCGCCTATCCGCCCCGGACCAGGGCTGGGGCACAGCGCATAGGGGAGGGGAGCGAGTGTAGGGGCGTCTCTCGGGATGTGTGCCATGGGTGGGGTGTTTTGGGGGGCGCTGGAGAAATCAGTCCCCTCCATCTCCTACCTCTGGAAACCCCCCAAGCCGTTGCAGAACTGCCGGCACCGCTACCGTGGGGGCCGGGACCCTACTCTGTGTCCTCCTGTGGCCCAGTCCAAGGGGCCTGGGCCTGGCCGGGGCCGGATTGGACCCCAACCACCCTGGGGTGTGGACTTGCTAAAACTGGGCGATTAGAGATTTGGTTCCAGCTTCATTGAGGGTCATTTCACTAAGGAAGGCACCGTAAAGACGTTCCTAAGACGTTTGTGAGGGTGGCAACTGAAAGAGAATTTTAAAGCTGACAGAAGAGGCGAGGAAAGGCATAGGAGATTTCCACACCCAGCAAGGAAGCCTTTCCCGAAACGGAAGAAAGAAACGAGCAAACAGAGACACCGGTAGCCCGCCCGGATCAGAGTCTGCTCCTTAGGGCAAGTTCCCTGACCAGATTCACCCGTGGGTCGCGAGCTAGCGGCATTCAGAAGAGCCAGGCCCGCAGCCTACGCAGAAGACACCTGCGCTCGGGTGTCTGTGGCGGCACAATTCACAATTGCAAAGATGTGGAAGCGACCCGAGTGCCCATCGATCCACGAGTGGATTAATAAAATGTGGCGCGTGGACACCACGGAGTGCTATTCGGCTGTGAGAAACGGCGGTGAGAGGGCACCTCCCGTGTTCTCCTGGCCGGAGCTGGAACCCGTTCCAGTAAGCCAAGTATCCCAAGAATGGACACAGGAGCACCACGTGCGCGTGCTCACCGGCAAATTGGTAGGAACCCATGGACACCTGAGTGGACGTAGAGGAATCACCTTCATCGGGTGGGGGTCGGGCGGGTGGGGGGAGGGGATGGGCATCCACACCCATTAGGAATGGGGTGGGTGCGCACCGACTGGGGGATGGGCGCACTTGAAGCTCTGACCAGAGGGGGGAGGCGGGGAGAGGGCAATGTACCTGACCTTAACATTGGGACCCCCACCATACGCTGCTAAAGCATGAGAGATAAATGAAGAAGACAACAGGGGGGAGGGGGGCACGGGCAATACATGGAACCCTAACACTTGTACTCCCATAATCTGCTTGAAAAGAGAGAGAAAAGAAAATGCAATAATCGAGGTAAGAGGCATGTTTTTTTTTTTTTTTTTTTTTTGGAGACAGAGTCTCCCTTTGTTGCCCTGGCTAGAGTGAGTGCCATGGCGTCAGCCTAGATCACAGCAACCTCAATCTCCTGGGCTCAAGCAATCCTGCTGCCTCAGCCTCCCAAGTAGCTGGGACTACAGGCATGCGCCACCATGCCCGGCTAATTTTTTTCTATATCTATTAGTTGGCCAATTAATTTCTTTCTATTTATAGTAGAGATGGGGTCTCGCTCTTGCTCAGGCTGGTTTCGAACTCCTGACCTCGAGCAATCCGCCCACCTCGGCCTCCCAGAGTGCTAGGATTACAGGTGTGAGCCAGCACGCCCGGCCAAGAGGCATTTTAAAAAAAAAAAAAATGACTCCGAAAAGAAAAGTAAAAGGAGGCCTGTCGAGCACGTCTGGGTGTGACTGTGCATCCCCCAACATCCGGTGCCACCACCAAAGATTCCTACGTGTAGCCCATAGAACGCCAAAATCAACGGGACGAGTTCTGGTCACAACTCCCTCAAAATGACATCCCGGCCTTCTTCTGCAACTCCCTCCCCTCTCAGACTCTCAAGGTTTCCTCCAGCGTGTCGGTTCCCACAGACCAGACCCTTGGTCTGAGACCCGACAGTCCAGGTGCCACGCCTGCTGCCGCGTGGCGGCGGTGCTGCGGCTTGGGGCAAGAGGAGGCCCCACGGAGCGGGCTGGGGCGCCAGGCACCGCGGCGGGCGCTGAGGGTGGGGGTGACACCCCCCCCCCGACTGCCGCCGCGCTCTCCGAATGGGGACAGAACAAGAGGCAAAAAAAAAAAAAGCCTACGGCACCCGGTATTCCCAGGCGGTCTCCCATCCAAGTACTAACCAGGCCCGACCCTGCTTAGCTTCCGAGATCAGACGAGATCGGGCGCGTTCAGGGTGGTGTGGCCGTAGACAGCGGAGGGCGCCCCAGCCCCGCTCAAGAAGCCGAGCGTCTCTGCGCTTCCCCGCGCCTCCTCCCGCCCCAGGCCCCGCGCCGGCGCTGACCCACTCGGGGCCGGGCCGGGCTTGTTGAGTTCGCTGGCCGGGTCCCGAGGTCTCCACGGGACTGGGGTGCGGGGCGTGGTGGGCTCGGCGGGGTGGGGGGCTGTCTTCACACACACACAACACACACACACACACACACACACTCACACACACACACACCAGATGCGCCTCCAGCCTCCACGGCTGGACCCGCCAAGGTGGAGACCTCCAGCCGCCCCCCTCTCCTGGCCTCGCCTCCCTCACCTACCCGCCCCCAACCCCAGTGCACCGCTGCTGACTGCGCATGCGCGGGCGGTCGCCTTTGGCCCCAGGGGCCGCCCTCCAGCACAACCCCTTTCAGCTGCGCCCCCGCCCTGCGTGTGGGCTGCCGCCTATCCGCCCCGGACCAGGGCTGGGGCACAGCGCGTAGGGGAGGGGAGCGAGTGTAGGGGCGTCTCTCGGGATGTGTGCCATGGGTGGGGTGTTTTGGGGGGCGCTGGAGAAATCAGTCCCCTCCATCTCCTACCTCTGGAAACCCCCCAAGCCGTTGCAGAACTGCCGGCACCGCTACCGTGGGGGCCGGGACCCTACTCTGTGTCCTCCTGTGGCCCAGTCCAAGGGGCCTGGGCCTGGCCGGGGCCGGATTGGACCCCAACCACCCTGGGGTGTGGACTTGCTAAAACTGGGCGATTAGAGATTTGGTTCCAGCTTCATTGAGGGTCATTTCACTAAGGAAGGCACCGTAAAGACGTTCCTAAGACGTTTGTGAGGGTGGCAACTGAAAGAGAATTTTAAAGCTGACAGAAGAGGCGAGGAAAGGCATAGGAGATTTCCACACCCAGCAAGGAAGCCTTTCCCGAAACGGAAGAAAGAAACGAGCAAACAGAGACACCGGTAGCCCGCCCGGATCAGAGTCTGCTCCTTAGGGCAAGTTCCCTGACCAGATTCACCCGTGGGTCGCGAGCTAGCGGCATTCAGAAGAGCCAGGCCCGCAGCCTACGCAGAAGACACCTGCGCTCCGGTGTCTGTGGCGGCACAATTCACAATTGCAAAGATGTGGAAGCGACCCGAGTGCCCATCGATCCACGAGTGGATTAATAAAATGTGGCGCGTGGACACCACGGAGTGCTATTCGGCTGTGAGAAACGGCGGTGAGAGGGCACCTCCCGTGTTCTCCTGGCCGGAGCTGGAACCCGTTCCAGTAAGCCAAGTATCCCAAGAATGGACACAGGAGCACCACGTGCGCGTGCTCACCGGCAAATTGGTAGGAACCCATGGACACCTGAGTGGACGTAGAGGAATCACCTTCATCGGGTGGGGGTCGGGCGGGTGGGGGGAGGGGATGGGCATCCACACCCATTAGGAATGGGGTGGGTGCGCACCGACTGGGGGATGGGCGCACTTGAAGCTCTGACCAGAGGGGGGAGGCGGGGAGAGGGCAATGTACCTGACCTTAACATTGGGACCCCCACCATACGCTGCTAAAGCATGAGAGATAAATGAAGAAGACAACAGGGGGGAGGGGGGCACGGGCAATACATGGAACCCTAACACTTGTACTCCCATAATCTGCTTGAAAAGAGAGAGAAAAGAAAATGCAATAATCGAGGTAAGAGGCATGTTTTTTTTTTTTTTTTTTTTTTTGGAGACAGAGTCTCCCTTTGTTGCCCTGGCTAGAGTGAGTGCCATGGCGTCAGCCTAGCTCACAGCAACCTCAATCTCCTGGGCTCAAGCAATCCTGCTGCCTCAGCCTCCCAAGTAGCTGGGACTACAGGCATGCGCCACCATGCCCGGCTAATTTTTTTCTATATCTATTAGTTGGCCAATTAATTTCTTTCTATTTATAGTAGAGATGGGGTCTCGCTCTTGCTCAGGCTGGTTTCGAACTCCTGACCTCGAGCAATCCGCCCACCTCGGCCTCCCAGAGTGCTAGGATTACAGGTGTGAGCCAGCACGCCCGGCCAAGAGGCATTTTAAAAAAAAAAAAAATGACTCCGAAAAGAAAAGTAAAAGGAGGCCTGTCGAGCACGTCTGGGTGTGACTGTGCATCCCCCAACATCCGGTGCCACCACCAAAGATTCCTACGTGTAGCCCATAGAACGCCAAAATCAACGGGACGAGTTCTGGTCACAACTCCCTCAAAATGACATCCCGGCCTTCTTCTGCAACTCCCTCCCCTCTCAGACTCTCAAGGTTTCCTCCAGCGTGTCGGTTCCCACAGACCAGACCCTTGGTCTGAGACCCGACAGTCCAGGTGCCACGCCTGCTGCCGCGTGGCGGCGGTGCTGCGGCTTGGGGCAAGAGGAGGCCCCACGGAGCGGGCTGGGGCGCCAGGCACCGCGGCGGGCGCTGAGGGTGGGGGTGACACCCCCCCCCGACTGCCGCCGCGCTCTCCGAATGGGGACAGAACAAGAGGCAAAAAAAAAAAAAGCCTACGGCACCCGGTATTCCCAGGCGGTCTCCCATCCAAGTACTAACCAGGCCCGACCCTGCTTAGCTTCCGAGATCAGACGAGATCGGGCGCGTTCAGGGTGGTGTGGCCGTAGACAGCGGAGGGCGCCCCAGCCCCGCTCAAGAAGCCGAGCGTCTCTGCGCTTCCCCGCGCCTCCTCCCGCCCCAGGCCCCGCGCCGGCGCTGACCCACTCGGGGCCGGGCCGGGCTTGTTGAGTTCGCTGGCCGGGTCCCGAGGTCTCCACGGGACTGGGGTGCGGGGCGTGGTGGGCTCGGCGGGGTGGGGGGCTGTCTTCACACACACACAACACACACACACACACACACACACTCACACACACACACACCAGATGCGCCTCCAGCCTCCACGGCTGGACCCGCCAAGGTGGAGACCTCCAGCCGCCCCCCTCTCCTGGCCTCGCCTCCCTCACCTACCCGCCCCCAACCCCAGTGCGCCGCTGCTGACTGCGCATGCGCGGGCGGTCGCCTTTGGCCCCAGGGGCCGCCCTCCAGCACAACCCCTTTCAGCTGCGCCCCCGCCCTGCGTGTGGGCTGCCGCCTATCCGCCCCGGACCAGGGCTGGGGCACAGCGCATAGGGGAGGGGAGCGAGTGTAGGGGCGTCTCTCGGGATGTGTGCCATGGGTGGGGTGTTTTGGGGGGCGCTGGAGAAATCAGTCCCCTCCATCTCCTACCTCTGGAAACCCCCCAAGCCGTTGCAGAACTGCCGGCACCGCTACCGTGGGGGCCGGGACCCTACTCTGTGTCCTCCTGTGGCCCAGTCCAAGGGGCCTGGGCCTGGCCGGGGCCGGATTGGACCCCAACCACCCTGGGGTGTGGACTTGCTAAAACTGGGCGATTAGAGATTTGGTTCCAGCTTCATTGAGGGTCATTTCACTAAGGAAGGCACCGTAAAGACGTTCCTAAGACGTTTGTGAGGGTGGCAACTGAAAGAGAATTTTAAAGCTGACAGAAGAGGCGAGGAAAGGCATAGGAGATTTCCACACCCAGCAAGGAAGCCTTTCCCGAAACGGAAGAAAGAAACGAGCAAACAGAGACACCGGTAGCCCGCCCGGATCAGAGTCTGCTCCTTAGGGCAAGTTCCCTGACCAGATTCACCCGTGGGTCGCGAGCTAGCGGCATTCAGAAGAGCCAGGCCCGCAGCCTACGCAGAAGACACCTGCGCTCCGGTGTCTGTGGCGGCACAATTCACAATTGCAAAGATGTGGAAGCGACCCGAGTGCCCATCGATCCACGAGTGGATTAATAAAATGTGGCGCGTGGACACCACGGAGTGCTATTCGGCTGTGAGAAACGGCGGTGAGAGGGCACCTCCCGTGTTCTCCTGGCCGGAGCTGGAACCCGTTCCAGTAAGCCAAGTATCCCAAGAATGGACACAGGAGCACCACGTGCGCGTGCTCACCGGCAAATTGGTAGGAACCCATGGACACCTGAGTGGACGTAGAGGAATCACCTTCATCGGGTGGGGGTCGGGCGGGTGGGGGGAGGGGATGGGCATCCACACCCATTAGGAATGGGGTGGGTGCGCACCGACTGGGGGATGGGCGCACTTGAAGCTCTGACCAGAGGGGGGAGGCGGGGAGAGGGCAATGTACCTGACCTTAACATTGGGACCCCCACCATACGCTGCTAAAGCATGAGAGATAAATGAAGAAGACAACAGGGGGGAGGGGGGCACGGGCAATACATGGAACCCTAACACTTGTACTCCCATAATCTGCTTGAAAAGAGAGAGAAAAGAAAATGCAATAATCGAGGTAAGAGGCATGTTTTTTTTTTTTTTTTTTTTTTTGGAGACAGAGTCTCCCTTTGTTGCCCTGGCTAGAGTGAGTGCCATGGCGTCAGCCTAGATCACAGCAACCTCAATCTCCTGGGCTCAAGCAATCCTGCTGCCTCAGCCTCCCAAGTAGCTGGGACTACAGGCATGCGCCACCATGCCCGGCTAATTTTTTTCTATATCTATTAGTTGGCCAATTAATTTCTTTCTATTTATAGTAGAGATGGGGTCTCGCTCTTGCTCAGGCTGGTTTCGAACTCCTGACCTCGAGCAATCCGCCCACCTCGGCCTCCCAGAGTGCTAGGATTACAGGTGTGAGCCAGCACGCCCGGCCAAGAGGCATTTTAAAAAAAAAAAAAATGACTCCGAAAAGAAAAGTAAAAGGAGGCCTGTCGAGCACGTCTGGGTGTGACTGTGCATCCCCCAACATCCGGTGCCACCACCAAAGATTCCTACGTGTAGCCCATAGAACGCCAAAATCAACGGGACGAGTTCTGGTCACAACTCCCTCAAAATGACATCCCGGCCTTCTTCTGCAACTCCCTCCCCTCTCAGACTCTCAAGGTTTCCTCCAGCGTGTCGGTTCCCACAGACCAGACCCTTGGTCTGAGACCCGACAGTCCAGGTGCCACGCCTGCTGCCGCGTGGCGGCGGTGCTGCGGCTTGGGGCAAGAGGAGGCCCCACGGAGCGGGCTGGGGCGCCAGGCACCGCGGCGGGCGCTGAGGGTGGGGGTGACACCCCCCCCCCGACTGCCGCCGCGCTCTCCGAATGGGGACAGAACAAGAGGCAAAAAAAAAAAAAGCCTACGGCACCCGGTATTCCCAGGCGGTCTCCCATCCAAGTACTAACCAGGCCCGACCCTGCTTAGCTTCCGAGATCAGACGAGATCGGGCGCGTTCAGGGTGGTGTGGCCGTAGACAGCGGAGGGCGCCCCAGCCCCGCTCAAGAAGCCGAGCGTCTCTGCGCTTCCCCGCGCCTCCTCCCGCCCCAGGCCCCGCGCCGGCGCTGACCCACTCGGGGCCGGGCCGGGCTTGTTGAGTTCGCTGGCCGGGTCCCGAGGTCTCCACGGGACTGGGGTGCGGGGCGTGGTGGGCTCGGCGGGGTGGGGGGCTGTCTTCACACACACACAACACACACACACACACACACACTCACACACACACACACCAGATGCGCCTCCAGCCTCCACGGCTGGACCCGCCAAGGTGGAGACCTCCAGCCGCCCCCCTCTCCTGGCCTCGCCTCCCTCACCTACCCGCCCCCAACCCCAGTGCACCGCTGCTGACTGCGCATGCGCGGGCGGTCGCCTTTGGCCCCAGGGGCCGCCCTCCAGCACAACCCCTTTCAGCTGCGCCCCCGCCCTGCGTGTGGGCTGCCGCCTATCCGCCCCGGACCAGGGCTGGGGCACAGCGCGTAGGGGAGGGGAGCGAGTGTAGGGGCGTCTCTCGGGATGTGTGCCATGGGTGGGGTGTTTTGGGGGGCGCTGGAGAAATCAGTCCCCTCCATCTCCTACCTCTGGAAACCCCCCAAGCCGTTGCAGAACTGCCGGCACCGCTACCGTGGGGGCCGGGACCCTACTCTGTGTCCTCCTGTGGCCCAGTCCAAGGGGCCTGGGCCTGGCCGGGGCCGGATTGGACCCCAACCACCCTGGGGTGTGGACTTGCTAAAACTGGGCGATTAGAGATTTGGTTCCAGCTTCATTGAGGGTCATTTCACTAAGGAAGGCACCGTAAAGACGTTCCTAAGACGTTTGTGAGGGTGGCAACTGAAAGAGAATTTTAAAGCTGACAGAAGAGGCGAGGAAAGGCATAGGAGATTTCCACACCCAGCAAGGAAGCCTTTCCCGAAACGGAAGAAAGAAACGAGCAAACAGAGACACCGGTAGCCCGCCCGGATCAGAGTCTGCTCCTTAGGGCAAGTTCCCTGACCAGATTCACCCGTGGGTCGCGAGCTAGCGGCATTCAGAAGAGCCAGGCCCGCAGCCTACGCAGAAGACACCTGCGCTCGGGTGTCTGTGGCGGCACAATTCACAATTGCAAAGATGTGGAAGCGACCCGAGTGCCCATCGATCCACGAGTGGATTAATAAAATGTGGCGCGTGGACACCACGGAGTGCTATTCGGCTGTGAGAAACGGCGGTGAGAGGGCACCTCCCGTGTTCTCCTGGCCGGAGCTGGAACCCGTTCCAGTAAGCCAAGTATCCCAAGAATGGACACAGGAGCACCACGTGCGCGTGCTCACCGGCAAATTGGTAGGAACCCATGGACACCTGAGTGGACGTAGAGGAATCACCTTCATCGGGTGGGGGTCGGGCGGGTGGGGGGAGGGGATGGGCATCCACACCCATTAGGAATGGGGTGGGTGCGCACCGACTGGGGGATGGGCGCACTTGAAGCTCTGACCAGAGGGGGGGAGGCGGGGAGAGGGCAATGTACCTGACCTTAACATTGGGACCCCCACCATACGCTGCTAAAGCATGAGAGATAAATGAAGAAGACAACAGGGGGGAGGGGGGCACGGGCAATACATGGAACCCTAACACTTGTACTCCCATAATCTGCTTGAAAAGAGAGAGAAAAGAAAATGCAATAATCGAGGTAAGAGGCATGTTTTTTTTTTTTTTTTTTTTTTTGGAGACAGAGTCTCCCTTTGTTGCCCTGGCTAGAGTGAGTGCCATGGCGTCAGCCTAGATCACAGCAACCTCAATCTCCTGGGCTCAAGCAATCCTGCTGCCTCAGCCTCCCAAGTAGCTGGGACTACAGGCATGCGCCACCATGCCCGGCTAATTTTTTTCTATATCTATTAGTTGGCCAATTAATTTCTTTCTATTTATAGTAGAGATGGGGTCTCGCTCTTGCTCAGGCTGGTTTCGAACTCCTGACCTCGAGCAATCCGCCCACCTCGGCCTCCCAGAGTGCTAGGATTACAGGTGTGAGCCAGCACGCCCGGCCAAGAGGCATTTTAAAAAAAAAAAAAATGACTCCGAAAAGAAAAGTAAAAGGAGGCCTGTCGAGCACGTCTGGGTGTGACTGTGCATCCCCCAACATCCGGTGCCACCACCAAAGATTCCTACGTGTAGCCCATAGAACGCCAAAATCAACGGGACGAGTTCTGGTCACAACTCCCTCAAAATGACATC
This sequence comes from Microcebus murinus, assembly GCF_040939455.1. Taxonomy (NCBI): domain Eukaryota; kingdom Metazoa; phylum Chordata; class Mammalia; order Primates; family Cheirogaleidae; genus Microcebus; species Microcebus murinus. Next base: position 142,597 of record NW_027438974.1, on the reverse strand, counting down.
CCGGCCTTCTTCTGCAACTCCCTCCCTCTCAGACTCTCAAGGTTTCCTCCAGCGTGTCGGTTCCCACAGACCAGACCCTTGGTCTGAGACCCGACAGTCCAGGTGCCACGCCTGCTGCCGCGTGGCGGCGGTGCTGCGGCTTGGGGCAAGAGGAGGCCCCACGGAGCGGGCTGGGGCGCCAGGCACCGCGGCGGGCGCTGAGGGTGGGGGTGACACCCCCCCCCCGACTGCCGCCGCGCTCTCCGAATGGGGACAGAACAAGAGGCAAAAAAAAAAAAAGCCTACGGCACCCGGTATTCCCAGGCGGTCTCCCATCCAAGTACTAACCAGGCCCGACCCTGCTTAGCTTCCGAGATCAGACGAGATCGGGCGCGTTCGGGTGGTGTGGCCGTAGACAGCGGAGGGCGCCCCAGCCCCGCTCAAGAAGCCGAGCGTCTCTGCGCTTCCCCGCGCCTCCTCCCGCCCCAGGCCCCGCGCCGGCGCTGACCCCACTCGGGGCCGGGCCGGGCTTGTTGAGTTCGCTGGCGGGTCCCGAGGTCTCCACGGGACTGGGGTGCGGGGCGTGGTGGGCTCGGCGGGGTGGGGGGCTGTCTTCACACACACACAACACACACACACACACACACACACACACACACACACACCAGATGCGCCTCCAGCCTCCACGGCTGGACCCCGCCAAGGTGGAGACCTCCAGCCGCCCCCCTCTCCTGGCCTCGCCTCCCTCACCTACCCGCCCCCAACCCCAGTGCACCGCTGCTGACTGCGCATGCGCGGGCGGTCGCCTTTGGCCCCAGGGGCCGCCCTCCAGCACACCCCTTTCAGCTGCGCCCCCGCCCTGCGTGTGGGCTGCCGCCTATCCGCCCCGGACCAGGGCTGGGGCACAGCGCGTAGGGGAGGGGAGCGAGTGTAGGGGCGTCTCTCGGGATGTGTGCCATGGGTGGGGTGTTTGGGGGGCGCTGGAGAAATCAGTCCCCTCCATCTCCTACCTCTGGAAACCCCCCAAGCCGTTGCAGAACTGCCGGCACCGCTACCGTGGGGGCCGGGACCCTACTCTGTGTCCTCCTGTGGCCCAGTCCAAGGGGCCTGGGCCTGGCCGGGGCCGGATTGGACCCCAACCACCCTGGGGTGTGGACTTGCTAAAACTGGGCGATTAGAGATTTGGTTCCAGCTTCATTGAGGGTCATTTCACTAAGGAAGGCACCGTAAAGACGTTCCTAAGACGTTTGTGAGGGTGGCAACTGAAAGAGAATTTTAAAGCTGACAGAAGAGGCGAGGAAAGGCATAGGAGATTTCCACACCCAGCAAGGAAGCCTTTCCCGAAACGGAAGAAAGAAACGAGCAAACAGAGACACCGGTAGCCCGCCCGGATCAGAGTCTGCTCCTGTAGGGCAAGTTCCCTGACCAGATTCACCCGTGGGTCGCGAGCTAGCGGCATTCAGAAGAGCCAGGCCCGCAGCCTACGCAGAAGACACCTGCGCTCGGGTGTCTGTGGCGGCACAATTCACAATTGCAAAGATGTGGGAAGCGACCCGAGTGCCCATCGATCCACGAGTGGATTAATATAATGTGGCGCGTGTACACCACGGAGTGCTATTCGGCTGTGAGAAACGGCGGTGAGAGGGCACCTCCCGTGTTCTCCTGGCCGGAGCTGGAACCCGTTCCAGTAAGCCAAGTATCCCAAGAATGGACACAGGAGCACCACGTGCGCGTGCTCACCGGCAAATTGGTAGGAACCCATGGACACCTGAGTGGACGTAGAGGAATCACCTTCATCGGGTGGGGGTCGGGCGGGTGGGGGGAGGGGATGGGCATCCACACCCATTAGGAATGGGGTGGGTGCGCACCGACTGGGGGATGGGCGCACTTGAAGCATCTGACCAGAGGGGGGAGGCGGGGAGAGGGCAATGTACCTGACCTTAACATTGGGACCCCCACCATACGCTGCTAAAGCATGAGAGATAAATGAAGAAGACAACAGGGGGGAGGGGGGCACGGGCAATACATGGAACCCTAACACTTGTACTCCCATAATCTGCTTGAAAAGAGAGAGAAAAGAAAATGCAATAATCGAGGTAAGAGGCATGTTTTTTTTTTTTTTTTTTTTTTGGAGACAGAGTCTCCCTTTGTTGCCCTGGCTAGAGTGAGTGCCATGGCGTCAGCCTAGCTCACAGCAACCTCAATCTCCTGGGCTCAAGCAATCCTGCTGCCTCAGCCTCCCAAGTAGCTGGGACTACAGGCATGCGCCACCATGCCCGGCTAATTTTTTTCTATATCTATTAGTTGGCCAATTAATTTCTTTCTATTTATAGTAGAGATGGGGTCTCGCTCTTGCTCAGGCTGGTTTCGAACTCCTGACCTCGAGCAATCCGCCCACCTCGGCCTCCCAGAGTGCTAGGATTACAGGTGTGAGCCAGCACGCCCGGCCAAGAGGCATTTTAAAAAAAAAAAAAATGACTCCGAAAAGAAAAGTAAAAGGAGGCCTGTCGAGCACGTCTGGGTGTGACTGTGCATCCCCCAACATCCGGTGCCACCACCAAAGATTCCTACGTGTAGCCCATAGAACGCCAAAATCAACGGGACGAGTTCTGGTCACAACTCCCTCAAAATGACATCCCGGCCTTCTTCTGCAACTCCCTCCCCTCTCAGACTCTCAAGGTTTCCTCCAGCGTGTCGGTTCCCACAGACCAGACCCTTGGTCTGAGACCCGACAGTCCAGGTGCCACGCCTGCTGCCGCGTGGCGGCGGTGCTGCGGCTTGGGGCAAGAGGAGGCCCCACGGAGCGGGCTGGGGCGCCAGGCACCGCGGGCGGGCGCTGAGGGTGGGGGTGACACCCCCCCCCCGACTGCCGCCGCGCTCTCCGAATGGGGACAGAACAAGAGGCAAAAAAAAAGAAGCCTACGGCACCCGGTATTCCCAGGCGGTCTCCCATCCAAGTACTAACCAGGCCCGACCCTGCTTAGCTTCCGAGATCAGACGAGATCGGGCGCGTTCAGGGTGGTGTGGCCGTAGACAGCGGAGGGCGCCCCAGCCCCGCTCAAGAAGCCGAGCGTCTCTGCGCTTCCCCGCGCCTCCTCCCCGCCCCAGGCCCCGCGCCGGCGCTGACCCACTCGGGGCCGGGCCGGGCTTGTTGAGTTCGCTGGCCGGGTCCCGAGGTCTCCACGGGACTGGGGTGCGGGGCGTGGTGGGCTCGGCGGGGTGGGGGGCTGTCTTCACACACACACAACACACACACACACACACACACTCACACACACACACACCAGATGCGCCTCCAGCCTCCACGGCTGGACCCGCCAAGGTGGAGACCTCCAGCCGCCCCCCCTCTCCTGGCCTCGCCTCCCTCACCTACCCGCCCCCAACCCCAGTGCGCCGCTGCTGACTGCGCATGCGCGGGCGGTCGCCTTTGGCCCCAGGGGCCGCCCTCCAGCACAACCCCTTTCAGCTGCGCCCCCGCCCTGCGTGTGGCTGCCGCCTATCCGCCCCGGACCAGGGCTGGGGCACAGCGCATAGGGGAGGGGAGCGAGTGTAGGGGCGTCTCTCGGGATGTGTGCCATGGGTGGGGTGTTTTGGGGGGCGCTGGAGAAATCAGTCCCCTCCATCTCCTACCTCTGGAAACCCCCCAAGCCGTTGCAGAACTGCCGGCACCGCTACCGTGGGGGCCGGGACCCTACTCTGTGTCCTCCTGTGGCCCAGTCCAAGGGGCCTGGGCCTGGCCGGGGCCGGATTGGACCCCAACCACCCTGGGGTGTGGACTTGCTAAAACTGGGCGATTAGAGATTTGGTTCCAGCTTCATTGAGGGTCATTTCACTAAGGAAGGCACCGTAAAGACGTTCCTAAGACGTTTGTGAGGGTGGCAACTGAAAGAGAATTTGACAGAAGAGGCGAGGAAAGGCATAGGAGATTTCCACACCCAGCAAGGAAGCCTTTCCCGAAACGGAAGAAAGAAACGAGCAAACAGAGACACCGGTAGCCCGCCCGGATCAGAGTCTGCTCCTTAGGGCAAGTTCCCTGACCAGATTCACCCGTGGGTCGCGAGCTAGCGGCATTCAGAAGAGCCAGGCCCGCAGCCTACGCAGAAGACACCTGCGCTCCGGTGTCTGTGGCGGCACAATTCACAATTGCAAAGATGTGGAAGCGACCCGAGTGCCCATCGATCCACGAGTGGATTAATAAAATGTGGCGCGTGGACACCACGGAGTGCTATTCGGCTGTGAGAAACGGCGGTGAGAGGGCACCTCCCGTGTTCTCCTGGCCGGAGCTGGAACCCGTTCCAGTAAGCCAAGTATCCCAAGAATGGACACAGGAGCACCACGTGCGCGTGCTCACCGGCAAATTGGTAGGAACCCATGGACACCTGAGTGGACGTAGAGGAATCACCTTCATCGGGTGGGGGTCGGGCGGGTGGGGGGAGGGGATGGGCATCCACACCCATTAGGAATGGGGTGGGTGCGCACCGACTGGGGGATGGGCGCACTTGAAGCTCTGACCAGAGGGGGGAGGCGGGGAGAGGGCAATGTACCTGACCTTAACATTGGGACCCCCACCATACGCTGCTAAAGCATGAGAGATAAATGAAGAAGACAACAGGGGGGAGGGGGGCACGGGCAATACATGGAACCCTAACACTTGTACTCCCATAATCTGCTTGAAAAGAGAGAGAAAAGAAAATGCAATAATCGAGGTAAGAGGCATGTTTTTTTTTTTTTTTTTTTTTGGAGACAGAGTCTCCCTTTGTTGCCCTGGCTAGAGTGAGTGCCATGGCGTCAGCCTAGCTCACAGCAACCTCAATCTCCTGGGCTCAAGCAATCCTGCTGCCTCAGCCTCCCAAGTAGCTGGGACTACAGGCATGCGCCACCATGCCCGGCTAATTTTTTTCTATATCTATTAGTTGGCCAATTAATTTCTTTCTATTTATAGTAGAGATGGGGTCTCGCTCTTGCTCAGGCTGGTTTCGAACTCCTGACCTCGAGCAATCCGCCCACCTCGGCCTCCCAGAGTGCTAGGATTACAGGTGTGAGCCAGCACGCCCGGCCAAGAGGCATTTTAAAAAAAAAAAAAATGACTCCGAAAAGAAAAGTAAAAGGAGGCCTGTCGAGCACGTCTGGGTGTGACTGTGCATCCCCCAACATCCGGTGCCACCACCAAAGATTCCTACGTGTAGCCCATAGAACGCCAAAATCAACGGGACGAGTTCTGGTCACAACTCCCTCAAAATGACATCCCGGCCTTCTTCTGCAACTCCCTCCCCTCTCAGACTCTCAAGGTTTCCTCCAGCGTGTCGGTTCCCACAGACCAGACCCTTGGTCTGAGACCCGACAGTCCAGGTGCCACGCCTGCTGCCGCGTGGCGGCGGTGCTGCGGCTTGGGGCAAGAGGAGGCCCCACGGAGCGGGCTGGGGCGCCAGGCACCGCGGCGGGCGCTGAGGGTGGGGGTGACACCCCCCCCCGACTGCCGCCGCGCTCTCCGAATGGGGACAAGAACAAGAGGCAAAAAAAAAAAAAGCCTACGGCACCCGGTATTCCCAGGCGGTCTCCCATCCAAGTACTAACCAGGCCCGACCCTGCTTAGCTTCCGAGATCAGACGAGATCGGGCGCGTTCAGGGTGGTGTGGCCGTAGACAGCGGAGGGCGCCCCAGCCCCGCTCAAGAAGCCGAGCGTCTCTGCGCTTCCCCGCGCCTCCTCCCGCCCCAGGCCCCGCGCCGGCGCTGACCCACTCGGGGCCGGGCCGGGCTTGTTGAGTTCGCTGGCCGGGTCCCGAGGTCTCCACGGGACTGGGGTGCGGGGCGTGGTGGGCTCGGCGGGGTGGGGGGCTGTCTTCACACACACACAACACACACACACACACACACACTCACACACACACACACCAGATGCGCCTCCAGCCTCCACGGCTGGACCCGCCAAGGTGGAGACCTCCAGCCGCCCCCCTCTCCTGGCCTCGCCTCCCTCACCTACCCGCCCCCAACCCCAGTGCACCGCTGCTGACTGCGCATGCGCGGGCGGTCGCCTTTGGCCCCAGGGGCCGCCCTCCAGCACAACCCCTTTCAGCTGCGCCCCCGCCCTGCGTGTGGGCTGCCGCCTATCCGCCCCGGACCAGGGCTGGGGCACAGCGCGTAGGGGAGGGGAGCGAGTGTAGGGGCGTCTCTCGGGATGTGTGCCATGGGTGGGGTGTTTTGGGGGGCGCTGGAGAAATCAGTCCCCTCCATCTCCTACCTCTGGAAACCCCCCAAGCCGTTGCAGAACTGCCGGCACCGCTACCGTGGGGGCCGGGACCCTACTCTGTGTCCTCCTGTGGCCCAGTCCAAGGGGCCTGGGCCTGGCCGGGGCCGGATTGGACCCCAACCACCCTGGGGTGTGGACTTGCTAAAACTGGGCGATTAGAGATTTGGTTCCAGCTTCATTGAGGGTCATTTCACTAAGGAAGGCACCGTAAAGACGTTCCTAAGACGTTTGTGAGGGTGGCAACTGAAAGAGAATTTTAAAGCTGACAGAAGAGGCGAGGAAAGGCATAGGAGATTTCCACACCCAGCAAGGAAGCCTTTCCCGAAACGGAAGAAAGAAACGAGCAAACAGAGACACCGGTAGCCCGCCCGGATCAGAGTCTGCTCCTTAGGGCAAGTTCCCTGACCAGATTCACCCGTGGGTCGCGAGCTAGCGGCATTCAGAAGAGCCAGGCCCGCAGCCTACGCAGAAGACACCTGCGCTCGGGTGTCTGTGGCGGCACAATTCACAATTGCAAAGATGTGGAAGCGACCCGAGTGCCCATCGATCCACGAGTGGATTAATAAAATGTGGCGCGTGTACACCACGGAGTGCTATTCGGCTGTGAGAAACGGCGGTGAGAGGGCACCTCCCGTGTTCTCCTGGCCGGAGCTGGAACCCGTTCCAGTAAGCCAAGTATCCCAAGAATGGACACAGGAGCACCACGTGCGCGTGCTCACCGGCAAATTGGTAGGAACCCATGGACACCTGAGTGGACGTAGAGGAATCACCTTCATCGGGTGGGGGTCGGGCGGGTGGGGGGAGGGGATGGGCATCCACACCCATTAGGAATGGGGTGGGTGCGCACCGACTGGGGGATGGGCGCACTTGAAGCTCTGACCAGAGGGGGGAGGCGGGGAGAGGGCAATGTACCTGACCTTAACATTGGGACCCCCACCATACGCTGCTAAAGCATGAGAGATAAATGAAGAAGACAACAGGGGGGAGGGGGGCACGGGCAATACATGGAACCCTAACACTTGTACTCCCATAATCTGCTTGAAAAGAGAGAGAAAAGAAAATGCAATAATCGAGGTAAGAGGCATGTTTTTTTTTTTTTTTTTTTTTTGGAGACAGAGTCTCCCTTTGTTGCCCTGGCTAGAGTGAGTGCCATGGCGTCAGCCTAGCTCACAGCAACCTCAATCTCCTGGGCTCAAGCAATCCTGCTGCCTCAGCCTCCCAAGTAGCTGGGACTACAGGCATGCGCCACCATGCCCGGCTAATTTTTTTCTATATCTATTAGTTGGCCAATTAATTTCTTTCTATTTATAGTAGAGATGGGGTCTCGCTCTTGCTCAGGCTGGTTTCGAACTCCTGACCTCGAGCAATCCGCCCACCTCGGCCTCCCAGAGTGCTAGGATTACAGGTGTGAGCCAGCACGCCCGGCCAAGAGGCATTTTAAAAAAAAAAAAAATGACTCCGAAAAGAAAAGTAAAAGGAGGCCTGTCGAGCACGTCTGGGTGTGACTGTGCATCCCCCAACATCCGGTGCCACCACCAAAGATTCCTACGTGTAGCCCATAGAACGCCAAAATCAACGGGACGAGTTCTGGTCACAACTCCCTCAAAATGACATCCCGGCCTTCTTCTGCAACTCCCTCCCCTCTCAGACTCTCAAGGTTTCCTCCAGCGTGTCGGTTCCCACAGACCAGACCCTTGGTCTGAGACCCGACAGTCCAGGTGCCACGCCTGCTGCCGCGTGGCGGCGGTGCTGCGGCTTGGGGCAAGAGGAGGCCCCACGGAGCGGGCTGGGGCGCCAGGCACCGCGGGCGGGCGCTGAGGGTGGGGGTGACACCCCCCCCCCCGACTGCCGCCGCGCTCTCCGAATGGGGACAGAACAAGAGGCAAAAAAAAAGAAGCCTACGGCACCCGGTATTCCCAGGCGGTCTCCCATCCAAGTACTAACCAGGCCCGACCCTGCTTAGCTTCCGAGATCAGACGAGATCGGGCGCGTTCAGGGTGGTGTGGCCGTAGACAGCGGAGGGCGCGCCTGCCCCGCTCAAGAAGCCGAGCGTCTCTGCGCTTCCCCGCGCCTCCTCCCGCCCCAGGCCCCGCGCCGGCGCTGACCCACTCGGGGCCGGGCCGGGCTTGTTGAGTTCGCTGGCCGGGTCCCGAGGTCTCCACGGGACTGGGGTGCGGGGCGTGGTGGGCTCGGCGGGGTGGGGGGCTGTCTTCACACACACACAACACACACACACACACACACACTCACACACACACACACCAGATGCGCCTCCAGCCTCCACGGCTGGACCCGCCAAGGTGGAGACCTCCAGCCGCCCCCCTCTCCTGGCCTCGCCTCCCTCACCTACCCGCCCCCAACCCCAGTGCGCCGCTGCTGACTGCGCATGCGCGGGCGGTCGCCTTTGGCCCCAGGGGCCGCCCTCCAGCACAACCCCTTTCAGCTGCGCCCCCGCCCTGCGTGTGGGCTGCCGCCTATCCGCCCCGGACCAGGGCTGGGGCACAGCGCATAGGGGAGGGGAGCGAGTGTAGGGGCGTCTCTCGGGATGTGTGCCATGGGTGGGGTGTTTTGGGGGGCGCTGGAGAAATCAGTCCCCTCCATCTCCTACCTCTGGAAACCCCCCAAGCCGTTGCAGAACTGCCGGCACCGCTACCGTGGGGGCCGGGACCCTACTCTGTGTCCTCCTGTGGCCCAGTCCAAGGGGCCTGGGCCTGGCCGGGGCCGGATTGGACCCCAACCACCCTGGGGTGTGGACTTGCTAAAACTGGGCGATTAGAGATTTGGTTCCAGCTTCATTGAGGGTCATTTCACTAAGGAAGGCACCGTAAAGACGTTCCTAAGACGTTTGTGAGGGTGGCAACTGAAAGAGAATTTTAAAGCTGACAGAAGAGGCGAGGAAAGGCATAGGAGATTTCCACACCCAGCAAGGAAGCCTTTCCCGAAACGGAAGAAAGAAACGAGCAAACAGAGACACCGGTAGCCCGCCCGGATCAGAGTCTGCTCCTTAGGGCAAGTTCCCTGACCAGATTCACCCGTGGGTCGCGAGCTAGCGGCATTCAGAAGAGCCAGGCCCGCAGCCTACGCAGAAGACACCTGCGCTCCGGTGTCTGTGGCGGCACAATTCACAATTGCAAAGATGTGGAAGCGACCCGAGTGCCCATCGATCCACGAGTGGATTAATAAAATGTGGCGCGTGGACACCACGGAGTGCTATTCGGCTGTGAGAAACGGCGGTGAGAGGGCACCTCCCGTGTTCTCCTGGCCGGAGCTGGAACCCGTTCCAGTAAGCCAAGTATCCCAAGAATGGACACAGGAGCACCACGTGCGCGTGCTCACCGGCAAATTGGTAGGAACCCATGGACACCTGAGTGGACGTAGAGGAATCACCTTCATCGGGTGGGGGTCGGGCGGGTGGGGGGAGGGGATGGGCATCCACACCCATTAGGAATGGGGTGGGTGCGCACCGACTGGGGGATGGGCGCACTTGAAGCTCTGACCAGAGGGGGGAGGCGGGGAGAGGGCAATGTACCTGACCTTAACATTGGGACCCCCACCATACGCTGCTAAAGCATGAGAGATAAATGAAGAAGACAACAGGGGGGAGGGGGGCACGGGCAATACATGGAACCCTAACACTTGTACTCCCATAATCTGCTTGAAAAGAGAGAGAAAAGAAAATGCAATAATCGAGGTAAGAGGCATGTTTTTTTTTTTTTTTTTTTTTTTGGAGACAGAGTCTCCCTTTGTTGCCCTGGCTAGAGTGAGTGCCATGGCGTCAGCCTAGCTCACAGCAACCTCAATCTCCTGGGCTCAAGCAATCCTGCTGCCTCAGCCTCCCAAGTAGCTGGGACTACAGGCATGCGCCACCATGCCCGGCTAATTTTTTTCTATATCTATTAGTTGGCCAATTAATTTCTTTCTATTTATAGTAGAGATGGGGTCTCGCTCTTGCTCAGGCTGGTTTCGAACTCCTGACCTCGAGCAATCCGCCCACCTCGGCCTCCCAGAGTGCTAGGATTACAGGTGTGAGCCAGCACGCCCGGCCAAGAGGCATTTTAAAAAAAAAAAAAATGACTCCGAAAAGAAAAGTAAAAGGAGGCCTGTCGAGCACGTCTGGGTGTGACTGTGCATCCCCCAACATCCGGTGCCACCACCAAAGATTCCTACGTGTAGCCCATAGAACGCCAAAATCAACGGGACGAGTTCTGGTCACAACTCCCTCAAAATGACATCCCGGCCTTCTTCTGCAACTCCCTCCCCTCTCAGACTCTCAAGGTTTCCTCCAGCGTGTCGGTTCCCACAGACCAGACCCTTGGTCTGAGACCCGACAGTCCAGGTGCCACGCCTGCTGCCGCGTGGCGGCGGTGCTGCGGCTTGGGGCAAGAGGAGGCCCCACGGAGCGGGCTGGGGCGCCAGGCACCGCGGCGGGCGCTGAGGGTGGGGGTGACACCCCCCCCCGACTGCCGCCGCGCTCTCCGAATGGGGACAGAACAAGAGGCAAAAAAAAAAAAAGCCTACGGCACCCGGTATTCCCAGGCGGTCTCCCATCCAAGTACTAACCAGGCCCGACCCTGCTTAGCTTCCGAGATCAGACGAGATCGGGCGCGTTCAGGGTGGTGTGGCCGTAGACAGCGGAGGGCGCCCCAGCCCCGCTCAAGAAGCCGAGCGTCTCTGCGCTTCCCCGCGCCTCCTCCCGCCCCAGGCCCCGCGCCGGCGCTGACCCACTCGGGGCCGGGCCGGGCTTGTTGAGTTCGCTGGCCGGGTCCCGAGGTCTCCACGGGACTGGGGTGCGGGGCGTGGTGGGCTCGGCGGGGTGGGGGGCTGTCTTCACACACACACAACACACACACACACACACACACACTCACACACACACACACCAGATGCGCCTCCAGCCTCCACGGCTGGACCCGCCAAGGTGGAGACCTCCAGCCGCCCCCCTCTCCTGGCCTCGCCTCCCTCACCTACCCGCCCCCAACCCCAGTGCGCCGCTGCTGACTGCGCATGCGCGGGCGGTCGCCTTTGGCCCCAGGGGCCGCCCTCCAGCACAACCCCTTTCAGCTGCGCCCCCGCCCTGCGTGTGGGCTGCCGCCTATCCGCCCCGGACCAGGGCTGGGGCACAGCGCATAGGGGAGGGGAGCGAGTGTAGGGGCGTCTCTCGGGATGTGTGCCATGGGTGGGGTGTTTTGGGGGGCGCTGGAGAAATCAGTCCCCTCCATCTCCTACCTCTGGAAACCCCCCAAGCCGTTGCAGAACTGCCGGCACCGCTACCGTGGGGGCCGGGACCCTACTCTGTGTCCTCCTGTGGCCCAGTCCAAGGGGCCTGGGCCTGGCCGGGGCCGGATTGGACCCCAACCACCCTGGGGTGTGGACTTGCTAAAACTGGGCGATTAGAGATTTGGTTCCAGCTTCATTGAGGGTCATTTCACTAAGGAAGGCACCGTAAAGACGTTCCTAAGACGTTTGTGAGGGTGGCAACTGAAAGAGAATTTTAAAGCTGACAGAAGAGGCGAGGAAAGGCATAGGAGATTTCCACACCCAGCAAGGAAGCCTTTCCCGAAACGGAAGAAAGAAACGAGCAAACAGAGACACCGGTAGCCCGCCCGGATCAGAGTCTGCTCCTTAGGGCAAGTTCCCTGACCAGATTCACCCGTGGGTCGCGAGCTAGCGGCATTCAGAAGAGCCAGGCCCGCAGCCTACGCAGAAGACACCTGCGCTCCGGTGTCTGTGGCGGCACAATTCACAATTGCAAAGATGTGGAAGCGACCCGAGTGCCCATCGATCCACGAGTGGATTAATAAAATGTGGCGCGTGGACACCACGGAGTGCTATTCGGCTGTGAGAAACGGCGGTGAGAGGGCACCTCCCGTGTTCTCCTGGCCGGAGCTGGAACCCGTTCCAGTAAGCCAAGTATCCCAAGAATGGACACAGGAGCACCACGTGCGCGTGCTCACCGGCAAATTGGTAGGAACCCATGGACACCTGAGTGGACGTAGAGGAATCACCTTCATCGGGTGGGGGTCGGGCGGGTGGGGGGAGGGGATGGGCATCCACACCCATTAGGAATGGGGTGGGTGCGCACCGACTGGGGGATGGGCGCACTTGAAGCTCTGACCAGAGGGGGGAGGCGGGGAGAGGGCAATGTACCTGACCTTAACATTGGGACCCCCACCATACGCTGCTAAAGCATGAGAGATAAATGAAGAAGACAACAGGGGGGAGGGGGGCACGGGCAATACATGGAACCCTAACACTTGTACTCCCATAATCTGCTTGAAAAGAGAGAGAAAAGAAAATGCAATAATCGAGGTAAGAGGCATGTTTTTTTTTTTTTTTTTTTTTTGGAGACAGAGTCTCCCTTTGTTGCCCTGGCTAGAGTGAGTGCCATGGCGTCAGCCTAGATCACAGCAACCTCAATCTCCTGGGCTCAAGCAATCCTGCTGCCTCAGCCTCCCAAGTAGCTGGGACTACAGGCATGCGCCACCATGCCCGGCTAATTTTTTTCTATATCTATTAGTTGGCCAATTAATTTCTTTCTATTTATAGTAGAGATGGGGTCTCGCTCTTGCTCAGGCTGGTTTCGAACTCCTGACCTCGAGCAATCCGCCCACCTCGGCCTCCCAGAGTGCTAGGATTACAGGTGTGAGCCAGCACGCCCGGCCAAGAGGCATTTTAAAAAAAAAAAAAATGACTCCGAAAAGAAAAGTAAAAGGAGGCCTGTCGAGCACGTCTGGGTGTGACTGTGCATCCCCCAACATCCGGTGCCACCACCAAAGATTCCTACGTGTAGCCCATAGAACGCCAAAATCAACGGGACGAGTTCTGGTCACAACTCCCTCAAAATGACATCCCGGCCTTCTTCTGCAACTCCCTCCCCTCTCAGACTCTCAAGGTTTCCTCCAGCGTGTCGGTTCCCACAGACCAGACCCTTGGTCTGAGACCCGACAGTCCAGGTGCCACGCCTGCTGCCGCGTGGCGGCGGTGCTGCGGCTTGGGGCAAGAGGAGGCCCCACGGAGCGGGCTGGGGCGCCAGGCACCGCGGCGGGCACTGAGGGTGGGGGTGACACCCCCCCCCCGACTGCCGCCGCGCTCTCCGAATGGGGACAGAACAAGAGGCAAAAAAAAAAAAAGCCTACGGCACCCGGTATTCCCAGGCGGTCTCCCATCCAAGTACTAACCAGGCCCGACCCTGCTTAGCTTCCGAGATCAGACGAGATCGGGCGCGTTCAGGGTGGTGTGGCCGTAGACAGCGGAGGGCGCCCCAGCCCCGCTCAAGAAGCCGAGCGTCTCTGCGCTTCCCCGCGCCTCCTCCCGCCCCAGGCCCCGCGCCGGCGCTGACCCACTCGGGGCCGGGCCGGGCTTGTTGAGTTCGCTGGCCGGGTCCCGAGGTCTCCACGGGACTGGGGTGCGGGGCGTGGTGGGCTCGGCGGGGTGGGGGGCTGTCTTCACACACACACAACACACACACACACACACACACTCACACACACACACACCAGATGCGCCTCCAGCCTCCACGGCTGGACCCGCCAAGGTGGAGACCTCCAGCCGCCCCCCTCTCCTGGCCTCGCCTCCCTCACCTACCCGCCCCCAACCCCAGTGCACCGCTGCTGACTGCGCATGCGCGGGCGGTCGCCTTTGGCCCCAGGGGCCGCCCTCCAGCACAACCCCTTTCAGCTGCGCCCCCGCCCTGCGTGTGGGCTGCCGCCTATCCGCCCCGGACCAGGGCTGGGGCACAGCGCGTAGGGGAGGGGAGCGAGTGTAGGGGCGTCTCTCGGGATGTGTGCCATGGGTGGGGTGTTTTGGGGGGCGCTGGAGAAATCAGTCCCCTCCATCTCCTACCTCTGGAAACCCCCCAAGCCGTTGCAGAACTGCCGGCACCGCTACCGTGGGGGCCGGGACCCTACTCTGTGTCCTCCTGTGGCCCAGTCCAAGGGGCCTGGGCCTGGCCGGGGCCGGATTGGACCCCAACCACCCTGGGGTGTGGACTTGCTAAAACTGGGCGATTAGAGATTTGGTTCCAGCTTCATTGAGGGTCATTTCACTAAGGAAGGCACCGTAAAGACGTTCCTAAGACGTTTGTGAGGGTGGCAACTGAAAGAGAATTTTAAAGCTGACAGAAGAGGCGAGGAAAGGCATAGGAGATTTCCACACCCAGCAAGGAAGCCTTTCCCGAAACGGAAGAAAGAAACGAGCAAACAGAGACACCGGTAGCCCGCCCGGATCAGAGTCTGCTCCTTAGGGCAAGTTCCCTGACCAGATTCACCCGTGGGTCGCGAGCTAGCGGCATTCAGAAGAGCCAGGCCCGCAGCCTACGCAGAAGACACCTGCGCTCGGGTGTCTGTGGCGGCACAATTCACAATTGCAAAGATGTGGAAGCGACCCGAGTGCCCATCGATCCACGAGTGGATTAATAAAATGTGGCGCGTGTACACCACGGAGTGCTATTCGGCTGTGAGAAACGGCGGTGAGAGGGCACCTCCCGTGTTCTCCTGGCCGGAGCTGGAACCCGTTCCAGTAAGCCAAGTATCCCAAGAATGGACACAGGAGCACCACGTGCGCGTGCTCACCGGCAAATTGGTAGGAACCCATGGACACCTGAGTGGACGTAGAGGAATCACCTTCATCGGGTGGGGGTCGGGCGGGTGGGGGGAGGGGATGGGCATCCACACCCATTAGGAATGGGGTGGGTGCGCACCGACTGGGGGATGGGCGCACTTGAAGCTCTGACCAGAGGGGGGAGGCGGGGAGAGGGCAATGTACCTGACCTTAACATTGGGACCCCCACCATACGCTGCTAAAGCATGAGAGATAAATGAAGAAGACAACAGGGGGGAGGGGGGCACGGGCAATACATGGAACCCTAACACTTGTACTCCCATAATCTGCTTGAAAAGAGAGAGAAAAGAAAATGCAATAATCGAGGTAAGAGGCATGTTTTTTTTTTTTTTTTTTTTTTGGAGACAGAGTCTCCCTTTGTTGCCCTGGCTAGAGTGAGTGCCATGGCGTCAGCCTAGCTCACAGCAACCTCAATCTCCTGGGCTCAAGCAATCCTGCTGCCTCAGCCTCCCAAGTAGCTGGGACTACAGGCATGCGCCACCATGCCCGGCTAATTTTTTTCTATATCTATTAGTTGGCCAATTAATTTCTTTCTATTTATAGTAGAGATGGGGTCTCGCTCTTGCTCAGGCTGGTTTCGAACTCCTGACCTCGAGCAATCCGCCCACCTCGGCCTCCCAGAGTGCTAGGATTACAGGTGTGAGCCAGCACGCCCGGCCAAGAGGCATTTTAAAAAAAAAAAAAATGACTCCGAAAAGAAAAGTAAAAGGAGGCCTGTCGAGCACGTCTGGGTGTGACTGTGCATCCCCCAACATCCGGTGCCACCACCAAAGATTCCTACGTGTAGCCCATAGAACGCCAAAATCAACGGGACGAGTTCTGGTCACAACTCCCTCAAAATGACATCCCGGCCTTCTTCTGCAACTCCCTCCCCTCTCAGACTCTCAAGGTTTCCTCCAGCGTGTCGGTTCCCACAGACCAGACCCTTGGTCTGAGACCCGACAGTCCAGGTGCCACGCCTGCTGCCGCGTGGCGGCGGTGCTGCGGCTTGGGGCAAGAGGAGGCCCCACGGAGCGGGCTGGGGCGCCAGGCACCGCGGGCGGGCGCTGAGGGTGGGGGTGACACCCCCCCCCCCGACTGCCGCCGCGCTCTCCGAATGGGGACAGAACAAGAGGCAAAAAAAAAGAAGCCTACGGCACCCGGTATTCCCAGGCGGTCTCCCATCCAAGTACTAACCAGGCCCGACCCTGCTTAGCTTCCGAGATCAGACGAGATCGGGCGCGTTCAGGGTGGTGTGGCCGTAGACAGC
Source organism: Microcebus murinus (assembly GCF_040939455.1). Lineage (NCBI taxonomy): Eukaryota > Metazoa > Chordata > Mammalia > Primates > Cheirogaleidae > Microcebus > Microcebus murinus. Next base: position 126,503 of record NW_027438974.1, on the reverse strand, counting down.
GGAGGGCGCCCCAGCCCCGCTCAAGAAGCCGAGCGTCTCTGCGCTTCCCCGCGCCTCCTCCCGCCCCAGGCCCCGCGCCGGCGCTGACCCACTCGGGGCCGGGCCGGGCTTGTTGAGTTCGCTGGCCGGGTCCCGAGGTCTCCACGGGACTGGGGTGCGGGGCGTGGTGGGCTCGGCGGGGTGGGGGGCTGTCTTCACACACACACAACACACACACACACACACACACTCACACACACACACACCAGATGCGCCTCCAGCCTCCACGGCTGGACCCGCCAAGGTGGAGACCTCCAGCCGCCCCCCTCTCCTGGCCTCGCCTCCCTCACCTACCCGCCCCCAACCCCAGTGCGCCGCTGCTGACTGCGCATGCGCGGGCGGTCGCCTTTGGCCCCAGGGGCCGCCCTCCAGCACAACCCCTTTCAGCTGCGCCCCCGCCCTGCGTGTGGGCTGCCGCCTATCCGCCCCGGACCAGGGCTGGGGCACAGCGCATAGGGGAGGGGAGCGAGTGTAGGGGCGTCTCTCGGGATGTGTGCCATGGGTGGGGTGTTTTGGGGGGCGCTGGAGAAATCAGTCCCCTCCATCTCCTACCTCTGGAAACCCCCCAAGCCGTTGCAGAACTGCCGGCACCGCTACCGTGGGGGCCGGGACCCTACTCTGTGTCCTCCTGTGGCCCAGTCCAAGGGGCCTGGGCCTGGCCGGGGCCGGATTGGACCCCAACCACCCTGGGGTGTGGACTTGCTAAAACTGGGCGATTAGAGATTTGGTTCCAGCTTCATTGAGGGTCATTTCACTAAGGAAGGCACCGTAAAGACGTTCCTAAGACGTTTGTGAGGGTGGCAACTGAAAGAGAATTTTAAAGCTGACAGAAGAGGCGAGGAAAGGCATAGGAGATTTCCACACCCAGCAAGGAAGCCTTTCCCGAAACGGAAGAAAGAAACGAGCAAACAGAGACACCGGTAGCCCGCCCGGATCAGAGTCTGCTCCTTAGGGCAAGTTCCCTGACCAGATTCACCCGTGGGTCGCGAGCTAGCGGCATTCAGAAGAGCCAGGCCCGCAGCCTACGCAGAAGACACCTGCGCTCGGGTGTCTGTGGCGGCACAATTCACAATTGCAAAGATGTGGAAGCGACCCGAGTGCCCATCGATCCACGAGTGGATTAATAAAATGTGGCGCGTGGACACCACGGAGTGCTATTCGGCTGTGAGAAACGGCGGTGAGAGGGCACCTCCCGTGTTCTCCTGGCCGGAGCTGGAACCCGTTCCAGTAAGCCAAGTATCCCAAGAATGGACACAGGAGCACCACGTGCGCGTGCTCACCGGCAAATTGGTAGGAACCCATGGACACCTGAGTGGACGTAGAGGAATCACCTTCATCGGGTGGGGGTCGGGCGGGTGGGGGGAGGGGATGGGCATCCACACCCATTAGGAATGGGGTGGGTGCGCACCGACTGGGGGATGGGCGCACTTGAAGCTCTGACCAGAGGGGGGAGGCGGGGAGAGGGCAATGTACCTGACCTTAACATTGGGACCCCCACCATACGCTGCTAAAGCATGAGAGATAAATGAAGAAGACAACAGGGGGGAGGGGGGCACGGGCAATACATGGAACCCTAACACTTGTACTCCCATAATCGGCTTGAAAAGAGAGAGAAAAGAAAATGCAATAATCGAGGTAAGAGGCATGTTTTTTTTTTTTTTTTTTTTTTTTTTGGAGACAGAGTCTCCCTTTGTTGCCCTGGCTAGAGTGAGTGCCATGGCGTCAGCCTAGATCACAGCAACCTCAATCTCCTGGGCTCAAGCAATCCTGCTGCCTCAGCCTCCCAAGTAGCTGGGACTACAGGCATGCGCCACCATGCCCGGCTAATTTTTTTCTATATCTATTAGTTGGCCAATTAATTTCTTTCTATTTATAGTAGAGATGGGGTCTCGCTCTTGCTCAGGCTGGTTTCGAACTCCTGACCTCGAGCAATCCGCCCACCTCGGCCTCCCAGAGTGCTAGGATTACAGGTGTGAGCCAGCACGCCCGGCCAAGAGGCATTTTAAAAAAAAAAAAAATGACTCCGAAAAGAAAAGTAAAAGGAGGCCTGTCGAGCACGTCTGGGTGTGACTGTGCATCCCCCAACATCCGGTGCCACCACCAAAGATTCCTACGTGTAGCCCATAGAACGCCAAAATCAACGGGACGAGTTCTGGTCACAACTCCCTCAAAATGACATCCCGGCCTTCTTCTGCAACTCCCTCCCCTCTCAGACTCTCAAGGTTTCCTCCAGCGTGTCGGTTCCCACAGACCAGACCCTTGGTCTGAGACCCGACAGTCCAGGTGCCACGCCTGCTGCCGCGTGGCGGCGGTGCTGCGGCTTGGGGCAAGAGGAGGCCCCACGGAGCGGGCTGGGGCGCCAGGCACCGCGGGCGGGCGCTGAGGGTGGGGGTGACACCCCCCCCCCCCGACTGCCGCCGCGCTCTCCGAATGGGGACAGAACAAGAGGCAAAAAAAAAGAAGCCTACGGCACCCGGTATTCCCAGGCGGTCTCCCATCCAAGTACTAACCAGGCCCGACCCTGCTTAGCTTCCGAGATCAGACGAGATCGGGCGCGTTCAGGGTGGTGTGGCCGTAGACAGCGGAGGGCGCCCCAGCCCCGCTCAAGAAGCCGAGCGTCTCTGCGCTTCCCCGCGCCTCCTCCCGCCCCAGGCCCCGCGCCGGCGCTGACCCACTCGGGGCCGGGCCGGGCTTGTTGAGTTCGCTGGCCGGGTCCCGAGGTCTCCACGGGACTGGGGTGCGGGGCGTGGTGGGCTCGGCGGGGTGGGGGGCTGTCTTCACACACACACAACACACACACACACACACACACTCACACACACACACACCAGATGCGCCTCCAGCCTCCACGGCTGGACCCGCCAAGGTGGAGACCTCCAGCCGCCCCCCTCTCCTGGCCTCGCCTCCCTCACCTACCCGCCCCCAACCCCAGTGCGCCGCTGCTGACTGCGCATGCGCGGGCGGTCGCCTTTGGCCCCAGGGGCCGCCCTCCAGCACAACCCCTTTCAGCTGCGCCCCCGCCCTGCGTGTGGGCTGCCGCCTATCCGCCCCGGACCAGGGCTGGGGCACAGCGCATAGGGGAGGGGAGCGAGTGTAGGGGCGTCTCTCGGGATGTGTGCCATGGGTGGGGTGTTTTGGGGGGCGCTGGAGAAATCAGTCCCCTCCATCTCCTACCTCTGGAAACCCCCCAAGCCGTTGCAGAACTGCCGGCACCGCTACCGTGGGGGCCGGGACCCTACTCTGTGTCCTCCTGTGGCCCAGTCCAAGGGGCCTGGGCCTGGCCGGGGCCGGATTGGACCCCAACCACCCTGGGGTGTGGACTTGCTAAAACTGGGCGATTAGAGATTTGGTTCCAGCTTCATTGAGGGTCATTTCACTAAGGAAGGCACCGTAAAGACGTTCCTAAGACGTTTGTGAGGGTGGCAACTGAAAGAGAATTTTAAAGCTGACAGAAGAGGCGAGGAAAGGCATAGGAGATTTCCACACCCAGCAAGGAAGCCTTTCCCGAAACGGAAGAAAGAAACGAGCAAACAGAGACACCGGTAGCCCGCCCGGATCAGAGTCTGCTCCTTAGGGCAAGTTCCCTGACCAGATTCACCCGTGGGTCGCGAGCTAGCGGCATTCAGAAGAGCCAGGCCCGCAGCCTACGCAGAAGACACCTGCGCTCGGGTGTCTGTGGCGGCACAATTCACAATTGCAAAGATGTGGAAGCGACCCGAGTGCCCATCGATCCACGAGTGGATTAATAAAATGTGGCGCGTGGACACCACGGAGTGCTATTCGGCTGTGAGAAACGGCGGTGAGAGGGCACCTCCCGTGTTCTCCTGGCCGGAGCTGGAACCCGTTCCAGTAAGCCAAGTATCCCAAGAATGGACACAGGAGCACCACGTGCGCGTGCTCACCGGCAAATTGGTAGGAACCCATGGACACCTGAGTGGACGTAGAGGAATCACCTTCATCGGGTGGGGGTCGGGCGGGTGGGGGGAGGGGATGGGCATCCACACCCATTAGGAATGGGGTGGGTGCGCACCGACTGGGGGATGGGCGCACTTGAAGCTCTGACCAGAGGGGGGAGGCGGGGAGAGGGCAATGTACCTGACCTTAACATTGGGACCCCCACCATACGCTGCTAAAGCATGAGAGATAAATGAAGAAGACAACAGGGGGGAGGGGGGCACGGGCAATACATGGAACCCTAACACTTGTACTCCCATAATCTGCTTGAAAAGAGAGAGAAAAGAAAATGCAATAATCGAGGTAAGAGGCATGTTTTTTTTTTTTTTTTTTTTTTTTGGAGACAGAGTCTCCCTTTGTTGCCCTGGCTAGAGTGAGTGCCATGGCGTCAGCCTAGATCACAGCAACCTCAATCTCCTGGGCTCAAGCAATCCTGCTGCCTCAGCCTCCCAAGTAGCTGGGACTACAGGCATGCGCCACCATGCCCGGCTAATTTTTTTCTATATCTATTAGTTGGCCAATTAATTTCTTTCTATTTATAGTAGAGATGGGGTCTCGCTCTTGCTCAGGCTGGTTTCGAACTCCTGACCTCGAGCAATCCGCCCACCTCGGCCTCCCAGAGTGCTAGGATTACAGGTGTGAGCCAGCACGCCCGGCCAAGAGGCATTTTAAAAAAAAAAAAAATGACTCCGAAAAGAAAAGTAAAAGGAGGCCTGTCGAGCACGTCTGGGTGTGACTGTGCATCCCCCAACATCCGGTGCCACCACCAAAGATTCCTACGTGTAGCCCATAGAACGCCAAAATCAACGGGACGAGTTCTGGTCACAACTCCCTCAAAATGACATCCCGGCCTTCTTCTGCAACTCCCTCCCCTCTCAGACTCTCAAGGTTTCCTCCAGCGTGTCGGTTCCCACAGACCAGACCCTTGGTCTGAGACCCGACAGTCCAGGTGCCACGCCTGCTGCCGCGTGGCGGCGGTGCTGCGGCTTGGGGCAAGAGGAGGCCCCACGGAGCGGGCTGGGGCGCCAGGCACCGCGGGCGGGCGCTGAGGGTGGGGGTGACACCCCCCCCCCCCCCGACTGCCGCCGCGCTCTCCGAATGGGGACAGAACAAGAGGCAAAAAAAAAGAAGCCTACGGCACCCGGTATTCCCAGGCGGTCTCCCATCCAAGTACTAACCAGGCCCGACCCTGCTTAGCTTCCGAGATCAGACGAGATCGGGCGCGTTCAGGGTGGTGTGGCCGTAGACAGCGGAGGGCGCCCCAGCCCCGCTCAAGAAGCCGAGCGTCTCTGCGCTTCCCCGCGCCTCCTCCCGCCCCAGGCCCCGCGCCGGCGCTGACCCACTCGGGGCCGGGCCGGGCTTGTTGAGTTCGCTGGCCGGGTCCCGAGGTCTCCACGGGACTGGGGTGCGGGGCGTGGTGGGCTCGGCGGGGTGGGGGGCTGTCTTCACACACACACAACACACACACACACACACACACTCACACACACACACACCAGATGCGCCTCCAGCCTCCACGGCTGGACCCGCCAAGGTGGAGACCTCCAGCCGCCCCCCTCTCCTGGCCTCGCCTCCCTCACCTACCCGCCCCCAACCCCAGTGCGCCGCTGCTGACTGCGCATGCGCGGGCGGTCGCCTTTGGCCCCAGGGGCCGCCCTCCAGCACAACCCCTTTCAGCTGCGCCCCCGCCCTGCGTGTGGGCTGCCGCCTATCCGCCCCGGACCAGGGCTGGGGCACAGCGCATAGGGGAGGGGAGCGAGTGTAGGGGCGTCTCTCGGGATGTGTGCCATGGGTGGGGTGTTTTGGGGGGCGCTGGAGAAATCAGTCCCCTCCATCTCCTACCTCTGGAAACCCCCCAAGCCGTTGCAGAACTGCCGGCACCGCTACCGTGGGGGCCGGGACCCTACTCTGTGTCCTCCTGTGGCCCAGTCCAAGGGGCCTGGGCCTGGCCGGGGCCGGATTGGACCCCAACCACCCTGGGGTGTGGACTTGCTAAAACTGGGCGATTAGAGATTTGGTTCCAGCTTCATTGAGGGTCATTTCACTAAGGAAGGCACCGTAAAGACGTTCCTAAGACGTTTGTGAGGGTGGCAACTGAAAGAGAATTTTAAAGCTGACAGAAGAGGCGAGGAAAGGCATAGGAGATTTCCACACCCAGCAAGGAAGCCTTTCCCGAAACGGAAGAAAGAAACGAGCAAACAGAGACACCGGTAGCCCGCCCGGATCAGAGTCTGCTCCTTAGGGCAAGTTCCCTGACCAGATTCACCCGTGGGTCGCGAGCTAGCGGCATTCAGAAGAGCCAGGCCCGCAGCCTACGCAGAAGACACCTGCGCTCGGGTGTCTGTGGCGGCACAATTCACAATTGCAAAGATGTGGAAGCGACCCGAGTGCCCATCGATCCACGAGTGGATTAATAAAATGTGGCGCGTGTACACCACGGAGTGCTATTCGGCTGTGAGAAACGGCGGTGAGAGGGCACCTCCCGTGTTCTCCTGGCCGGAGCTGGAACCCGTTCCAGTAAGCCAAGTATCCCAAGAATGGACACAGGAGCACCACGTGCGCGTGCTCACCGGCAAATTGGTAGGAACCCATGGACACCTGAGTGGACGTAGAGGAATCACCTTCATCGGGTGGGGGTCGGGCGGGTGGGGGGAGGGGATGGGCATCCACACCCATTAGGAATGGGGTGGGTGCGCACCGACTGGGGGATGGGCGCACTTGAAGCTCTGACCAGAGGGGGGAGGCGGGGAGAGGGCAATGTACCTGACCTTAACATTGGGACCCCCACCATACGCTGCTAAAGCATGAGAGATAAATGAAGAAGACAACAGGGGGGAGGGGGGCACGGGCAATACATGGAACCCTAACACTTGTACTCCCATAATCGGCTTGAAAAGAGAGAGAAAAGAAAATGCAATAATCGAGGTAAGAGGCATGTTTTTTTTTTTTTTTTTTTTTTTTGGAGACAGAGTCTCCCTTTGTTGCCCTGGCTAGAGTGAGTGCCATGGCGTCAGCCTAGATCACAGCAACCTCAATCTCCTGGGCTCAAGCAATCCTGCTGCCTCAGCCTCCCAAGTAGCTGGGACTACAGGCATGCGCCACCATGCCCGGCTAATTTTTTTCTATATCTATTAGTTGGCCAATTAATTTCTTTCTATTTATAGTAGAGATGGGGTCTCGCTCTTGCTCAGGCTGGTTTCGAACTCCTGACCTCGAGCAATCCGCCCACCTCGGCCTCCCAGAGTGCTAGGATTACAGGTGTGAGCCAGCACGCCCGGCCAAGAGGCATTTTAAAAAAAAAAAAAATGACTCCGAAAAGAAAAGTAAAAGGAGGCCTGTCGAGCACGTCTGGGTGTGACTGTGCATCCCCCAACATCCGGTGCCACCACCAAAGATTCCTACGTGTAGCCCATAGAACGCCAAAATCAACGGGACGAGTTCTGGTCACAACTCCCTCAAAATGACATCCCGGCCTTCTTCTGCAACTCCCTCCCCTCTCAGACTCTCAAGGTTTCCTCCAGCGTGTCGGTTCCCACAGACCAGACCCTTGGTCTGAGACCCGACAGTCCAGGTGCCACGCCTGCTGCCGCGTGGCGGCGGTGCTGCGGCTTGGGGCAAGAGGAGGCCCCACGGAGCGGGCTGGGGCGCCAGGCACCGCGGGCGGGCGCTGAGGGTGGGGGTGACACCCCCCCCCCCGACTGCCGCCGCGCTCTCCGAATGGGGACAGAACAAGAGGCAAAAAAAAAGAAGCCTACGGCACCCGGTATTCCCAGGCGGTCTCCCATCCAAGTACTAACCAGGCCCGACCCTGCTTAGCTTCCGAGATCAGACGAGATCGGGCGCGTTCAGGGTGGTGTGGCCGTAGACAGCGGAGGGCGCCCCAGCCCCGCTCAAGAAGCCGAGCGTCTCTGCGCTTCCCCGCGCCTCCTCCCGCCCCAGGCCCCGCGCCGGCGCTGACCCACTCGGGGCCGGGCCGGGCTTGTTGAGTTCGCTGGCCGGGTCCCGAGGTCTCCACGGGACTGGGGTGCGGGGCGTGGTGGGCTCGGCGGGGTGGGGGGCTGTCTTCACACACACACAACACACACACACACACACACACTCACACACACACACACCAGATGCGCCTCCAGCCTCCACGGCTGGACCCGCCAAGGTGGAGACCTCCAGCCGCCCCCCTCTCCTGGCCTCGCCTCCCTCACCTACCCGCCCCCAACCCCAGTGCGCCGCTGCTGACTGCGCATGCGCGGGCGGTCGCCTTTGGCCCCAGGGGCCGCCCTCCAGCACAACCCCTTTCAGCTGCGCCCCCGCCCTGCGTGTGGGCTGCCGCCTATCCGCCCCGGACCAGGGCTGGGGCACAGCGCATAGGGGAGGGGAGCGAGTGTAGGGGCGTCTCTCGGGATGTGTGCCATGGGTGGGGTGTTTTGGGGGGCGCTGGAGAAATCAGTCCCCTCCATCTCCTACCTCTGGAAACCCCCCAAGCCGTTGCAGAACTGCCGGCACCGCTACCGTGGGGGCCGGGACCCTACTCTGTGTCCTCCTGTGGCCCAGTCCAAGGGGCCTGGGCCTGGCCGGGGCCGGATTGGACCCCAACCACCCTGGGGTGTGGACTTGCTAAAACTGGGCGATTAGAGATTTGGTTCCAGCTTCATTGAGGGTCATTTCACTAAGGAAGGCACCGTAAAGACGTTCCTAAGACGTTTGTGAGGGTGGCAACTGAAAGAGAATTTTAAAGCTGACAGAAGAGGCGAGGAAAGGCATAGGAGATTTCCACACCCAGCAAGGAAGCCTTTCCCGAAACGGAAGAAAGAAACGAGCAAACAGAGACACCGGTAGCCCGCCCGGATCAGAGTCTGCTCCTTAGGGCAAGTTCCCTGACCAGATTCACCCGTGGGTCGCGAGCTAGCGGCATTCAGAAGAGCCAGGCCCGCAGCCTACGCAGAAGACACCTGCGCTCGGGTGTCTGTGGCGGCACAATTCACAATTGCAAAGATGTGGAAGCGACCCGAGTGCCCATCGATCCACGAGTGGATTAATAAAATGTGGCGCGTGGACACCACGGAGTGCTATTCGGCTGTGAGAAACGGCGGTGAGAGGGCACCTCCCGTGTTCTCCTGGCCGGAGCTGGAACCCGTTCCAGTAAGCCAAGTATCCCAAGAATGGACACAGGAGCACCACGTGCGCGTGCTCACCGGCAAATTGGTAGGAACCCATGGACACCTGAGTGGACGTAGAGGAATCACCTTCATCGGGTGGGGGTCGGGCGGGTGGGGGGAGGGGATGGGCATCCACACCCATTAGGAATGGGGTGGGTGCGCACCGACTGGGGGATGGGCGCACTTGAAGCTCTGACCAGAGGGGGGAGGCGGGGAGAGGGCAATGTACCTGACCTTAACATTGGGACCCCCACCATACGCTGCTAAAGCATGAGAGATAAATGAAGAAGACAACAGGGGGGAGGGGGGCACGGGCAATACATGGAACCCTAACACTTGTACTCCCATAATCGGCTTGAAAAGAGAGAGAAAAGAAAATGCAATAATCGAGGTAAGAGGCATGTTTTTTTTTTTTTTTTTTTTTTTTTGGAGACAGAGTCTCCCTTTGTTGCCCTGGCTAGAGTGAGTGCCATGGCGTCAGCCTAGATCACAGCAACCTCAATCTCCTGGGCTCAAGCAATCCTGCTGCCTCAGCCTCCCAAGTAGCTGGGACTACAGGCATGCGCCACCATGCCCGGCTAATTTTTTTCTATATCTATTAGTTGGCCAATTAATTTCTTTCTATTTATAGTAGAGATGGGGTCTCGCTCTTGCTCAGGCTGGTTTCGAACTCCTGACCTCGAGCAATCCGCCCACCTCGGCCTCCCAGAGTGCTAGGATTACAGGTGTGAGCCAGCACGCCCGGCCAAGAGGCATTTTAAAAAAAAAAAAAATGACTCCGAAAAGAAAAGTAAAAGGAGGCCTGTCGAGCACGTCTGGGTGTGACTGTGCATCCCCCAACATCCGGTGCCACCACCAAAGATTCCTACGTGTAGCCCATAGAACGCCAAAATCAACGGGACGAGTTCTGGTCACAACTCCCTCAAAATGACATCCCGGCCTTCTTCTGCAACTCCCTCCCCTCTCAGACTCTCAAGGTTTCCTCCAGCGTGTCGGTTCCCACAGACCAGACCCTTGGTCTGAGACCCGACAGTCCAGGTGCCACGCCTGCTGCCGCGTGGCGGCGGTGCTGCGGCTTGGGGCAAGAGGAGGCCCCACGGAGCGGGCTGGGGCGCCAGGCACCGCGGGCGGGCGCTGAGGGTGGGGGTGACACCCCCCCCCCCGACTGCCGCCGCGCTCTCCGAATGGGGACAGAACAAGAGGCAAAAAAAAAGAAGCCTACGGCACCCGGTATTCCCAGGCGGTCTCCCATCCAAGTACTAACCAGGCCCGACCCTGCTTAGCTTCCGAGATCAGACGAGATCGGGCGCGTTCAGGGTGGTGTGGCCGTAGACAGCGGAGGGCGCCCCAGCCCCGCTCAAGAAGCCGAGCGTCTCTGCGCTTCCCCGCGCCTCCTCCCGCCCCAGGCCCCGCGCTGGCGCTGACCCACTCGGGGCCGGGCCGGGCTTGTTGAGTTCGCTGGCCGGGTCCCGAGGTCTCCACGGGACTGGGGTGCGGGGCGTGGTGGGCTCGGCGGGGTGGGGGGCTGTCTTCACACACACACAACACACACACACACACACACACTCACACACACACACACCAGATGCGCCTCCAGCCTCCACGGCTGGACCCGCCAAGGTGGAGACCTCCAGCCGCCCCCCTCTCCTGGCCTCGCCTCCCTCACCTACCCGCCCCCAACCCCAGTGCGCCGCTGCTGACTGCGCATGCGCGGGCGGTCGCCTTTGGCCCCAGGGGCCGCCCTCCAGCACAACCCCTTTCAGCTGCGCCCCCGCCCTGCGTGTGGGCTGCCGCCTATCCGCCCCGGACCAGGGCTGGGGCACAGCGCATAGGGGAGGGGAGCGAGTGTAGGGGCGTCTCTCGGGATGTGTGCCATGGGTGGGGTGTTTTGGGGGGCGCTGGAGAAATCAGTCCCCTCCATCTCCTACCTCTGGAAACCCCCCAAGCCGTTGCAGAACTGCCGGCACCGCTACCGTGGGGGCCGGGACCCTACTCTGTGTCCTCCTGTGGCCCAGTCCAAGGGGCCTGGGCCTGGCCGGGGCCGGATTGGACCCCAACCACCCTGGGGTGTGGACTTGCTAAAACTGGGCGATTAGAGATTTGGTTCCAGCTTCATTGAGGGTCATTTCACTAAGGAAGGCACCGTAAAGACGTTCCTAAGACGTTTGTGAGGGTGGCAACTGAAAGAGAATTTTAAAGCTGACAGAAGAGGCGAGGAAAGGCATAGGAGATTTCCACACCCAGCAAGGAAGCCTTTCCCGAAACGGAAGAAAGAAACGAGCAAACAGAGACACCGGTAGCCCGCCCGGATCAGAGTCTGCTCCTTAGGGCAAGTTCCCTGACCAGATTCACCCGTGGGTCGCGAGCTAGCGGCATTCAGAAGAGCCAGGCCCGCAGCCTACGCAGAAGACACCTGCGCTCGGGTGTCTGTGGCGGCACAATTCACAATTGCAAAGATGTGGAAGCGACCCGAGTGCCCATCGATCCACGAGTGGATTAATAAAATGTGGCGCGTGGACACCACGGAGTGCTATTCGGCTGTGAGAAACGGCGGTGAGAGGGCACCTCCCGTGTTCTCCTGGCCGGAGCTGGAACCCGTTCCAGTAAGCCAAGTATCCCAAGAATGGACACAGGAGCACCACGTGCGCGTGCTCACCGGCAAATTGGTAGGAACCCATGGACACCTGAGTGGACGTAGAGGAATCACCTTCATCGGGTGGGGGTCGGGCGGGTGGGGGGAGGGGATGGGCATCCACACCCATTAGGAATGGGGTGGGTGCGCACCGACTGGGGGATGGGCGCACTTGAAGCTCTGACCAGAGGGGGGAGGCGGGGAGAGGGCAATGTACCTGACCTTAACATTGGGACCCCCACCATACGCTGCTAAAGCATGAGAGATAAATGAAGAAGACAACAGGGGGGAGGGGGGCACGGGCAATACATGGAACCCTAACACTTGTACTCCCATAATCTGCTTGAAAAGAGAGAGAAAAGAAAATGCAATAATCGAGGTAAGAGGCATGTTTTTTTTTTTTTTTTTTTTTTTTGGAGACAGAGTCTCCCTTTGTTGCCCTGGCTAGAGTGAGTGCCATGGCGTCAGCCTAGATCACAGCAACCTCAATCTCCTGGGCTCAAGCAATCCTGCTGCCTCAGCCTCCCAAGTAGCTGGGACTACAGGCATGCGCCACCATGCCCGGCTAATTTTTTTCTATATCTATTAGTTGGCCAATTAATTTCTTTCTATTTATAGTAGAGATGGGGTCTCGCTCTTGCTCAGGCTGGTTTCGAACTCCTGACCTCGAGCAATCCGCCCACCTCGGCCTCCCAGAGTGCTAGGATTACAGGTGTGAGCCAGCACGCCCGGCCAAGAGGCATTTTAAAAAAAAAAAAAATGACTCCGAAAAGAAAAGTAAAAGGAGGCCTGTCGAGCACGTCTGGGTGTGACTGTGCATCCCCCAACATCCGGTGCCACCACCAAAGATTCCTACGTGTAGCCCATAGAACGCCAAAATCAACGGGACGAGTTCTGGTCACAACTCCCTCAAAATGACATCCCGGCCTTCTTCTGCAACTCCCTCCCCTCTCAGACTCTCAAGGTTTCCTCCAGCGTGTCGGTTCCCACAGACCAGACCCTTGGTCTGAGACCCGACAGTCCAGGTGCCACGCCTGCTGCCGCGTGGCGGCGGTGCTGCGGCTTGGGGCAAGAGGAGGCCCCACGGAGCGGGCTGGGGCGCCAGGCACCGCGGGCGGGCGCTGAGGGTGGGGGTGACACCCCCCCCCCCCGACTGCCGCCGCGCTCTCCGAATGGGGACAGAACAAGAGGCAAAAAAAAAGAAGCCTACGGCACCCGGTATTCCCAGGCGGTCTCCCATCCAAGTACTAACCAGGCCCGACCCTGCTTAGCTTCCGAGATCAGACGAGATCGGGCGCGTTCAGGGTGGTGTGGCCGTAGACAGCGGAGGGCGCCCCAGCCCCGCTCAAGAAGCCGAGCGTCTCTGCGCTTCCCCGCGCCTCCTCCCGCCCCAGGCCCCGCGCCGGCGCTGACCCACTCGGGGCCGGGCCGGGCTTGTTGAGTTCGCTGGCCGGGTCCCGAGGTCTCCACGGGACTGGGGTGCGGGGCGTGGTGGGCTCGGCGGGGTGGGGGGCTGTCTTCACACACACACAACACACACACACACACACACACTCACACACACACACACCAGATGCGCCTCCAGCCTCCACGGCTGGACCCGCCAAGGTGGAGACCTCCAGCCGCCCCCCTCTCCTGGCCTCGCCTCCCTCACCTACCCGCCCCCAACCCCAGTGCGCCGCTGCTGACTGCGCATGCGCGGGCGGTCGCCTTTGGCCCCAGGGGCCGCCCTCCAGCACAACCCCTTTCAGCTGCGCCCCCGCCCTGCGTGTGGGCTGCCGCCTATCCGCCCCGGACCAGGGCTGGGGCACAGCGCATAGGGGAGGGGAGCGAGTGTAGGGGCGTCTCTCGGGATGTGTGCCATGGGTGGGGTGTTTTGGGGGGCGCTGGAGAAATCAGTCCCCTCCATCTCCTACCTCTGGAAACCCCCCAAGCCGTTGCAGAACTGCCGGCACCGCTACCGTGGGGGCCGGGACCCTACTCTGTGTCCTCCTGTGGCCCAGTCCAAGGGGCCTGGGCCTGGCCGGGGCCGGATTGGACCCCAACCACCCTGGGGTGTGGACTTGCTAAAACTGGGCGATTAGAGATTTGGTTCCAGCTTCATTGAGGGTCATTTCACTAAGGAAGGCACCGTAAAGACGTTCCTAAGACGTTTGTGAGGGTGGCAACTGAAAGAGAATTTTAAAGCTGACAGAAGAGGCGAGGAAAGGCATAGGAGATTTCCACACCCAGCAAGGAAGCCTTTCCCGAAACGGAAGAAAGAAACGAGCAAACAGAGACACCGGTAGCCCGCCCGGATCAGAGTCTGCTCCTTAGGGCAAGTTCCCTGACCAGATTCACCCGTGGGTCGCGAGCTAGCGGCATTCAGAAGAGCCAGGCCCGCAGCCTACGCAGAAGACACCTGCGCTCCGGTGTCTGTGGCGGCACAATTCACAATTGCAAAGATGTGGAAGCGACCCGAGTGCCCATCGATCCACGAGTGGATTAATAAAATGTGGCGCGTGGACACCACGGAGTGCTATTCGGCTGTGAGAAACGGCGGTGAGAGGGCACCTCCCGTGTTCTCCTGGCCGGAGCTGGAACCCGTTCCAGTAAGCCAAGTATCCCAAGAATGGACACAGGAGCACCACGTGCGCGTGCTCACCGGCAAATTGGTAGGAACCCATGGACACCTGAGTGGACGTAGAGGAATCACCTTCATCGGGTGGGGGTCGGGCGGGTGGGGGGAGGGGATGGGCATCCACACCCATTAGGAATGGGGTGGGTGCGCACCGACTGGGGGATGGGCGCACTTGAAGCTCTGACCAGAGGGGGGAGGCGGGGAGAGGGCAATGTACCTGACCTTAACATTGGGACCCCCACCATACGCTGCTAAAGCATGAGAGATAAATGAAGAAGACAACAGGGGGGAGGGGGGCACGGGCAATACATGGAACCCTAACACTTGTACTCCCATAATCTGCTTGAAAAGAGAGAGAAAAGAAAATGCAATAATCGAGGTAAGAGGCATGTTTTTTTTTTTTTTTTTTTTTTTGGAGACAGAGTCTCCCTTTGTTGCCCTGGCTAGAGTGAGTGCCATGGCGTCAGCCTAGCTCACAGCAACCTCAATCTCCTGGGCTCAAGCAATCCTGCTGCCTCAGCCTCCCAAGTAGCTGGGACTACAGGCATGCGCCACCATGCCCGGCTAATTTTTTTCTATATCTATTAGTTGGCCAATTAATTTCTTTCTATTTATAGTAGAGATGGGGTCTCGCTCTTGCTCAGGCTGGTTTCGAACTCCTGACCTCGAGCAATCCGCCCACCTCGGCCTCCCAGAGTGCTAGGATTACAGGTGTGAGCCAGCACGCCCGGCCAAGAGGCATTTTAAAAAAAAAAAAAATGACTCCGAAAAGAAAAGTAAAAGGAGGCCTGTCGAGCACGTCTGGGTGTGACTGTGCATCCCCCAACATCCGGTGCCACCACCAAAGATTCCTACGTGTAGCCCATAGAACGCCAAAATCAACGGGACGAGTTCTGGTCACAACTCCCTCAAAATGACATCCCGGCCTTCTTCTGCAACTCCCTCCCCTCTCAGACTCTCAAGGTTTCCTCCAGCGTGTCGGTTCCCACAGACCAGACCCTTGGTCTGAGACCCGACAGTCCAGGTGCCACGCCTGCTGCCGCGTGGCGGCGGTGCTGCGGCTTGGGGCAAGAGGAGGCCCCACGGAGCGGGCTGGGGCGCCAGGCACCGCGGCGGGCGCTGAGGGTGGGGGTGACACCCCCCCCCGACTGCCGCCGCGCTCTCCGAATGGGGACAGAACAAGAGGCAAAAAAAAAAAAAGCCTACGGCACCCGGTATTCCCAGGCGGTCTCCCATCCAAGTACTAACCAGGCCCGACCCTGCTTAGCTTCCGAGATCAGACGAGATCGGGCGCGTTCAGGGTGGTGTGGCCGTAGACAGCGGAGGGCGCCCCAGCCCCGCTCAAGAAGCCGAGCGTCTCTGCGCTTCCCCGCGCCTCCTCCCGCCCCAGGCCCCGCGCCGGCGCTGACCCACTCGGGGCCGGGCCGGGCTTGTTGAGTTCGCTGGCCGGGTCCCGAGGTCTCCACGGGACTGGGGTGCGGGGCGTGGTGGGCTCGGCGGGGTGGGGGGCTGTCTTCACACACACACAACACACACACACACACACACACACTCACACACACACACACCAGATGCGCCTCCAGCCTCCACGGCTGGACCCGCCAAGGTGGAGACCTCCAGCCGCCCCCCTCTCCTGGCCTCGCCTCCCTCACCTACCCGCCCCCAACCCCAGTGCGCCGCTGCTGACTGCGCATGCGCGGGCGGTCGCCTTTGGCCCCAGGGGCCGCCCTCCAGCACAACCCCTTTCAGCTGCGCCCCCGCCCTGCGTGTGGGCTGCCGCCTATCCGCCCCGGACCAGGGCTGGGGCACAGCGCATAGGGGAGGGGAGCGAGTGTAGGGGCGTCTCTCGGGATGTGTGCCATGGGTGGGGTGTTTTGGGGGGCGCTGGAGAAATCAGTCCCCTCCATCTCCTACCTCTGGAAACCCCCCAAGCCGTTGCAGAACTGCCGGCACCGCTACCGTGGGGGCCGGGACCCTACTCTGTGTCCTCCTGTGGCCCAGTCCAAGGGGCCTGGGCCTGGCCGGGGCCGGATTGGACCCCAACCACCCTGGGGTGTGGACTTGCTAAAACTGGGCGATTAGAGATTTGGTTCCAGCTTCATTGAGGGTCATTTCACTAAGGAAGGCACCGTAAAGACGTTCCTAAGACGTTTGTGAGGGTGGCAACTGAAAGAGAATTTTAAAGCTGACAGAAGAGGCGAGGAAAGGCATAGGAGATTTCCACACCCAGCAAGGAAGCCTTTCCCGAAACGGAAGAAAGAAACGAGCAAACAGAGACACCGGTAGCCCGCCCGGATCAGAGTCTGCTCCTTAGGGCAAGTTCCCTGACCAGATTCACCCGTGGGTCGCGAGCTAGCGGCATTCAGAAGAGCCAGGCCCGCAGCCTACGCAGAAGACACCTGCGCTCCGGTGTCTGTGGCGGCACAATTCACAATTGCAAAGATGTGGAAGCGACCCGAGTGCCCATCGATCCACGAGTGGATTAATAAAATGTGGCGCGTGGACACCACGGAGTGCTATTCGGCTGTGAGAAACGGCGGTGAGAGGGCACCTCCCGTGTTCTCCTGGCCGGAGCTGGAACCCGTTCCAGTAAGCCAAGTATCCCAAGAATGGACACAGGAGCACCACGTGCGCGTGCTCACCGGCAAATTGGTAGGAACCCATGGACACCTGAGTGGACGTAGAGGAATCACCTTCATCGGGTGGGGGTCGGGCGGGTGGGGGGAGGGGATGGGCATCCACACCCATTAGGAATGGGGTGGGTGCGCACCGACTGGGGGATGGGCGCACTTGAAGCTCTGACCAGAGGGGGGAGGCGGGGAGAGGGCAATGTACCTGACCTTAACATTGGGACCCCCACCATACGCTGCTAAAGCATGAGAGATAAATGAAGAAGACAACAGGGGGGAGGGGGGCACGGGCAATACATGGAACCCTAACACTTGTACTCCCATAATCTGCTTGAAAAGAGAGAGAAAAGAAAATGCAATAATCGAGGTAAGAGGCATGTTTTTTTTTTTTTTTTTTTTTTGGAGACAGAGTCTCCCTTTGTTGCCCTGGCTAGAGTGAGTGCCATGGCGTCAGCCTAGATCACAGCAACCTCAATCTCCTGGGCTCAAGCAATCCTGCTGCCTCAGCCTCCCAAGTAGCTGGGACTACAGGCATGCGCCACCATGCCCGGCTAATTTTTTTCTATATCTATTAGTTGGCCAATTAATTTCTTTCTATTTATAGTAGAGATGGGGTCTCGCTCTTGCTCAGGCTGGTTTCGAACTCCTGACCTCGAGCAATCCGCCCACCTCGGCCTCCCAGAGTGCTAGGATTACAGGTGTGAGCCAGCACGCCCGGCCAAGAGGCATTTTAAAAAAAAAAAAAATGACTCCGAAAAGAAAAGTAAAAGGAGGCCTGTCGAGCACGTCTGGGTGTGACTGTGCATCCCCCAACATCCGGTGCCACCACCAAAGATTCCTACGTGTAGCCCATAGAACGCCAAAATCAACGGGACGAGTTCTGGTCACAACTCCCTCAAAATGACATCCCGGCCTTCTTCTGCAACTCCCTCCCCTCTCAGACTCTCAAGGTTTCCTCCAGCGTGTCGGTTCCCACAGACCAGACCCTTGGTCTGAGACCCGACAGTCCAGGTGCCACGCCTGCTGCCGCGTGGCGGCGGTGCTGCGGCTTGGGGCAAGAGGAGGCCCCACGGAGCGGGCTGGGGCGCCAGGCACCGCGGCGGGCACTGAGGGTGGGGGTGACACCCCCCCCCCGACTGCCGCCGCGCTCTCCGAATGGGGACAGAACAAGAGGCAAAAAAAAAAAAAAGCCTACGGCACCCGGTATTCCCAGGCGGTCTCCCATCCAAGTACTAACCAGGCCCGACCCTGCTTAGCTTCCGAGATCAGACGAGATCGGGCGCGTTCAGGGTGGTGTGGCCGTAGACAGCGGAGGGCGCCCCAGCCCCGCTCAAGAAGCCGAGCGTCTCTGCGCTTCCCCGCGCCTCCTCCCGCCCCAGGCCCCGCGCCGGCGCTGACCCACTCGGGGCCGGGCCGGGCTTGTTGAGTTCGCTGGCCGGGTCCCGAGGTCTCCACGGGACTGGGGTGCGGGGCGTGGTGGGCTCGGCGGGGTGGGGGGCTGTCTTCACACACACACAACACACACACACACACACACACTCACACACACACACACCAGATGCGCCTCCAGCCTCCACGGCTGGACCCGCCAAGGTGGAGACCTCCAGCCGCCCCCCTCTCCTGGCCTCGCCTCCCTCACCTACCCGCCCCCAACCCCAGTGCACCGCTGCTGACTGCGCATGCGCGGGCGGTCGCCTTTGGCCCCAGGGGCCGCCCTCCAGCACAACCCCTTTCAGCTGCGCCCCCGCCCTGCGTGTGGGCTGCCGCCTATCCGCCCCGGACCAGGGCTGGGGCACAGCGCATAGGGGAGGGGAGCGAGTGTAGGGGCGTCTCTCGGGATGTGTGCCATGGGTGGGGTGTTTTGGGGGGCGCTGGAGAAATCAGTCCCCTCCATCTCCTACCTCTGGAAACCCCCCAAGCCGTTGCAGAACTGCCGGCACCGCTACCGTGGGGGCCGGGACCCTACTCTGTGTCCTCCTGTGGCCCAGTCCAAGGGGCCTGGGCCTGGCCGGGGCCGGATTGGACCCCAACCACCCTGGGGTGTGGACTTGCTAAAACTGGGCGATTAGAGATTTGGTTCCAGCTTCATTGAGGGTCATTTCACTAAGGAAGGCACCGTAAAGACGTTCCTAAGACGTTTGTGAGGGTGGCAACTGAAAGAGAATTTTAAAGCTGACAGAAGAGGCGAGGAAAGGCATAGGAGATTTCCACACCCAGCAAGGAAGCCTTTCCCGAAACGGAAGAAAGAAACGAGCAAACAGAGACACCGGTAGCCCGCCCGGATCAGAGTCTGCTCCTTAGGGCAAGTTCCCTGACCAGATTCACCCGTGGGTCGCGAGCTAGCGGCATTCAGAAGAGCCAGGCCCGCAGCCTACGCAGAAGACACCTGCGCTCGGGTGTCTGTGGCGGCACAATTCACAATTGCAAAGATGTGGAAGCGACCCGAGTGCCCATCGATCCACGAGTGGATTAATAAAATGTGGCGCGTGTACACCACGGAGTGCTATTCGGCTGTGAGAAACGGCGGTGAGAGGGCACCTCCCGTGTTCTCCTGGCCGGAGCTGGAACCCGTTCCAGTAAGCCAAGTATCCCAAGAATGGACACAGGAGCACCACGTGCGCGTGCTCACCGGCAAATTGGTAGGAACCCATGGACACCTGAGTGGACGTAGAGGAATCACCTTCATCGGGTGGGGGTCGGGCGGGTGGGGGGAGGGGATGGGCATCCACACCCATTAGGAATGGGGTGGGTGCGCACCGACTGGGGGATGGGCGCACTTGAAGCTCTGACCAGAGGGGGGAGGCGGGGAGAGGGCAATGTACCTGACCTTAACATTGGGACCCCCACCATACGCTGCTAAAGCATGAGAGATAAATGAAGAAGACAACAGGGGGGAGGGGGGCACGGGCAATACATGGAACCCTAACACTTGTACTCCCATAATCTGCTTGAAAAGAGAGAGAAAAGAAAATGCAATAATCGAGGTAAGAGGCATGTTTTTTTTTTTTTTTTTTTTTTGGAGACAGAGTCTCCCTTTGTTGCCCTGGCTAGAGTGAGTGCCATGGCGTCAGCCTAGCTCACAGCAACCTCAATCTCCTGGGCTCAAGCAATCCTGCTGCCTCAGCCTCCCAAGTAGCTGGGACTACAGGCATGCGCCACCATGCCCGGCTAATTTTTTTCTATATCTATTAGTTGGCCAATTAATTTCTTTCTATTTATAGTAGAGATGGGGTCTCGCTCTTGCTCAGGCTGGTTTCGAACTCCTGACCTCGAGCAATCCGCCCACCTCGGCCTCCCAGAGTGCTAGGATTACAGGTGTGAGCCAGCACGCCCGGCCAAGAGGCATTTTAAAAAAAAAAAAAATGACTCCGAAAAGAAAAGTAAAAGGAGGCCTGTCGAGCACGTCTGGGTGTGACTGTGCATCCCCCAACATCCGGTGCCACCACCAAAGATTCCTACGTGTAGCCCATAGAACGCCAAAATCAACGGGACGAGTTCTGGTCACAACTCCCTCAAAATGACATCCCGGCCTTCTTCTGCAACTCCCTCCCCTCTCAGACTCTCAAGGTTTCCTCCAGCGTGTCGGTTCCCACAGACCAGACCCTTGGTCTGAGACCCGACAGTCCAGGTGCCACGCCTGCTGCCGCGTGGCGGCGGTGCTGCGGCTTGGGGCAAGAGGAGGCCCCACGGAGCGGGCTGGGGCGCCAGGCACCGCGGGCGGGCGCTGAGGGTGGGGGTGACACCCCCCCCCCCGACTGCCGCCGCGCTCTCCGAATGGGGACAGAACAAGAGGCAAAAAAAAAGAAGCCTACGGCACCCGGTATTCCCAGGCGGTCTCCCATCCAAGTACTAACCAGGCCCGACCCTGCTTAGCTTCCGAGATCAGACGAGATCGGGCGCGTTCAGGGTGGTGTGGCCGTAGACAGCGGAGGGCGCCCCAGCCCCGCTCAAGAAGCCGAGCGTCTCTGCGCTTCCCCGCGCCTCCTCCCGCCCCAGGCCCCGCGCCGGCGCTGACCCACTCGGGGCCGGGCCGGGCTTGTTGAGTTCGCTGGCCGGGTCCCGAGGTCTCCACGGGACTGGGGTGCGGGGCGTGGTGGGCTCGGCGGGGTGGGGGGCTGTCTTCACACACACACAACACACACACACACACACACACTCACACACACACACACCAGATGCGCCTCCAGCCTCCACGGCTGGACCCGCCAAGGTGGAGACCTCCAGCCGCCCCCCTCTCCTGGCCTCGCCTCCCTCACCTACCCGCCCCCAACCCCAGTGCGCCGCTGCTGACTGCGCATGCGCGGGCGGTCGCCTTTGGCCCCAGGGGCCGCCCTCCAGCACAACCCCTTTCAGCTGCGCCCCCGCCCTGCGTGTGGGCTGCCGCCTATCCGCCCCGGACCAGGGCTGGGGCACAGCGCATAGGGGAGGGGAGCGAGTGTAGGGGCGTCTCTCGGGATGTGTGCCATGGGTGGGGTGTTTTGGGGGGCGCTGGAGAAATCAGTCCCCTCCATCTCCTACCTCTGGAAACCCCCCAAGCCGTTGCAGAACTGCCGGCACCGCTACCGTGGGGGCCGGGACCCTACTCTGTGTCCTCCTGTGGCCCAGTCCAAGGGGCCTGGGCCTGGCCGGGGCCGGATTGGACCCCAACCACCCTGGGGTGTGGACTTGCTAAAACTGGGCGATTAGAGATTTGGTTCCAGCTTCATTGAGGGTCATTTCACTAAGGAAGGCACCGTAAAGACGTTCCTAAGACGTTTGTGAGGGTGGCAACTGAAAGAGAATTTTAAAGCTGACAGAAGAGGCGAGGAAAGGCATAGGAGATTTCCACACCCAGCAAGGAAGCCTTTCCCGAAACGGAAGAAAGAAACGAGCAAACAGAGACACCGGTAGCCCGCCCGGATCAGAGTCTGCTCCTTAGGGCAAGTTCCCTGACCAGATTCACCCGTGGGTCGCGAGCTAGCGGCATTCAGAAGAGCCAGGCCCGCAGCCTACGCAGAAGACACCTGCGCTCGGGTGTCTGTGGCGGCACAATTCACAATTGCAAAGATGTGGAAGCGACCCGAGTGCCCATCGATCCACGAGTGGATTAATAAAATGTGGCGCGTGGACACCACGGAGTGCTATTCGGCTGTGAGAAACGGCGGTGAGAGGGCACCTCCCGTGTTCTCCTGGCCGGAGCTGGAACCCGTTCCAGTAAGCCAAGTATCCCAAGAATGGACACAGGAGCACCACGTGCGCGTGCTCACCGGCAAATTGGTAGGAACCCATGGACACCTGAGTGGACGTAGAGGAATCACCTTCATCGGGTGGGGGTCGGGCGGGTGGGGGGAGGGGATGGGCATCCACACCCATTAGGAATGGGGTGGGTGCGCACCGACTGGGGGATGGGCGCACTTGAAGCTCTGACCAGAGGGGGGAGGCGGGGAGAGGGCAATGTACCTGACCTTAACATTGGGACCCCCACCATACGCTGCTAAAGCATGAGAGATAAATGAAGAAGACAACAGGGGGGAGGGGGGCACGGGCAATACATGGAACCCTAACACTTGTACTCCCATAATCGGCTTGAAAAGAGAGAGAAAAGAAAATGCAATAATCGAGGTAAGAGGCATGTTTTTTTTTTTTTTTTTTTTTTTTGGAGACAGAGTCTCCCTTTGTTGCCCTGGCTAGAGTGAGTGCCATGGCGTCAGCCTAGATCACAGCAACCTCAATCTCCTGGGCTCAAGCAATCCTGCTGCCTCAGCCTCCCAAGTAGCTGGGACTACAGGCATGCGCCACCATGCCCGGCTAATTTTTTTCTATATCTATTAGTTGGCCAATTAATTTCTTTCTATTTATAGTAGAGATGGGGTCTCGCTCTTGCTCAGGCTGGTTTCGAACTCCTGACCTCGAGCAATCCGCCCACCTCGGCCTCCCAGAGTGCTAGGATTACAGGTGTGAGCCAGCACGCCCGGCCAAGAGGCATTTTAAAAAAAAAAAAAATGACTCCGAAAAGAAAAGTAAAAGGAGGCCTGTCGAGCACGTCTGGGTGTGACTGTGCATCCCCCAACATCCGGTGCCACCACCAAAGATTCCTACGTGTAGCCCATAGAACGCCAAAATCAACGGGACGAGTTCTGGTCACAACTCCCTCAAAATGACATCCCGGCCTTCTTCTGCAACTCCCTCCCCTCTCAGACTCTCAAGGTTTCCTCCAGCGTGTCGGTTCCCACAGACCAGACCCTTGGTCTGAGACCCGACAGTCCAGGTGCCACGCCTGCTGCCGCGTGGCGGCGGTGCTGCGGCTTGGGGCAAGAGGAGGCCCCACGGAGCGGGCTGGGGCGCCAGGCACCGCGGGCGGGCGCTGAGGGTGGGGGTGACACCCCCCCCCCCCGACTGCCGCCGCGCTCTCCGAATGGGGACAGAACAAGAGGCAAAAAAAAAGAAGCCTACGGCACCCGGTATTCCCAGGCGGTCTCCCATCCAAGTACTAACCAGGCCCGACCCTGCTTAGCTTCCGAGATCAGACGAGATCGGGCGCGTTCAGGGTGGTGTGGCCGTAGACAGCGGAGGGCGCGCCTGCCCCGCTCAAGAAGCCGAGCGTCTCTGCGCTTCCCCGCGCCTCCTCCCGCCCCAGGCCCCGCGCCGGCGCTGACCCACTCGGGGCCGGGCCGGGCTTGTTGAGTTCGCTGGCCGGGTCCCGAGGTCTCCACGGGACTGGGGTGCGGGGCGTGGTGGGCTCGGCGGGGTGGGGGGCTGTCTTCACACACACACAACACACACACACACACACACACTCACACACACACACACCAGATGCGCCTCCAGCCTCCACGGCTGGACCCGCCAAGGTGGAGACCTCCAGCCGCCCCCCTCTCCTGGCCTCGCCTCCCTCACCTACCCGCCCCCAACCCCAGTGCGCCGCTGCTGACTGCGCATGCGCGGGCGGTCGCCTTTGGCCCCAGGGGCCGCCCTCCAGCACAACCCCTTTCAGCTGCGCCCCCGCCCTGCGTGTGGGCTGCCGCCTATCCGCCCCGGACCAGGGCTGGGGCACAGCGCATAGGGGAGGGGAGCGAGTGTAGGGGCGTCTCTCGGGATGTGTGCCATGGGTGGGGTGTTTTGGGGGGCGCTGGAGAAATCAGTCCCCTCCATCTCCTACCTCTGGAAACCCCCCAAGCCGTTGCAGAACTGCCGGCACCGCTACCGTGGGGGCCGGGACCCTACTCTGTGTCCTCCTGTGGCCCAGTCCAAGGGGCCTGGGCCTGGCCGGGGCCGGATTGGACCCCAACCACCCTGGGGTGTGGACTTGCTAAAACTGGGCGATTAGAGATTTGGTTCCAGCTTCATTGAGGGTCATTTCACTAAGGAAGGCACCGTAAAGACGTTCCTAAGACGTTTGTGAGGGTGGCAACTGAAAGAGAATTTTAAAGCTGACAGAAGAGGCGAGGAAAGGCATAGGAGATTTCCACACCCAGCAAGGAAGCCTTTCCCGAAACGGAAGAAAGAAACGAGCAAACAGAGACACCGGTAGCCCGCCCGGATCAGAGTCTGCTCCTTAGGGCAAGTTCCCTGACCAGATTCACCCGTGGGTCGCGAGCTAGCGGCATTCAGAAGAGCCAGGCCCGCAGCCTACGCAGAAGACACCTGCGCTCCGGTGTCTGTGGCGGCACAATTCACAATTGCAAAGATGTGGAAGCGACCCGAGTGCCCATCGATCCACGAGTGGATTAATAAAATGTGGCGCGTGGACACCACGGAGTGCTATTCGGCTGTGAGAAACGGCGGTGAGAGGGCACCTCCCGTGTTCTCCTGGCCGGAGCTGGAACCCGTTCCAGTAAGCCAAGTATCCCAAGAATGGACACAGGAGCACCACGTGCGCGTGCTCACCGGCAAATTGGTAGGAACCCATGGACACCTGAGTGGACGTAGAGGAATCACCTTCATCGGGTGGGGGTCGGGCGGGTGGGGGGAGGGGATGGGCATCCACACCCATTAGGAATGGGGTGGGTGCGCACCGACTGGGGGATGGGCGCACTTGAAGCTCTGACCAGAGGGGGGAGGCGGGGAGAGGGCAATGTACCTGACCTTAACATTGGGACCCCCACCATACGCTGCTAAAGCATGAGAGATAAATGAAGAAGACAACAGGGGGGAGGGGGGCACGGGCAATACATGGAACCCTAACACTTGTACTCCCATAATCTGCTTGAAAAGAGAGAGAAAAGAAAATGCAATAATCGAGGTAAGAGGCATGTTTTTTTTTTTTTTTTTTTTTTTTGGAGACAGAGTCTCCCTTTGTTGCCCTGGCTAGAGTGAGTGCCATGGCGTCAGCCTAGCTCACAGCAACCTCAATCTCCTGGGCTCAAGCAATCCTGCTGCCTCAGCCTCCCAAGTAGCTGGGACTACAGGCATGCGCCACCATGCCCGGCTAATTTTTTTCTATATCTATTAGTTGGCCAATTAATTTCTTTCTATTTATAGTAGAGATGGGGTCTCGCTCTTGCTCAGGCTGGTTTCGAACTCCTGACCTCGAGCAATCCGCCCACCTCGGCCTCCCAGAGTGCTAGGATTACAGGTGTGAGCCAGCACGCCCGGCCAAGAGGCATTTTAAAAAAAAAAAAAATGACTCCGAAAAGAAAAGTAAAAGGAGGCCTGTCGAGCACGTCTGGGTGTGACTGTGCATCCCCCAACATCCGGTGCCACCACCAAAGATTCCTACGTGTAGCCCATAGAACGCCAAAATCAACGGGACGAGTTCTGGTCACAACTCCCTCAAAATGACATCCCGGCCTTCTTCTGCAACTCCCTCCCCTCTCAGACTCTCAAGGTTTCCTCCAGCGTGTCGGTTCCCACAGACCAGACCCTTGGTCTGAGACCCGACAGTCCAGGTGCCACGCCTGCTGCCGCGTGGCGGCGGTGCTGCGGCTTGGGGCAAGAGGAGGCCCCACGGAGCGGGCTGGGGCGCCAGGCACCGCGGCGGGCGCTGAGGGTGGGGGTGACACCCCCCCCCGACTGCCGCCGCGCTCTCCGAATGGGGACAGAACAAGAGGCAAAAAAAAAAAAAGCCTACGGCACCCGGTATTCCCAGGCGGTCTCCCATCCAAGTACTAACCAGGCCCGACCCTGCTTAGCTTCCGAGATCAGACGAGATCGGGCGCGTTCAGGGTGGTGTGGCCGTAGACAGCGGAGGGCGCCCCAGCCCCGCTCAAGAAGCCGAGCGTCTCTGCGCTTCCCCGCGCCTCCTCCCGCCCCAGGCCCCGCGCCGGCGCTGACCCACTCGGGGCCGGGCCGGGCTTGTTGAGTTCGCTGGCCGGGTCCCGAGGTCTCCACGGGACTGGGGTGCGGGGCGTGGTGGGCTCGGCGGGGTGGGGGGCTGTCTTCACACACACACAACACACACACACACACACACACACTCACACACACACACACCAGATGCGCCTCCAGCCTCCACGGCTGGACCCGCCAAGGTGGAGACCTCCAGCCGCCCCCCTCTCCTGGCCTCGCCTCCCTCACCTACCCGCCCCCAACCCCAGTGCGCCGCTGCTGACTGCGCATGCGCGGGCGGTCGCCTTTGGCCCCAGGGGCCGCCCTCCAGCACAACCCCTTTCAGCTGCGCCCCCGCCCTGCGTGTGGGCTGCCGCCTATCCGCCCCGGACCAGGGCTGGGGCACAGCGCATAGGGGAGGGGAGCGAGTGTAGGGGCGTCTCTCGGGATGTGTGCCATGGGTGGGGTGTTTTGGGGGGCGCTGGAGAAATCAGTCCCCTCCATCTCCTACCTCTGGAAACCCCCCAAGCCGTTGCAGAACTGCCGGCACCGCTACCGTGGGGGCCGGGACCCTACTCTGTGTCCTCCTGTGGCCCAGTCCAAGGGGCCTGGGCCTGGCCGGGGCCGGATTGGACCCCAACCACCCTGGGGTGTGGACTTGCTAAAACTGGGCGATTAGAGATTTGGTTCCAGCTTCATTGAGGGTCATTTCACTAAGGAAGGCACCGTAAAGACGTTCCTAAGACGTTTGTGAGGGTGGCAACTGAAAGAGAATTTTAAAGCTGACAGAAGAGGCGAGGAAAGGCATAGGAGATTTCCACACCCAGCAAGGAAGCCTTTCCCGAAACGGAAGAAAGAAACGAGCAAACAGAGACACCGGTAGCCCGCCCGGATCAGAGTCTGCTCCTTAGGGCAAGTTCCCTGACCAGATTCACCCGTGGGTCGCGAGCTAGCGGCATTCAGAAGAGCCAGGCCCGCAGCCTACGCAGAAGACACCTGCGCTCCGGTGTCTGTGGCGGCACAATTCACAATTGCAAAGATGTGGAAGCGACCCGAGTGCCCATCGATCCACGAGTGGATTAATAAAATGTGGCGCGTGGACACCACGGAGTGCTATTCGGCTGTGAGAAACGGCGGTGAGAGGGCACCTCCCGTGTTCTCCTGGCCGGAGCTGGAACCCGTTCCAGTAAGCCAAGTATCCCAAGAATGGACACAGGAGCACCACGTGCGCGTGCTCACCGGCAAATTGGTAGGAACCCATGGACACCTGAGTGGACGTAGAGGAATCACCTTCATCGGGTGGGGGTCGGGCGGGTGGGGGGAGGGGATGGGCATCCACACCCATTAGGAATGGGGTGGGTGCGCACCGACTGGGGGATGGGCGCACTTGAAGCTCTGACCAGAGGGGGGAGGCGGGGAGAGGGCAATGTACCTGACCTTAACATTGGGACCCCCACCATACGCTGCTAAAGCATGAGAGATAAATGAAGAAGACAACAGGGGGGAGGGGGGCACGGGCAATACATGGAACCCTAACACTTGTACTCCCATAATCTGCTTGAAAAGAGAGAGAAAAGAAAATGCAATAATCGAGGTAAGAGGCATGTTTTTTTTTTTTTTTTTTTTTTTGGAGACAGAGTCTCCCTTTGTTGCCCTGGCTAGAGTGAGTGCCATGGCGTCAGCCTAGATCACAGCAACCTCAATCTCCTGGGCTCAAGCAATCCTGCTGCCTCAGCCTCCCAAGTAGCTGGGACTACAGGCATGCGCCACCATGCCCGGCTAATTTTTTTCTATATCTATTAGTTGGCCAATTAATTTCTTTCTATTTATAGTAGAGATGGGGTCTCGCTCTTGCTCAGGCTGGTTTCGAACTCGACCTCGAGCAATCCGCCCACCTCGGCCTCCCAGAGTGCTAGGATTACAGGTGTGAGCCAGCACGCCCGGCCAAGAGGCATTTTAAAAAAAAAAAAAATGACTCCGAAAAGAAAAGTAAAAGGAGGCCTGTCGAGCACGTCTGGGTGTGACTGTGCATCCCCCAACATCCGGTGCCACCACCAAAGATTCCTACGTGTAGCCCATAGAACGCCAAAATCAACGGGACGAGTTCTGGTCACAACTCCCTCAAAATGACATCCCGGCCTTCTTCTGCAACTCCCTCCCCTCTCAGACTCTCAAGGTTTCCTCCAGCGTGTCGGTTCCCACAGACCAGACCCTTGGTCTGAGACCCGACAGTCCAGGTGCCACGCCTGCTGCCGCGTGGCGGCGGTGCTGCGGCTTGGGGCAAGAGGAGGCCCCACGGAGCGGGCTGGGGCGCCAGGCACCGCGGGCGGGCGCTGAGGGTGGGGGTGACACCCCCCCCCCCGACTGCCGCCGCGCTCTCCGAATGGGGACAGAACAAGAGGCAAAAAAAAAGAAGCCTACGGCACCCGGTATTCCCAGGCGGTCTCCCATCCAAGTACTAACCAGGCCCGACCCTGCTTAGCTTCCGAGATCAGACGAGATCGGGCGCGTTCAGGGTGGTGTGGCCGTAGACAGCGGAGGGCGCGCCTGCCCCGCTCAAGAAGCCGAGCGTCTCTGCGCTTCCCCACGCCTCCTCCCGCCCCAGGCCCCGCGCCGGCGCTGACCCACTCGGGGCCGGGCCGGGCTTGTTGAGTTCGCTGGCCGGGTCCCGAGGTCTCCACGGGACTGGGGTGCGGGGCGTGGTGGGCTCGGCGGGGTGGGGGGCTGTCTTCACACACACACAACACACACACACACACACACACTCACACACACACACACCAGATGCGCCTCCAGCCTCCACGGCTGGACCCGCCAAGGTGGAGACCTCCAGCCGCCCCCCTCTCCTGGCCTCGCCTCCCTCACCTACCCGCCCCCAACCCCAGTGCGCCGCTGCTGACTGCGCATGCGCGGGCGGTCGCCTTTGGCCCCAGGGGCCGCCCTCCAGCACAACCCCTTTCAGCTGCGCCCCCGCCCTGCGTGTGGGCTGCCGCCTATCCGCCCCGGACCAGGGCTGGGGCACAGCGCATAGGGGAGGGGAGCGAGTGTAGGGGCGTCTCTCGGGATGTGTGCCATGGGTGGGGTGTTTTGGGGGGCGCTGGAGAAATCAGTCCCCTCCATCTCCTACCTCTGGAAACCCCCCAAGCCGTTGCAGAACTGCCGGCACCGCTACCGTGGGGGCCGGGACCCTACTCTGTGTCCTCCTGTGGCCCAGTCCAAGGGGCCTGGGCCTGGCCGGGGCCGGATTGGACCCCAACCACCCTGGGGTGTGGACTTGCTAAAACTGGGCGATTAGAGATTTGGTTCCAGCTTCATTGAGGGTCATTTCACTAAGGAAGGCACCGTAAAGACGTTCCTAAGACGTTTGTGAGGGTGGCAACTGAAAGAGAATTTTAAAGCTGACAGAAGAGGCGAGGAAAGGCATAGGAGATTTCCACACCCAGCAAGGAAGCCTTTCCCGAAACGGAAGAAAGAAACGAGCAAACAGAGACACCGGTAGCCCGCCCGGATCAGAGTCTGCTCCTTAGGGCAAGTTCCCTGACCAGATTCACCCGTGGGTCGCGAGCTAGCGGCATTCAGAAGAGCCAGGCCCGCAGCCTACGCAGAAGACACCTGCGCTCCGGTGTCTGTGGCGGCACAATTCACAATTGCAAAGATGTGGAAGCGACCCGAGTGCCCATCGATCCACGAGTGGATTAATAAAATGTGGCGCGTGGACACCACGGAGTGCTATTCGGCTGTGAGAAACGGCGGTGAGAGGGCACCTCCCGTGTTCTCCTGGCCGGAGCTGGAACCCGTTCCAGTAAGCCAAGTATCCCAAGAATGGACACAGGAGCACCACGTGCGCGTGCTCACCGGCAAATTGGTAGGAACCCATGGACACCTGAGTGGACGTAGAGGAATCACCTTCATCGGGTGGGGGTCGGGCGGGTGGGGGGAGGGGATGGGCATCCACACCCATTAGGAATGGGGTGGGTGCGCACCGACTGGGGGATGGGCGCACTTGAAGCTCTGACCAGAGGGGGGAGGCGGGGAGAGGGCAATGTACCTGACCTTAACATTGGGACCCCCACCATACGCTGCTAAAGCATGAGAGATAAATGAAGAAGACAACAGGGGGGAGGGGGGCACGGGCAATACATGGAACCCTAACACTTGTACTCCCATAATCTGCTTGAAAAGAGAGAGAAAAGAAAATGCAATAATCGAGGTAAGAGGCATGTTTTTTTTTTTTTTTTTTTTTTTGGAGACAGAGTCTCCCTTTGTTGCCCTGGCTAGAGTGAGTGCCATGGCGTCAGCCTAGCTCACAGCAACCTCAATCTCCTGGGCTCAAGCAATCCTGCTGCCTCAGCCTCCCAAGTAGCTGGGACTACAGGCATGCGCCACCATGCCCGGCTAATTTTTTTCTATATCTATTAGTTGGCCAATTAATTTCTTTCTATTTATAGTAGAGATGGGGTCTCGCTCTTGCTCAGGCTGGTTTCGAACTCCTGACCTCGAGCAATCCGCCCACCTCGGCCTCCCAGAGTGCTAGGATTACAGGTGTGAGCCAGCACGCCCGGCCAAGAGGCATTTTAAAAAAAAAAAAAATGACTCCGAAAAGAAAAGTAAAAGGAGGCCTGTCGAGCACGTCTGGGTGTGACTGTGCATCCCCCAACATCCGGTGCCACCACCAAAGATTCCTACGTGTAGCCCATAGAACGCCAAAATCAACGGGACGAGTTCTGGTCACAACTCCCTCAAAATGACATCCCGGCCTTCTTCTGCAACTCCCTCCCCTCTCAGACTCTCAAGGTTTCCTCCAGCGTGTCGGTTCCCACAGACCAGACCCTTGGTCTGAGACCCGACAGTCCAGGTGCCACGCCTGCTGCCGCGTGGCGGCGGTGCTGCGGCTTGGGGCAAGAGGAGGCCCCACGGAGCGGGCTGGGGCGCCAGGCACCGCGGCGGGCGCTGAGGGTGGGGGTGACACCCCCCCCCCGACTGCCGCCGCGCTCTCCGAATGGGGACAGAACAAGAGGCAAAAAAAAAAAAAGCCTACGGCACCCGGTATTCCCAGGCGGTCTCCCATCCAAGTACTAACCAGGCCCGACCCTGCTTAGCTTCCGAGATCAGACGAGATCGGGCGCGTTCAGGGTGGTGTGGCCGTAGACAGCGGAGGGCGCCCCAGCCCCGCTCAAGAAGCCGAGCGTCTCTGCGCTTCCCCGCGCCTCCTCCCGCCCCAGGCCCCGCGCCGGCGCTGACCCACTCGGGGCCGGGCCGGGCTTGTTGAGTTCGCTGGCCGGGTCCCGAGGTCTCCACGGGACTGGGGTGCGGGGCGTGGTGGGCTCGGCGGGGTGGGGGGCTGTCTTCACACACACACAACACACACACACACACACACACACTCACACACACACACACCAGATGCGCCTCCAGCCTCCACGGCTGGACCCGCCAAGGTGGAGACCTCCAGCCGCCCCCCTCTCCTGGCCTCGCCTCCCTCACCTACCCGCCCCCAACCCCAGTGCGCCGCTGCTGACTGCGCATGCGCGGGCGGTCGCCTTTGGCCCCAGGGGCCGCCCTCCAGCACAACCCCTTTCAGCTGCGCCCCCGCCCTGCGTGTGGGCTGCCGCCTATCCGCCCCGGACCAGGGCTGGGGCACAGCGCATAGGGGAGGGGAGCGAGTGTAGGGGCGTCTCTCGGGATGTGTGCCATGGGTGGGGTGTTTTGGGGGGCGCTGGAGAAATCAGTCCCCTCCATCTCCTACCTCTGGAAACCCCCCAAGCCGTTGCAGAACTGCCGGCACCGCTACCGTGGGGGCCGGGACCCTACTCTGTGTCCTCCTGTGGCCCAGTCCAAGGGGCCTGGGCCTGGCCGGGGCCGGATTGGACCCCAACCACCCTGGGGTGTGGACTTGCTAAAACTGGGCGATTAGAGATTTGGTTCCAGCTTCATTGAGGGTCATTTCACTAAGGAAGGCACCGTAAAGACGTTCCTAAGACGTTTGTGAGGGTGGCAACTGAAAGAGAATTTTAAAGCTGACAGAAGAGGCGAGGAAAGGCATAGGAGATTTCCACACCCAGCAAGGAAGCCTTTCCCGAAACGGAAGAAAGAAACGAGCAAACAGAGACACCGGTAGCCCGCCCGGATCAGAGTCTGCTCCTTAGGGCAAGTTCCCTGACCAGATTCACCCGTGGGTCGCGAGCTAGCGGCATTCAGAAGAGCCAGGCCCGCAGCCTACGCAGAAGACACCTGCGCTCCGGTGTCTGTGGCGGCACAATTCACAATTGCAAAGATGTGGAAGCGACCCGAGTGCCCATCGATCCACGAGTGGATTAATAAAATGTGGCGCGTGGACACCACGGAGTGCTATTCGGCTGTGAGAAACGGCGGTGAGAGGGCACCTCCCGTGTTCTCCTGGCCGGAGCTGGAACCCGTTCCAGTAAGCCAAGTATCCCAAGAATGGACACAGGAGCACCACGTGCGCGTGCTCACCGGCAAATTGGTAGGAACCCATGGACACCTGAGTGGACGTAGAGGAATCACCTTCATCGGGTGGGGGTCGGGCGGGTGGGGGGAGGGGATGGGCATCCACACCCATTAGGAATGGGGTGGGTGCGCACCGACTGGGGGATGGGCGCACTTGAAGCTCTGACCAGAGGGGGGAGGCGGGGAGAGGGCAATGTACCTGACCTTAACATTGGGACCCCCACCATACGCTGCTAAAGCATGAGAGATAAATGAAGAAGACAACAGGGGGGAGGGGGGCACGGGCAATACATGGAACCCTAACACTTGTACTCCCATAATCTGCTTGAAAAGAGAGAGAAAAGAAAATGCAATAATCGAGGTAAGAGGCATGTTTTTTTTTTTTTTTTTTTTTTTGGAGACAGAGTCTCCCTTTGTTGCCCTGGCTAGAGTGAGTGCCATGGCGTCAGCCTAGCTCACAGCAACCTCAATCTCCTGGGCTCAAGCAATCCTGCTGCCTCAGCCTCCCAAGTAGCTGGGACTACAGGCATGCGCCACCATGCCCGGCTAATTTTTTTCTATATCTATTAGTTGGCCAATTAATTTCTTTCTATTTATAGTAGAGATGGGGTCTCGCTCTTGCTCAGGCTGGTTTCGAACTCCTGACCTCGAGCAATCCGCCCACCTCGGCCTCCCAGAGTGCTAGGATTACAGGTGTGAGCCAGCACGCCCGGCCAAGAGGCATTTTAAAAAAAAAAAAAATGACTCCGAAAAGAAAAGTAAAAGGAGGCCTGTCGAGCACGTCTGGGTGTGACTGTGCATCCCCCAACATCCGGTGCCACCACCAAAGATTCCTACGTGTAGCCCATAGAACGCCAAAATCAACGGGACGAGTTCTGGTCACAACTCCCTCAAAATGACATCCCGGCCTTCTTCTGCAACTCCCTCCCCTCTCAGACTCTCAAGGTTTCCTCCAGCGTGTCGGTTCCCACAGACCAGACCCTTGGTCTGAGACCCGACAGTCCAGGTGCCACGCCTGCTGCCGCGTGGCGGCGGTGCTGCGGCTTGGGGCAAGAGGAGGCCCCACGGAGCGGGCTGGGGCGCCAGGCACCGCGGCGGGCGCTGAGGGTGGGGGTGACACCCCCCCCCGACTGCCGCCGCGCTCTCCGAATGGGGACAGAACAAGAGGCAAAAAAAAAAAAAGCCTACGGCACCCGGTATTCCCAGGCGGTCTCCCATCCAAGTACTAACCAGGCCCGACCCTGCTTAGCTTCCGAGATCAGACGAGATCGGGCGCGTTCAGGGTGGTGTGGCCGTAGACAGCGGAGGGCGCCCCAGCCCCGCTCAAGAAGCCGAGCGTCTCTGCGCTTCCCCGCGCCTCCTCCCGCCCCAGGCCCCGCGCCGGCGCTGACCCACTCGGGGCCGGGCCGGGCTTGTTGAGTTCGCTGGCCGGGTCCCGAGGTCTCCACGGGACTGGGGTGCGGGGCGTGGTGGGCTCGGCGGGGTGGGGGGCTGTCTTCACACACACACAACACACACACACACACACACACACTCACACACACACACACCAGATGCGCCTCCAGCCTCCACGGCTGGACCCGCCAAGGTGGAGACCTCCAGCCGCCCCCCTCTCCTGGCCTCGCCTCCCTCACCTACCCGCCCCCAACCCCAGTGCGCCGCTGCTGACTGCGCATGCGCGGGCGGTCGCCTTTGGCCCCAGGGGCCGCCCTCCAGCACAACCCCTTTCAGCTGCGCCCCCGCCCTGCGTGTGGGCTGCCGCCTATCCGCCCCGGACCAGGGCTGGGGCACAGCGCATAGGGGAGGGGAGCGAGTGTAGGGGCGTCTCTCGGGATGTGTGCCATGGGTGGGGTGTTTTGGGGGGCGCTGGAGAAATCAGTCCCCTCCATCTCCTACCTCTGGAAACCCCCCAAGCCGTTGCAGAACTGCCGGCACCGCTACCGTGGGGGCCGGGACCCTACTCTGTGTCCTCCTGTGGCCCAGTCCAAGGGGCCTGGGCCTGGCCGGGGCCGGATTGGACCCCAACCACCCTGGGGTGTGGACTTGCTAAAACTGGGCGATTAGAGATTTGGTTCCAGCTTCATTGAGGGTCATTTCACTAAGGAAGGCACCGTAAAGACGTTCCTAAGACGTTTGTGAGGGTGGCAACTGAAAGAGAATTTTAAAGCTGACAGAAGAGGCGAGGAAAGGCATAGGAGATTTCCACACCCAGCAAGGAAGCCTTTCCCGAAACGGAAGAAAGAAACGAGCAAACAGAGACACCGGTAGCCCGCCCGGATCAGAGTCTGCTCCTTAGGGCAAGTTCCCTGACCAGATTCACCCGTGGGTCGCGAGCTAGCGGCATTCAGAAGAGCCAGGCCCGCAGCCTACGCAGAAGACACCTGCGCTCCGGTGTCTGTGGCGGCACAATTCACAATTGCAAAGATGTGGAAGCGACCCGAGTGCCCATCGATCCACGAGTGGATTAATAAAATGTGGCGCGTGGACACCACGGAGTGCTATTCGGCTGTGAGAAACGGCGGTGAGAGGGCACCTCCCGTGTTCTCCTGGCCGGAGCTGGAACCCGTTCCAGTAAGCCAAGTATCCCAAGAATGGACACAGGAGCACCACGTGCGCGTGCTCACCGGCAAATTGGTAGGAACCCATGGACACCTGAGTGGACGTAGAGGAATCACCTTCATCGGGTGGGGGTCGGGCGGGTGGGGGGAGGGGATGGGCATCCACACCCATTAGGAATGGGGTGGGTGCGCACCGACTGGGGGATGGGCGCACTTGAAGCTCTGACCAGAGGGGGGAGGCGGGGAGAGGGCAATGTACCTGACCTTAACATTGGGACCCCCACCATACGCTGCTAAAGCATGAGAGATAAATGAAGAAGACAACAGGGGGGAGGGGGGCACGGGCAATACATGGAACCCTAACA
The DNA here is from genome assembly GCF_040939455.1 of Microcebus murinus. NCBI lineage: Eukaryota > Metazoa > Chordata > Mammalia > Primates > Cheirogaleidae > Microcebus > Microcebus murinus. The sequence continues at coordinate 90,838 of NW_027438974.1, read as the reverse complement.
CTTGTACTCCCATAATCTGCTTGAAAAGAGAGAGAAAAGAAAATGCAATAATCGAGGTAAGAGGCATGTTTTTTTTTTTTTTTTTTTTTTGGAGACAGAGTCTCCCTTTGTTGCCCTGGCTAGAGTGAGTGCCATGGCGTCAGCCTAGATCACAGCAACCTCAATCTCCTGGGCTCAAGCAATCCTGCTGCCTCAGCCTCCCAAGTAGCTGGGACTACAGGCATGCGCCACCATGCCCGGCTAATTTTTTTCTATATCTATTAGTTGGCCAATTAATTTCTTTCTATTTATAGTAGAGATGGGGTCTCGCTCTTGCTCAGGCTGGTTTCGAACTCCTGACCTCGAGCAATCCGCCCACCTCGGCCTCCCAGAGTGCTAGGATTACAGGTGTGAGCCAGCACGCCCGGCCAAGAGGCATTTTAAAAAAAAAAAAAATGACTCCGAAAAGAAAAGTAAAAGGAGGCCTGTCGAGCACGTCTGGGTGTGACTGTGCATCCCCCAACATCCGGTGCCACCACCAAAGATTCCTACGTGTAGCCCATAGAACGCCAAAATCAACGGGACGAGTTCTGGTCACAACTCCCTCAAAATGACATCCCGGCCTTCTTCTGCAACTCCCTCCCCTCTCAGACTCTCAAGGTTTCCTCCAGCGTGTCGGTTCCCACAGACCAGACCCTTGGTCTGAGACCCGACAGTCCAGGTGCCACGCCTGCTGCCGCGTGGCGGCGGTGCTGCGGCTTGGGGCAAGAGGAGGCCCCACGGAGCGGGCTGGGGCGCCAGGCACCGCGGGCGGGCGCTGAGGGTGGGGGTGACACCCCCCCCCCCGACTGCCGCCGCGCTCTCCGAATGGGGACAGAACAAGAGGCAAAAAAAAAGAAGCCTACGGCACCCGGTATTCCCAGGCGGTCTCCCATCCAAGTACTAACCAGGCCCGACCCTGCTTAGCTTCCGAGATCAGACGAGATCGGGCGCGTTCAGGGTGGTGTGGCCGTAGACAGCGGAGGGCGCGCCTGCCCCGCTCAAGAAGCCGAGCGTCTCTGCGCTTCCCCACGCCTCCTCCCGCCCCAGGCCCCGCGCCGGCGCTGACCCACTCGGGGCCGGGCCGGGCTTGTTGAGTTCGCTGGCCGGGTCCCGAGGTCTCCACGGGACTGGGGTGCGGGGCGTGGTGGGCTCGGCGGGGTGGGGGGCTGTCTTCACACACACACAACACACACACACACACACACACTCACACACACACACACCAGATGCGCCTCCAGCCTCCACGGCTGGACCCGCCAAGGTGGAGACCTCCAGCCGCCCCCCTCTCCTGGCCTCGCCTCCCTCACCTACCCGCCCCCAACCCCAGTGCGCCGCTGCTGACTGCGCATGCGCGGGCGGTCGCCTTTGGCCCCAGGGGCCGCCCTCCAGCACAACCCCTTTCAGCTGCGCCCCCGCCCTGCGTGTGGGCTGCCGCCTATCCGCCCCGGACCAGGGCTGGGGCACAGCGCATAGGGGAGGGGAGCGAGTGTAGGGGCGTCTCTCGGGATGTGTGCCATGGGTGGGGTGTTTTGGGGGGCGCTGGAGAAATCAGTCCCCTCCATCTCCTACCTCTGGAAACCCCCCAAGCCGTTGCAGAACTGCCGGCACCGCTACCGTGGGGGCCGGGACCCTACTCTGTGTCCTCCTGTGGCCCAGTCCAAGGGGCCTGGGCCTGGCCGGGGCCGGATTGGACCCCAACCACCCTGGGGTGTGGACTTGCTAAAACTGGGCGATTAGAGATTTGGTTCCAGCTTCATTGAGGGTCATTTCACTAAGGAAGGCACCGTAAAGACGTTCCTAAGACGTTTGTGAGGGTGGCAACTGAAAGAGAATTTTAAAGCTGACAGAAGAGGCGAGGAAAGGCATAGGAGATTTCCACACCCAGCAAGGAAGCCTTTCCCGAAACGGAAGAAAGAAACGAGCAAACAGAGACACCGGTAGCCCGCCCGGATCAGAGTCTGCTCCTTAGGGCAAGTTCCCTGACCAGATTCACCCGTGGGTCGCGAGCTAGCGGCATTCAGAAGAGCCAGGCCCGCAGCCTACGCAGAAGACACCTGCGCTCCGGTGTCTGTGGCGGCACAATTCACAATTGCAAAGATGTGGAAGCGACCCGAGTGCCCATCGATCCACGAGTGGATTAATAAAATGTGGCGCGTGGACACCACGGAGTGCTATTCGGCTGTGAGAAACGGCGGTGAGAGGGCACCTCCCGTGTTCTCCTGGCCGGAGCTGGAACCCGTTCCAGTAAGCCAAGTATCCCAAGAATGGACACAGGAGCACCACGTGCGCGTGCTCACCGGCAAATTGGTAGGAACCCATGGACACCTGAGTGGACGTAGAGGAATCACCTTCATCGGGTGGGGGTCGGGCGGGTGGGGGGAGGGGATGGGCATCCACACCCATTAGGAATGGGGTGGGTGCGCACCGACTGGGGGATGGGCGCACTTGAAGCTCTGACCAGAGGGGGGAGGCGGGGAGAGGGCAATGTACCTGACCTTAACATTGGGACCCCCACCATACGCTGCTAAAGCATGAGAGATAAATGAAGAAGACAACAGGGGGGAGGGGGGCACGGGCAATACATGGAACCCTAACACTTGTACTCCCATAATCTGCTTGAAAAGAGAGAGAAAAGAAAATGCAATAATCGAGGTAAGAGGCATGTTTTTTTTTTTTTTTTTTTTTTTTGGAGACAGAGTCTCCCTTTGTTGCCCTGGCTAGAGTGAGTGCCATGGCGTCAGCCTAGCTCACAGCAACCTCAATCTCCTGGGCTCAAGCAATCCTGCTGCCTCAGCCTCCCAAGTAGCTGGGACTACAGGCATGCGCCACCATGCCCGGCTAATTTTTTTCTATATCTATTAGTTGGCCAATTAATTTCTTTCTATTTATAGTAGAGATGGGGTCTCGCTCTTGCTCAGGCTGGTTTCGAACTCCTGACCTCGAGCAATCCGCCCACCTCGGCCTCCCAGAGTGCTAGGATTACAGGTGTGAGCCAGCACGCCCGGCCAAGAGGCATTTTAAAAAAAAAAAAAATGACTCCGAAAAGAAAAGTAAAAGGAGGCCTGTCGAGCACGTCTGGGTGTGACTGTGCATCCCCCAACATCCGGTGCCACCACCAAAGATTCCTACGTGTAGCCCATAGAACGCCAAAATCAACGGGACGAGTTCTGGTCACAACTCCCTCAAAATGACATCCCGGCCTTCTTCTGCAACTCCCTCCCCTCTCAGACTCTCAAGGTTTCCTCCAGCGTGTCGGTTCCCACAGACCAGACCCTTGGTCTGAGACCCGACAGTCCAGGTGCCACGCCTGCTGCCGCGTGGCGGCGGTGCTGCGGCTTGGGGCAAGAGGAGGCCCCACGGAGCGGGCTGGGGCGCCAGGCACCGCGGCGGGCGCTGAGGGTGGGGGTGACACCCCCCCCCCGACTGCCGCCGCGCTCTCCGAATGGGGACAGAACAAGAGGCAAAAAAAAAAAAAGCCTACGGCACCCGGTATTCCCAGGCGGTCTCCCATCCAAGTACTAACCAGGCCCGACCCTGCTTAGCTTCCGAGATCAGACGAGATCGGGCGCGTTCAGGGTGGTGTGGCCGTAGACAGCGGAGGGCGCCCCAGCCCCGCTCAAGAAGCCGAGCGTCTCTGCGCTTCCCCGCGCCTCCTCCCGCCCCAGGCCCCGCGCCGGCGCTGACCCACTCGGGGCCGGGCCGGGCTTGTTGAGTTCGCTGGCCGGGTCCCGAGGTCTCCACGGGACTGGGGTGCGGGGCGTGGTGGGCTCGGCGGGGTGGGGGGCTGTCTTCACACACACACAACACACACACACACACACACACACTCACACACACACACACCAGATGCGCCTCCAGCCTCCACGGCTGGACCCGCCAAGGTGGAGACCTCCAGCCGCCCCCCTCTCCTGGCCTCGCCTCCCTCACCTACCCGCCCCCAACCCCAGTGCGCCGCTGCTGACTGCGCATGCGCGGGCGGTCGCCTTTGGCCCCAGGGGCCGCCCTCCAGCACAACCCCTTTCAGCTGCGCCCCCGCCCTGCGTGTGGGCTGCCGCCTATCCGCCCCGGACCAGGGCTGGGGCACAGCGCATAGGGGAGGGGAGCGAGTGTAGGGGCGTCTCTCGGGATGTGTGCCATGGGTGGGGTGTTTTGGGGGGCGCTGGAGAAATCAGTCCCCTCCATCTCCTACCTCTGGAAACCCCCCAAGCCGTTGCAGAACTGCCGGCACCGCTACCGTGGGGGCCGGGACCCTACTCTGTGTCCTCCTGTGGCCCAGTCCAAGGGGCCTGGGCCTGGCCGGGGCCGGATTGGACCCCAACCACCCTGGGGTGTGGACTTGCTAAAACTGGGCGATTAGAGATTTGGTTCCAGCTTCATTGAGGGTCATTTCACTAAGGAAGGCACCGTAAAGACGTTCCTAAGACGTTTGTGAGGGTGGCAACTGAAAGAGAATTTTAAAGCTGACAGAAGAGGCGAGGAAAGGCATAGGAGATTTCCACACCCAGCAAGGAAGCCTTTCCCGAAACGGAAGAAAGAAACGAGCAAACAGAGACACCGGTAGCCCGCCCGGATCAGAGTCTGCTCCTTAGGGCAAGTTCCCTGACCAGATTCACCCGTGGGTCGCGAGCTAGCGGCATTCAGAAGAGCCAGGCCCGCAGCCTACGCAGAAGACACCTGCGCTCGGGTGTCTGTGGCGGCACAATTCACAATTGCAAAGATGTGGAAGCGACCCGAGTGCCCATCGATCCACGAGTGGATTAATAAAATGTGGCGCGTGGACACCACGGAGTGCTATTCGGCTGTGAGAAACGGCGGTGAGAGGGCACCTCCCGTGTTCTCCTGGCCGGAGCTGGAACCCGTTCCAGTAAGCCAAGTATCCCAAGAATGGACACAGGAGCACCACGTGCGCGTGCTCACCGGCAAATTGGTAGGAACCCATGGACACCTGAGTGGACGTAGAGGAATCACCTTCATCGGGTGGGGGTCGGGCGGGTGGGGGGAGGGGATGGGCATCCACACCCATTAGGAATGGGGTGGGTGCGCACCGACTGGGGGATGGGCGCACTTGAAGCTCTGACCAGAGGGGGGAGGCGGGGAGAGGGCAATGTACCTGACCTTAACATTGGGACCCCCACCATACGCTGCTAAAGCATGAGAGATAAATGAAGAAGACAACAGGGGGGAGGGGGGCACGGGCAATACATGGAACCCTAACACTTGTACTCCCATAATCTGCTTGAAAAGAGAGAGAAAAGAAAATGCAATAATCGAGGTAAGAGGCATGTTTTTTTTTTTTTTTTTTTTTTGGAGACAGAGTCTCCCTTTGTTGCCCTGGCTAGAGTGAGTGCCATGGCGTCAGCCTAGCTCACAGCAACCTCAATCTCCTGGGCTCAAGCAATCCTGCTGCCTCAGCCTCCCAAGTAGCTGGGACTACAGGCATGCGCCACCATGCCCGGCTAATTTTTTTCTATATCTATTAGTTGGCCAATTAATTTCTTTCTATTTATAGTAGAGATGGGGTCTCGCTCTTGCTCAGGCTGGTTTCGAACTCCTGACCTCGAGCAATCCGCCCACCTCGGCCTCCCAGAGTGCTAGGATTACAGGTGTGAGCCAGCACGCCCGGCCAAGAGGCATTTTAAAAAAAAAAAAAATGACTCCGAAAAGAAAAGTAAAAGGAGGCCTGTCGAGCACGTCTGGGTGTGACTGTGCATCCCCCAACATCCGGTGCCACCACCAAAGATTCCTACGTGTAGCCCATAGAACGCCAAAAATCAACGGGACGAGTTCTGGTCACAACTCCCTCAAAATGACATCCCGGCCTTCTTCTGCAACTCCCTCCCCTCTCAGACTCTCAAGGTTTCCTCCAGCGTGTCGGTTCCCACAGACCAGACCCTTGGTCTGAGACCCGACAGTCCAGGTGCCACGCCTGCTGCCGCGTGGCGGCGGTGCTGCGGCTTGGGGCAAGAGGAGGCCCCACGGAGCGGGCTGGGGCGCCAGGCACCGCGGCGGGCGCTGAGGGTGGGGGTGACACCCCCCCCCGACTGCCGCCGCGCTCTCCGAATGGGGACAGAACAAGAGGCAAAAAAAAAAAAAGCCTACGGCACCCGGTATTCCCAGGCGGTCTCCCATCCAAGTACTAACCAGGCCCGACCCTGCTTAGCTTCCGAGATCAGACGAGATCGGGCGCGTTCAGGGTGGTGTGGCCGTAGACAGCGGAGGGCGCCCCAGCCCCGCTCAAGAAGCCGAGCGTCTCTGCGCTTCCCCGCGCCTCCTCCCGCCCCAGGCCCCGCGCCGGCGCTGACCCACTCGGGGCCGGGCCGGGCTTGTTGAGTTCGCTGGCCGGGTCCCGAGGTCTCCACGGGACTGGGGTGCGGGGCGTGGTGGGCTCGGCGGGGTGGGGGGCTGTCTTCACACACACACAACACACACACACACACACACACACTCACACACACACACACCAGATGCGCCTCCAGCCTCCACGGCTGGACCCGCCAAGGTGGAGACCTCCAGCCGCCCCCCTCTCCTGGCCTCGCCTCCCTCACCTACCCGCCCCCAACCCCAGTGCGCCGCTGCTGACTGCGCATGCGCGGGCGGTCGCCTTTGGCCCCAGGGGCCGCCCTCCAGCACAACCCCTTTCAGCTGCGCCCCCGCCCTGCGTGTGGGCTGCCGCCTATCCGCCCCGGACCAGGGCTGGGGCACAGCGCATAGGGGAGGGGAGCGAGTGTAGGGGCGTCTCTCGGGATGTGTGCCATGGGTGGGGTGTTTTGGGGGGCGCTGGAGAAATCAGTCCCCTCCATCTCCTACCTCTGGAAACCCCCCAAGCCGTTGCAGAACTGCCGGCACCGCTACCGTGGGGGCCGGGACCCTACTCTGTGTCCTCCTGTGGCCCAGTCCAAGGGGCCTGGGCCTGGCCGGGGCCGGATTGGACCCCAACCACCCTGGGGTGTGGACTTGCTAAAACTGGGCGATTAGAGATTTGGTTCCAGCTTCATTGAGGGTCATTTCACTAAGGAAGGCACCGTAAAGACGTTCCTAAGACGTTTGTGAGGGTGGCAACTGAAAGAGAATTTTAAAGCTGACAGAAGAGGCGAGGAAAGGCATAGGAGATTTCCACACCCAGCAAGGAAGCCTTTCCCGAAACGGAAGAAAGAAACGAGCAAACAGAGACACCGGTAGCCCGCCCGGATCAGAGTCTGCTCCTTAGGGCAAGTTCCCTGACCAGATTCACCCGTGGGTCGCGAGCTAGCGGCATTCAGAAGAGCCAGGCCCGCAGCCTACGCAGAAGACACCTGCGCTCCGGTGTCTGTGGCGGCACAATTCACAATTGCAAAGATGTGGAAGCGACCCGAGTGCCCATCGATCCACGAGTGGATTAATAAAATGTGGCGCGTGGACACCACGGAGTGCTATTCGGCTGTGAGAAACGGCGGTGAGAGGGCACCTCCCGTGTTCTCCTGGCCGGAGCTGGAACCCGTTCCAGTAAGCCAAGTATCCCAAGAATGGACACAGGAGCACCACGTGCGCGTGCTCACCGGCAAATTGGTAGGAACCCATGGACACCTGAGTGGACGTAGAGGAATCACCTTCATCGGGTGGGGGTCGGGCGGGTGGGGGGAGGGGATGGGCATCCACACCCATTAGGAATGGGGTGGGTGCGCACCGACTGGGGGATGGGCGCACTTGAAGCTCTGACCAGAGGGGGGAGGCGGGGAGAGGGCAATGTACCTGACCTTAACATTGGGACCCCCACCATACGCTGCTAAAGCATGAGAGATAAATGAAGAAGACAACAGGGGGGAGGGGGGCACGGGCAATACATGGAACCCTAACACTTGTACTCCCATAATCTGCTTGAAAAGAGAGAGAAAAGAAAATGCAATAATCGAGGTAAGAGGCATGTTTTTTTTTTTTTTTTTTTTTTTGGAGACAGAGTCTCCCTTTGTTGCCCTGGCTAGAGTGAGTGCCATGGCGTCAGCCTAGCTCACAGCAACCTCAATCTCCTGGGCTCAAGCAATCCTGCTGCCTCAGCCTCCCAAGTAGCTGGGACTACAGGCATGCGCCACCATGCCCGGCTAATTTTTTTCTATATCTATTAGTTGGCCAATTAATTTCTTTCTATTTATAGTAGAGATGGGGTCTCGCTCTTGCTCAGGCTGGTTTCGAACTCCTGACCTCGAGCAATCCGCCCACCTCGGCCTCCCAGAGTGCTAGGATTACAGGTGTGAGCCAGCACGCCCGGCCAAGAGGCATTTTAAAAAAAAAAAAAATGACTCCGAAAAGAAAAGTAAAAGGAGGCCTGTCGAGCACGTCTGGGTGTGACTGTGCATCCCCCAACATCCGGTGCCACCACCAAAGATTCCTACGTGTAGCCCATAGAACGCCAAAATCAACGGGACGAGTTCTGGTCACAACTCCCTCAAAATGACATCCCGGCCTTCTTCTGCAACTCCCTCCCCTCTCAGACTCTCAAGGTTTCCTCCAGCGTGTCGGTTCCCACAGACCAGACCCTTGGTCTGAGACCCGACAGTCCAGGTGCCACGCCTGCTGCCGCGTGGCGGCGGTGCTGCGGCTTGGGGCAAGAGGAGGCCCCACGGAGCGGGCTGGGGCGCCAGGCACCGCGGGCGGGCGCTGAGGGTGGGGGTGACACCCCCCCCCCCCCGACTGCCGCCGCGCTCTCCGAATGGGGACAGAACAAGAGGCAAAAAAAAAGAAGCCTACGGCACCCGGTATTCCCAGGCGGTCTCCCATCCAAGTACTAACCAGGCCCGACCCTGCTTAGCTTCCGAGATCAGACGAGATCGGGCGCGTTCAGGGTGGTGTGGCCGTAGACAGCGGAGGGCGCGCCTGCCCCGCTCAAGAAGCCGAGCGTCTCTGCGCTTCCCCGCGCCTCCTCCCGCCCCAGGCCCCGCGCCGGCGCTGACCCACTCGGGGCCGGGCCGGGCTTGTTGAGTTCGCTGGCCGGGTCCCGAGGTCTCCACGGGACTGGGGTGCGGGGCGTGGTGGGCTCGGCGGGGTGGGGGGCTGTCTTCACACACACACAACACACACACACACACACACACTCACACACACACACACCAGATGCGCCTCCAGCCTCCACGGCTGGACCCGCCAAGGTGGAGACCTCCAGCCGCCCCCCTCTCCTGGCCTCGCCTCCCTCACCTACCCGCCCCCAACCCCAGTGCGCCGCTGCTGACTGCGCATGCGCGGGCGGTCGCCTTTGGCCCCAGGGGCCGCCCTCCAGCACAACCCCTTTCAGCTGCGCCCCCGCCCTGCGTGTGGGCTGCCGCCTATCCGCCCCGGACCAGGGCTGGGGCACAGCGCATAGGGGAGGGGAGCGAGTGTAGGGGCGTCTCTCGGGATGTGTGCCATGGGTGGGGTGTTTTGGGGGGCGCTGGAGAAATCAGTCCCCTCCATCTCCTACCTCTGGAAACCCCCCAAGCCGTTGCAGAACTGCCGGCACCGCTACCGTGGGGGCCGGGACCCTACTCTGTGTCCTCCTGTGGCCCAGTCCAAGGGGCCTGGGCCTGGCCGGGGCCGGATTGGACCCCAACCACCCTGGGGTGTGGACTTGCTAAAACTGGGCGATTAGAGATTTGGTTCCAGCTTCATTGAGGGTCATTTCACTAAGGAAGGCACCGTAAAGACGTTCCTAAGACGTTTGTGAGGGTGGCAACTGAAAGAGAATTTTAAAGCTGACAGAAGAGGCGAGGAAAGGCATAGGAGATTTCCACACCCAGCAAGGAAGCCTTTCCCGAAACGGAAGAAAGAAACGAGCAAACAGAGACACCGGTAGCCCGCCCGGATCAGAGTCTGCTCCTTAGGGCAAGTTCCCTGACCAGATTCACCCGTGGGTCGCGAGCTAGCGGCATTCAGAAGAGCCAGGCCCGCAGCCTACGCAGAAGACACCTGCGCTCCGGTGTCTGTGGCGGCACAATTCACAATTGCAAAGATGTGGAAGCGACCCGAGTGCCCATCGATCCACGAGTGGATTAATAAAATGTGGCGCGTGGACACCACGGAGTGCTATTCGGCTGTGAGAAACGGCGGTGAGAGGGCACCTCCCGTGTTCTCCTGGCCGGAGCTGGAACCCGTTCCAGTAAGCCAAGTATCCCAAGAATGGACACAGGAGCACCACGTGCGCGTGCTCACCGGCAAATTGGTAGGAACCCATGGACACCTGAGTGGACGTAGAGGAATCACCTTCATCGGGTGGGGGTCGGGCGGGTGGGGGGAGGGGATGGGCATCCACACCCATTAGGAATGGGGTGGGTGCGCACCGACTGGGGGATGGGCGCACTTGAAGCTCTGACCAGAGGGGGGAGGCGGGGAGAGGGCAATGTACCTGACCTTAACATTGGGACCCCCACCATACGCTGCTAAAGCATGAGAGATAAATGAAGAAGACAACAGGGGGGAGGGGGGCACGGGCAATACATGGAACCCTAACACTTGTACTCCCATAATCTGCTTGAAAAGAGAGAGAAAAGAAAATGCAATAATCGAGGTAAGAGGCATGTTTTTTTTTTTTTTTTTTTTTTTTGGAGACAGAGTCTCCCTTTGTTGCCCTGGCTAGAGTGAGTGCCATGGCGTCAGCCTAGCTCACAGCAACCTCAATCTCCTGGGCTCAAGCAATCCTGCTGCCTCAGCCTCCCAAGTAGCTGGGACTACAGGCATGCGCCACCATGCCCGGCTAATTTTTTTCTATATCTATTAGTTGGCCAATTAATTTCTTTCTATTTATAGTAGAGATGGGGTCTCGCTCTTGCTCAGGCTGGTTTCGAACTCCTGACCTCGAGCAATCCGCCCACCTCGGCCTCCCAGAGTGCTAGGATTACAGGTGTGAGCCAGCACGCCCGGCCAAGAGGCATTTTAAAAAAAAAAAAAATGACTCCGAAAAGAAAAGTAAAAGGAGGCCTGTCGAGCACGTCTGGGTGTGACTGTGCATCCCCCAACATCCGGTGCCACCACCAAAGATTCCTACGTGTAGCCCATAGAACGCCAAAATCAACGGGACGAGTTCTGGTCACAACTCCCTCAAAATGACATCCCGGCCTTCTTCTGCAACTCCCTCCCCTCTCAGACTCTCAAGGTTTCCTCCAGCGTGTCGGTTCCCACAGACCAGACCCTTGGTCTGAGACCCGACAGTCCAGGTGCCACGCCTGCTGCCGCGTGGCGGCGGTGCTGCGGCTTGGGGCAAGAGGAGGCCCCACGGAGCGGGCTGGGGCGCCAGGCACCGCGGCGGGCGCTGAGGGTGGGGGTGACACCCCCCCCCGACTGCCGCCGCGCTCTCCGAATGGGGACAGAACAAGAGGCAAAAAAAAAAAAAGCCTACGGCACCCGGTATTCCCAGGCGGTCTCCCATCCAAGTACTAACCAGGCCCGACCCTGCTTAGCTTCCGAGATCAGACGAGATCGGGCGCGTTCAGGGTGGTGTGGCCGTAGACAGCGGAGGGCGCCCCAGCCCCGCTCAAGAAGCCGAGCGTCTCTGCGCTTCCCCGCGCCTCCTCCCGCCCCAGGCCCCGCGCCGGCGCTGACCCACTCGGGGCCGGGCCGGGCTTGTTGAGTTCGCTGGCCGGGTCCCGAGGTCTCCACGGGACTGGGGTGCGGGGCGTGGTGGGCTCGGCGGGGTGGGGGGCTGTCTTCACACACACACAACACACACACACACACACACACACTCACACACACACACACCAGATGCGCCTCCAGCCTCCACGGCTGGACCCGCCAAGGTGGAGACCTCCAGCCGCCCCCCTCTCCTGGCCTCGCCTCCCTCACCTACCCGCCCCCAACCCCAGTGCGCCGCTGCTGACTGCGCATGCGCGGGCGGTCGCCTTTGGCCCCAGGGGCCGCCCTCCAGCACAACCCCTTTCAGCTGCGCCCCCGCCCTGCGTGTGGGCTGCCGCCTATCCGCCCCGGACCAGGGCTGGGGCACAGCGCATAGGGGAGGGGAGCGAGTGTAGGGGCGTCTCTCGGGATGTGTGCCATGGGTGGGGTGTTTTGGGGGGCGCTGGAGAAATCAGTCCCCTCCATCTCCTACCTCTGGAAACCCCCCAAGCCGTTGCAGAACTGCCGGCACCGCTACCGTGGGGGCCGGGACCCTACTCTGTGTCCTCCTGTGGCCCAGTCCAAGGGGCCTGGGCCTGGCCGGGGCCGGATTGGACCCCAACCACCCTGGGGTGTGGACTTGCTAAAACTGGGCGATTAGAGATTTGGTTCCAGCTTCATTGAGGGTCATTTCACTAAGGAAGGCACCGTAAAGACGTTCCTAAGACGTTTGTGAGGGTGGCAACTGAAAGAGAATTTTAAAGCTGACAGAAGAGGCGAGGAAAGGCATAGGAGATTTCCACACCCAGCAAGGAAGCCTTTCCCGAAACGGAAGAAAGAAACGAGCAAACAGAGACACCGGTAGCCCGCCCGGATCAGAGTCTGCTCCTTAGGGCAAGTTCCCTGACCAGATTCACCCGTGGGTCGCGAGCTAGCGGCATTCAGAAGAGCCAGGCCCGCAGCCTACGCAGAAGACACCTGCGCTCCGGTGTCTGTGGCGGCACAATTCACAATTGCAAAGATGTGGAAGCGACCCGAGTGCCCATCGATCCACGAGTGGATTAATAAAATGTGGCGCGTGGACACCACGGAGTGCTATTCGGCTGTGAGAAACGGCGGTGAGAGGGCACCTCCCGTGTTCTCCTGGCCGGAGCTGGAACCCGTTCCAGTAAGCCAAGTATCCCAAGAATGGACACAGGAGCACCACGTGCGCGTGCTCACCGGCAAATTGGTAGGAACCCATGGACACCTGAGTGGACGTAGAGGAATCACCTTCATCGGGTGGGGGTCGGGCGGGTGGGGGGAGGGGATGGGCATCCACACCCATTAGGAATGGGGTGGGTGCGCACCGACTGGGGGATGGGCGCACTTGAAGCTCTGACCAGAGGGGGGAGGCGGGGAGAGGGCAATGTACCTGACCTTAACATTGGGACCCCCACCATACGCTGCTAAAGCATGAGAGATAAATGAAGAAGACAACAGGGGGGAGGGGGGCACGGGCAATACATGGAACCCTAACACTTGTACTCCCATAATCTGCTTGAAAAGAGAGAGAAAAGAAAATGCAATAATCGAGGTAAGAGGCATGTTTTTTTTTTTTTTTTTTTTTTGGAGACAGAGTCTCCCTTTGTTGCCCTGGCTAGAGTGAGTGCCATGGCGTCAGCCTAGATCACAGCAACCTCAATCTCCTGGGCTCAAGCAATCCTGCTGCCTCAGCCTCCCAAGTAGCTGGGACTACAGGCATGCGCCACCATGCCCGGCTAATTTTTTTCTATATCTATTAGTTGGCCAATTAATTTCTTTCTATTTATAGTAGAGATGGGGTCTCGCTCTTGCTCAGGCTGGTTTCGAACTCCTGACCTCGAGCAATCCGCCCACCTCGGCCTCCCAGAGTGCTAGGATTACAGGTGTGAGCCAGCACGCCCGGCCAAGAGGCATTTTAAAAAAAAAAAAAATGACTCCGAAAAGAAAAGTAAAAGGAGGCCTGTCGAGCACGTCTGGGTGTGACTGTGCATCCCCCAACATCCGGTGCCACCACCAAAGATTCCTACGTGTAGCCCATAGAACGCCAAAATCAACGGGACGAGTTCTGGTCACAACTCCCTCAAAATGACATCCCGGCCTTCTTCTGCAACTCCCTCCCCTCTCAGACTCTCAAGGTTTCCTCCAGCGTGTCGGTTCCCACAGACCAGACCCTTGGTCTGAGACCCGACAGTCCAGGTGCCACGCCTGCTGCCGCGTGGCGGCGGTGCTGCGGCTTGGGGCAAGAGGAGGCCCCACGGAGCGGGCTGGGGCGCCAGGCACCGCGGGCGGGCGCTGAGGGTGGGGGTGACACCCCCCCCCCCCGACTGCCGCCGCGCTCTCCGAATGGGGACAGAACAAGAGGCAAAAAAAAAGAAGCCTACGGCACCCGGTATTCCCAGGCGGTCTCCCATCCAAGTACTAACCAGGCCCGACCCTGCTTAGCTTCCGAGATCAGACGAGATCGGGCGCGTTCAGGGTGGTGTGGCCGTAGACAGCGGAGGGCGCGCCTGCCCCGCTCAAGAAGCCGAGCGTCTCTGCGCTTCCCCACGCCTCCTCCCGCCCCAGGCCCCGCGCCGGCGCTGACCCACTCGGGGCCGGGCCGGGCTTGTTGAGTTCGCTGGCCGGGTCCCGAGGTCTCCACGGGACTGGGGTGCGGGGCGTGGTGGGCTCGGCGGGGTGGGGGGCTGTCTTCACACACACACAACACACACACACACACACACACTCACACACACACACACCAGATGCGCCTCCAGCCTCCACGGCTGGACCCGCCAAGGTGGAGACCTCCAGCCGCCCCCCTCTCCTGGCCTCGCCTCCCTCACCTACCCGCCCCCAACCCCAGTGCGCCGCTGCTGACTGCGCATGCGCGGGCGGTCGCCTTTGGCCCCAGGGGCCGCCCTCCAGCACAACCCCTTTCAGCTGCGCCCCCGCCCTGCGTGTGGGCTGCCGCCTATCCGCCCCGGACCAGGGCTGGGGCACAGCGCATAGGGGAGGGGAGCGAGTGTAGGGGCGTCTCTCGGGATGTGTGCCATGGGTGGGGTGTTTTGGGGGGCGCTGGAGAAATCAGTCCCCTCCATCTCCTACCTCTGGAAACCCCCCAAGCCGTTGCAGAACTGCCGGCACCGCTACCGTGGGGGCCGGGACCCTACTCTGTGTCCTCCTGTGGCCCAGTCCAAGGGGCCTGGGCCTGGCCGGGGCCGGATTGGACCCCAACCACCCTGGGGTGTGGACTTGCTAAAACTGGGCGATTAGAGATTTGGTTCCAGCTTCATTGAGGGTCATTTCACTAAGGAAGGCACCGTAAAGACGTTCCTAAGACGTTTGTGAGGGTGGCAACTGAAAGAGAATTTTAAAGCTGACAGAAGAGGCGAGGAAAGGCATAGGAGATTTCCACACCCAGCAAGGAAGCCTTTCCCGAAACGGAAGAAAGAAACGAGCAAACAGAGACACCGGTAGCCCGCCCGGATCAGAGTCTGCTCCTTAGGGCAAGTTCCCTGACCAGATTCACCCGTGGGTCGCGAGCTAGCGGCATTCAGAAGAGCCAGGCCCGCAGCCTACGCAGAAGACACCTGCGCTCCGGTGTCTGTGGCGGCACAATTCACAATTGCAAAGATGTGGAAGCGACCCGAGTGCCCATCGATCCACGAGTGGATTAATAAAATGTGGCGCGTGGACACCACGGAGTGCTATTCGGCTGTGAGAAACGGCGGTGAGAGGGCACCTCCCGTGTTCTCCTGGCCGGAGCTGGAACCCGTTCCAGTAAGCCAAGTATCCCAAGAATGGACACAGGAGCACCACGTGCGCGTGCTCACCGGCAAATTGGTAGGAACCCATGGACACCTGAGTGGACGTAGAGGAATCACCTTCATCGGGTGGGGGTCGGGCGGGTGGGGGGAGGGGATGGGCATCCACACCCATTAGGAATGGGGTGGGTGCGCACCGACTGGGGGATGGGCGCACTTGAAGCTCTGACCAGAGGGGGGAGGCGGGGAGAGGGCAATGTACCTGACCTTAACATTGGGACCCCCACCATACGCTGCTAAAGCATGAGAGATAAATGAAGAAGACAACAGGGGGGAGGGGGGCACGGGCAATACATGGAACCCTAACACTTGTACTCCCATAATCTGCTTGAAAAGAGAGAGAAAAGAAAATGCAATAATCGAGGTAAGAGGCATGTTTTTTTTTTTTTTTTTTTTTTTGGAGACAGAGTCTCCCTTTGTTGCCCTGGCTAGAGTGAGTGCCATGGCGTCAGCCTAGCTCACAGCAACCTCAATCTCCTGGGCTCAAGCAATCCTGCTGCCTCAGCCTCCCAAGTAGCTGGGACTACAGGCATGCGCCACCATGCCCGGCTAATTTTTTTCTATATCTATTAGTTGGCCAATTAATTTCTTTCTATTTATAGTAGAGATGGGGTCTCGCTCTTGCTCAGGCTGGTTTCGAACTCCTGACCTCGAGCAATCCGCCCACCTCGGCCTCCCAGAGTGCTAGGATTACAGGTGTGAGCCAGCACGCCCGGCCAAGAGGCATTTTAAAAAAAAAAAAAATGACTCCGAAAAGAAAAGTAAAAGGAGGCCTGTCGAGCACGTCTGGGTGTGACTGTGCATCCCCCAACATCCGGTGCCACCACCAAAGATTCCTACGTGTAGCCCATAGAACGCCAAAATCAACGGGACGAGTTCTGGTCACAACTCCCTCAAAATGACATCCCGGCCTTCTTCTGCAACTCCCTCCCCTCTCAGACTCTCAAGGTTTCCTCCAGCGTGTCGGTTCCCACAGACCAGACCCTTGGTCTGAGACCCGACAGTCCAGGTGCCACGCCTGCTGCCGCGTGGCGGCGGTGCTGCGGCTTGGGGCAAGAGGAGGCCCCACGGAGCGGGCTGGGGCGCCAGGCACCGCGGCGGGCGCTGAGGGTGGGGGTGACACCCCCCCCCGACTGCCGCCGCGCTCTCCGAATGGGGACAGAACAAGAGGCAAAAAAAAAAAAAGCCTACGGCACCCGGTATTCCCAGGCGGTCTCCCATCCAAGTACTAACCAGGCCCGACCCTGCTTAGCTTCCGAGATCAGACGAGATCGGGCGCGTTCAGGGTGGTGTGGCCGTAGACAGCGGAGGGCGCCCCAGCCCCGCTCAAGAAGCCGAGCGTCTCTGCGCTTCCCCGCGCCTCCTCCCGCCCCAGGCCCCGCGCCGGCGCTGACCCACTCGGGGCCGGGCCGGGCTTGTTGAGTTCGCTGGCCGGGTCCCGAGGTCTCCACGGGACTGGGGTGCGGGGCGTGGTGGGCTCGGCGGGGTGGGGGGCTGTCTTCACACACACACAACACACACACACACACACACACACTCACACACACACACACCAGATGCGCCTCCAGCCTCCACGGCTGGACCCGCCAAGGTGGAGACCTCCAGCCGCCCCCCTCTCCTGGCCTCGCCTCCCTCACCTACCCGCCCCCAACCCCAGTGCGCCGCTGCTGACTGCGCATGCGCGGGCGGTCGCCTTTGGCCCCAGGGGCCGCCCTCCAGCACAACCCCTTTCAGCTGCGCCCCCGCCCTGCGTGTGGGCTGCCGCCTATCCGCCCCGGACCAGGGCTGGGGCACAGCGCATAGGGGAGGGGAGCGAGTGTAGGGGCGTCTCTCGGGATGTGTGCCATGGGTGGGGTGTTTTGGGGGGCGCTGGAGAAATCAGTCCCCTCCATCTCCTACCTCTGGAAACCCCCCAAGCCGTTGCAGAACTGCCGGCACCGCTACCGTGGGGGCCGGGACCCTACTCTGTGTCCTCCTGTGGCCCAGTCCAAGGGGCCTGGGCCTGGCCGGGGCCGGATTGGACCCCAACCACCCTGGGGTGTGGACTTGCTAAAACTGGGCGATTAGAGATTTGGTTCCAGCTTCATTGAGGGTCATTTCACTAAGGAAGGCACCGTAAAGACGTTCCTAAGACGTTTGTGAGGGTGGCAACTGAAAGAGAATTTTAAAGCTGACAGAAGAGGCGAGGAAAGGCATAGGAGATTTCCACACCCAGCAAGGAAGCCTTTCCCGAAACGGAAGAAAGAAACGAGCAAACAGAGACACCGGTAGCCCGCCCGGATCAGAGTCTGCTCCTTAGGGCAAGTTCCCTGACCAGATTCACCCGTGGGTCGCGAGCTAGCGGCATTCAGAAGAGCCAGGCCCGCAGCCTACGCAGAAGACACCTGCGCTCCGGTGTCTGTGGCGGCACAATTCACAATTGCAAAGATGTGGAAGCGACCCGAGTGCCCATCGATCCACGAGTGGATTAATAAAATGTGGCGCGTGGACACCACGGAGTGCTATTCGGCTGTGAGAAACGGCGGTGAGAGGGCACCTCCCGTGTTCTCCTGGCCGGAGCTGGAACCCGTTCCAGTAAGCCAAGTATCCCAAGAATGGACACAGGAGCACCACGTGCGCGTGCTCACCGGCAAATTGGTAGGAACCCATGGACACCTGAGTGGACGTAGAGGAATCACCTTCATCGGGTGGGGGTCGGGCGGGTGGGGGGAGGGGATGGGCATCCACACCCATTAGGAATGGGGTGGGTGCGCACCGACTGGGGGATGGGCGCACTTGAAGCTCTGACCAGAGGGGGGAGGCGGGGAGAGGGCAATGTACCTGACCTTAACATTGGGACCCCCACCATACGCTGCTAAAGCATGAGAGATAAATGAAGAAGACAACAGGGGGGAGGGGGGCACGGGCAATACATGGAACCCTAACACTTGTACTCCCATAATCTGCTTGAAAAGAGAGAGAAAAGAAAATGCAATAATCGAGGTAAGAGGCATGTTTTTTTTTTTTTTTTTTTTTTGGAGACAGAGTCTCCCTTTGTTGCCCTGGCTAGAGTGAGTGCCATGGCGTCAGCCTAGATCACAGCAACCTCAATCTCCTGGGCTCAAGCAATCCTGCTGCCTCAGCCTCCCAAGTAGCTGGGACTACAGGCATGCGCCACCATGCCCGGCTAATTTTTTTCTATATCTATTAGTTGGCCAATTAATTTCTTTCTATTTATAGTAGAGATGGGGTCTCGCTCTTGCTCAGGCTGGTTTCGAACTCCTGACCTCGAGCAATCCGCCCACCTCGGCCTCCCAGAGTGCTAGGATTACAGGTGTGAGCCAGCACGCCCGGCCAAGAGGCATTTTAAAAAAAAAAAAAATGACTCCGAAAAGAAAAGTAAAAGGAGGCCTGTCGAGCACGTCTGGGTGTGACTGTGCATCCCCCAACATCCGGTGCCACCACCAAAGATTCCTACGTGTAGCCCATAGAACGCCAAAATCAACGGGACGAGTTCTGGTCACAACTCCCTCAAAATGACATCCCGGCCTTCTTCTGCAACTCCCTCCCCTCTCAGACTCTCAAGGTTTCCTCCAGCGTGTCGGTTCCCACAGACCAGACCCTTGGTCTGAGACCCGACAGTCCAGGTGCCACGCCTGCTGCCGCGTGGCGGCGGTGCTGCGGCTTGGGGCAAGAGGAGGCCCCACGGAGCGGGCTGGGGCGCCAGGCACCGCGGCGGGCACTGAGGGTGGGGGTGACACCCCCCCCCCGACTGCCGCCGCGCTCTCCGAATGGGGACAGAACAAGAGGCAAAAAAAAAAAAAGCCTACGGCACCCGGTATTCCCAGGCGGTCTCCCATCCAAGTACTAACCAGGCCCGACCCTGCTTAGCTTCCGAGATCAGACGAGATCGGGCGCGTTCAGGGTGGTGTGGCCGTAGACAGCGGAGGGCGCCCCAGCCCCGCTCAAGAAGCCGAGCGTCTCTGCGCTTCCCCGCGCCTCCTCCCGCCCCAGGCCCCGCGCCGGCGCTGACCCACTCGGGGCCGGGCCGGGCTTGTTGAGTTCGCTGGCCGGGTCCCGAGGTCTCCACGGGACTGGGGTGCGGGGCGTGGTGGGCTCGGCGGGGTGGGGGGCTGTCTTCACACACACACAACACACACACACACACACACACTCACACACACACACACCAGATGCGCCTCCAGCCTCCACGGCTGGACCCGCCAAGGTGGAGACCTCCAGCCGCCCCCCTCTCCTGGCCTCGCCTCCCTCACCTACCCGCCCCCAACCCCAGTGCACCGCTGCTGACTGCGCATGCGCGGGCGGTCGCCTTTGGCCCCAGGGGCCGCCCTCCAGCACAACCCCTTTCAGCTGCGCCCCCGCCCTGCGTGTGGGCTGCCGCCTATCCGCCCCGGACCAGGGCTGGGGCACAGCGCGTAGGGGAGGGGAGCGAGTGTAGGGGCGTCTCTCGGGATGTGTGCCATGGGTGGGGTGTTTTGGGGGGCGCTGGAGAAATCAGTCCCCTCCATCTCCTACCTCTGGAAACCCCCCAAGCCGTTGCAGAACTGCCGGCACCGCTACCGTGGGGGCCGGGACCCTACTCTGTGTCCTCCTGTGGCCCAGTCCAAGGGGCCTGGGCCTGGCCGGGGCCGGATTGGACCCCAACCACCCTGGGGTGTGGACTTGCTAAAACTGGGCGATTAGAGATTTGGTTCCAGCTTCATTGAGGGTCATTTCACTAAGGAAGGCACCGTAAAGACGTTCCTAAGACGTTTGTGAGGGTGGCAACTGAAAGAGAATTTTAAAGCTGACAGAAGAGGCGAGGAAAGGCATAGGAGATTTCCACACCCAGCAAGGAAGCCTTTCCCGAAACGGAAGAAAGAAACGAGCAAACAGAGACACCGGTAGCCCGCCCGGATCAGAGTCTGCTCCTTAGGGCAAGTTCCCTGACCAGATTCACCCGTGGGTCGCGAGCTAGCGGCATTCAGAAGAGCCAGGCCCGCAGCCTACGCAGAAGACACCTGCGCTCCGGTGTCTGTGGCGGCACAATTCACAATTGCAAAGATGTGGAAGCGACCCGAGTGCCCATCGATCCACGAGTGGATTAATAAAATGTGGCGCGTGTACACCACGGAGTGCTATTCGGCTGTGAGAAACGGCGGTGAGAGGGCACCTCCCGTGTTCTCCTGGCCGGAGCTGGAACCCGTTCCAGTAAGCCAAGTATCCCAAGAATGGACACAGGAGCACCACGTGCGCGTGCTCACCGGCAAATTGGTAGGAACCCATGGACACCTGAGTGGACGTAGAGGAATCACCTTCATCGGGTGGGGGTCGGGCGGGTGGGGGGAGGGGATGGGCATCCACACCCATTAGGAATGGGGTGGGTGCGCACCGACTGGGGGATGGGCGCACTTGAAGCTCTGACCAGAGGGGGGAGGCGGGGAGAGGGCAATGTACCTGACCTTAACATTGGGACCCCCACCATACGCTGCTAAAGCATGAGAGATAAATGAAGAAGACAACAGGGGGGAGGGGGGCACGGGCAATACATGGAACCCTAACACTTGTACTCCCATAATCTGCTTGAAAAGAGAGAGAAAAGAAAATGCAATAATCGAGGTAAGAGGCATGTTTTTTTTTTTTTTTTTTTTTTGGAGACAGAGTCTCCCTTTGTTGCCCTGGCTAGAGTGAGTGCCATGGCGTCAGCCTAGCTCACAGCAACCTCAATCTCCTGGGCTCAAGCAATCCTGCTGCCTCAGCCTCCCAAGTAGCTGGGACTACAGGCATGCGCCACCATGCCCGGCTAATTTTTTTCTATATCTATTAGTTGGCCAATTAATTTCTTTCTATTTATAGTAGAGATGGGGTCTCGCTCTTGCTCAGGCTGGTTTCGAACTCCTGACCTCGAGCAATCCGCCCACCTCGGCCTCCCAGAGTGCTAGGATTACAGGTGTGAGCCAGCACGCCCGGCCAAGAGGCATTTTAAAAAAAAAAAAAATGACTCCGAAAAGAAAAGTAAAAGGAGGCCTGTCGAGCACGTCTGGGTGTGACTGTGCATCCCCCAACATCCGGTGCCACCACCAAAGATTCCTACGTGTAGCCCATAGAACGCCAAAATCAACGGGACGAGTTCTGGTCACAACTCCCTCAAAATGACATCCCGGCCTTCTTCTGCAACTCCCTCCCCTCTCAGACTCTCAAGGTTTCCTCCAGCGTGTCGGTTCCCACAGACCAGACCCTTGGTCTGAGACCCGACAGTCCAGGTGCCACGCCTGCTGCCGCGTGGCGGCGGTGCTGCGGCTTGGGGCAAGAGGAGGCCCCACGGAGCGGGCTGGGGCGCCAGGCACCGCGGGCGGGCGCTGAGGGTGGGGGTGACACCCCCCCCCCCGACTGCCGCCGCGCTCTCCGAATGGGGACAGAACAAGAGGCAAAAAAAAAGAAGCCTACGGCACCCGGTATTCCCAGGCGGTCTCCCATCCAAGTACTAACCAGGCCCGACCCTGCTTAGCTTCCGAGATCAGACGAGATCGGGCGCGTTCAGGGTGGTGTGGCCGTAGACAGCGGAGGGCGCCCCAGCCCCGCTCAAGAAGCCGAGCGTCTCTGCGCTTCCCCGCGCCTCCTCCCGCCCCAGGCCCCGCGCCGGCGCTGACCCACTCGGGGCCGGGCCGGGCTTGTTGAGTTCGCTGGCCGGGTCCCGAGGTCTCCACGGGACTGGGGTGCGGGGCGTGGTGGGCTCGGCGGGGTGGGGGGCTGTCTTCACACACACACAACACACACACACACACACACACTCACACACACACACACCAGATGCGCCTCCAGCCTCCACGGCTGGACCCGCCAAGGTGGAGACCTCCAGCCGCCCCCCTCTCCTGGCCTCGCCTCCCTCACCTACCCGCCCCCAACCCCAGTGCGCCGCTGCTGACTGCGCATGCGCGGGCGGTCGCCTTTGGCCCCAGGGGCCGCCCTCCAGCACAACCCCTTTCAGCTGCGCCCCCGCCCTGCGTGTGGGCTGCCGCCTATCCGCCCCGGACCAGGGCTGGGGCACAGCGCATAGGGGAGGGGAGCGAGTGTAGGGGCGTCTCTCGGGATGTGTGCCATGGGTGGGGTGTTTTGGGGGGCGCTGGAGAAATCAGTCCCCTCCATCTCCTACCTCTGGAAACCCCCCAAGCCGTTGCAGAACTGCCGGCACCGCTACCGTGGGGGCCGGGACCCTACTCTGTGTCCTCCTGTGGCCCAGTCCAAGGGGCCTGGGCCTGGCCGGGGCCGGATTGGACCCCAACCACCCTGGGGTGTGGACTTGCTAAAACTGGGCGATTAGAGATTTGGTTCCAGCTTCATTGAGGGTCATTTCACTAAGGAAGGCACCGTAAAGACGTTCCTAAGACGTTTGTGAGGGTGGCAACTGAAAGAGAATTTTAAAGCTGACAGAAGAGGCGAGGAAAGGCATAGGAGATTTCCACACCCAGCAAGGAAGCCTTTCCCGAAACGGAAGAAAGAAACGAGCAAACAGAGACACCGGTAGCCCGCCCGGATCAGAGTCTGCTCCTTAGGGCAAGTTCCCTGACCAGATTCACCCGTGGGTCGCGAGCTAGCGGCATTCAGAAGAGCCAGGCCCGCAGCCTACGCAGAAGACACCTGCGCTCGGGTGTCTGTGGCGGCACAATTCACAATTGCAAAGATGTGGAAGCGACCCGAGTGCCCATCGATCCACGAGTGGATTAATAAAATGTGGCGCGTGGACACCACGGAGTGCTATTCGGCTGTGAGAAACGGCGGTGAGAGGGCACCTCCCGTGTTCTCCTGGCCGGAGCTGGAACCCGTTCCAGTAAGCCAAGTATCCCAAGAATGGACACAGGAGCACCACGTGCGCGTGCTCACCGGCAAATTGGTAGGAACCCATGGACACCTGAGTGGACGTAGAGGAATCACCTTCATCGGGTGGGGGTCGGGCGGGTGGGGGGAGGGGATGGGCATCCACACCCATTAGGAATGGGGTGGGTGCGCACCGACTGGGGGATGGGCGCACTTGAAGCTCTGACCAGAGGGGGGAGGCGGGGAGAGGGCAATGTACCTGACCTTAACATTGGGACCCCCACCATACGCTGCTAAAGCATGAGAGATAAATGAAGAAGACAACAGGGGGGAGGGGGGCACGGGCAATACATGGAACCCTAACACTTGTACTCCCATAATCTGCTTGAAAAGAGAGAGAAAAGAAAATGCAATAATCGAGGTAAGAGGCATGTTTTTTTTTTTTTTTTTTTTTTTTGGAGACAGAGTCTCCCTTTGTTGCCCTGGCTAGAGTGAGTGCCATGGCGTCAGCCTAGATCACAGCAACCTCAATCTCCTGGGCTCAAGCAATCCTGCTGCCTCAGCCTCCCAAGTAGCTGGGACTACAGGCATGCGCCACCATGCCCGGCTAATTTTTTTCTATATCTATTAGTTGGCCAATTAATTTCTTTCTATTTATAGTAGAGATGGGGTCTCGCTCTTGCTCAGGCTGGTTTCGAACTCCTGACCTCGAGCAATCCGCCCACCTCGGCCTCCCAGAGTGCTAGGATTACAGGTGTGAGCCAGCACGCCCGGCCAAGAGGCATTTTAAAAAAAAAAAAAATGACTCCGAAAAGAAAAGTAAAAGGAGGCCTGTCGAGCACGTCTGGGTGTGACTGTGCATCCCCCAACATCCGGTGCCACCACCAAAGATTCCTACGTGTAGCCCATAGAACGCCAAAATCAACGGGACGAGTTCTGGTCACAACTCCCTCAAAATGACATCCCGGCCTTCTTCTGCAACTCCCTCCCCTCTCAGACTCTCAAGGTTTCCTCCAGCGTGTCGGTTCCCACAGACCAGACCCTTGGTCTGAGACCCGACAGTCCAGGTGCCACGCCTGCTGCCGCGTGGCGGCGGTGCTGCGGCTTGGGGCAAGAGGAGGCCCCACGGAGCGGGCTGGGGCGCCAGGCACCGCGGGCGGGCGCTGAGGGTGGGGGTGACACCCCCCCCCCCGACTGCCGCCGCGCTCTCCGAATGGGGACAGAACAAGAGGCAAAAAAAAAGAAGCCTACGGCACCCGGTATTCCCAGGCGGTCTCCCATCCAAGTACTAACCAGGCCCGACCCTGCTTAGCTTCCGAGATCAGACGAGATCGGGCGCGTTCAGGGTGGTGTGGCCGTAGACAGCGGAGGGCGCCCCAGCCCCGCTCAAGAAGCCGAGCGTCTCTGCGCTTCCCCGCGCCTCCTCCCGCCCCAGGCCCCGCGCCGGCGCTGACCCACTCGGGGCCGGGCCGGGCTTGTTGAGTTCGCTGGCCGGGTCCCGAGGTCTCCACGGGACTGGGGTGCGGGGCGTGGTGGGCTCGGCGGGGTGGGGGGCTGTCTTCACACACACACAACACACACACACACACACACACTCACACACACACACACCAGATGCGCCTCCAGCCTCCACGGCTGGACCCGCCAAGGTGGAGACCTCCAGCCGCCCCCCTCTCCTGGCCTCGCCTCCCTCACCTACCCGCCCCCAACCCCAGTGCGCCGCTGCTGACTGCGCATGCGCGGGCGGTCGCCTTTGGCCCCAGGGGCCGCCCTCCAGCACAACCCCTTTCAGCTGCGCCCCCGCCCTGCGTGTGGGCTGCCGCCTATCCGCCCCGGACCAGGGCTGGGGCACAGCGCATAGGGGAGGGGAGCGAGTGTAGGGGCGTCTCTCGGGATGTGTGCCATGGGTGGGGTGTTTTGGGGGGCGCTGGAGAAATCAGTCCCCTCCATCTCCTACCTCTGGAAACCCCCCAAGCCGTTGCAGAACTGCCGGCACCGCTACCGTGGGGGCCGGGACCCTACTCTGTGTCCTCCTGTGGCCCAGTCCAAGGGGCCTGGGCCTGGCCGGGGCCGGATTGGACCCCAACCACCCTGGGGTGTGGACTTGCTAAAACTGGGCGATTAGAGATTTGGTTCCAGCTTCATTGAGGGTCATTTCACTAAGGAAGGCACCGTAAAGACGTTCCTAAGACGTTTGTGAGGGTGGCAACTGAAAGAGAATTTTAAAGCTGACAGAAGAGGCGAGGAAAGGCATAGGAGATTTCCACACCCAGCAAGGAAGCCTTTCCCGAAACGGAAGAAAGAAACGAGCAAACAGAGACACCGGTAGCCCGCCCGGATCAGAGTCTGCTCCTTAGGGCAAGTTCCCTGACCAGATTCACCCGTGGGTCGCGAGCTAGCGGCATTCAGAAGAGCCAGGCCCGCAGCCTACGCAGAAGACACCTGCGCTCCGGTGTCTGTGGCGGCACAATTCACAATTGCAAAGATGTGGAAGCGACCCGAGTGCCCATCGATCCACGAGTGGATTAATAAAATGTGGCGCGTGGACACCACGGAGTGCTATTCGGCTGTGAGAAACGGCGGTGAGAGGGCACCTCCCGTGTTCTCCTGGCCGGAGCTGGAACCCGTTCCAGTAAGCCAAGTATCCCAAGAATGGACACAGGAGCACCACGTGCGCGTGCTCACCGGCAAATTGGTAGGAACCCATGGACACCTGAGTGGACGTAGAGGAATCACCTTCATCGGGTGGGGGTCGGGCGGGTGGGGGGAGGGGATGGGCATCCACACCCATTAGGAATGGGGTGGGTGCGCACCGACTGGGGGATGGGCGCACTTGAAGCTCTGACCAGAGGGGGGAGGCGGGGAGAGGGCAATGTACCTGACCTTAACATTGGGACCCCCACCATACGCTGCTAAAGCATGAGAGATAAATGAAGAAGACAACAGGGGGGAGGGGGGCACGGGCAATACATGGAACCCTAACACTTGTACTCCCATAATCTGCTTGAAAAGAGAGAGAAAAGAAAATGCAATAATCGAGGTAAGAGGCATGTTTTTTTTTTTTTTTTTTTTTTTGGAGACAGAGTCTCCCTTTGTTGCCCTGGCTAGAGTGAGTGCCATGGCGTCAGCCTAGCTCACAGCAACCTCAATCTCCTGGGCTCAAGCAATCCTGCTGCCTCAGCCTCCCAAGTAGCTGGGACTACAGGCATGCGCCACCATGCCCGGCTAATTTTTTTCTATATCTATTAGTTGGCCAATTAATTTCTTTCTATTTATAGTAGAGATGGGGTCTCGCTCTTGCTCAGGCTGGTTTCGAACTCCTGACCTCGAGCAATCCGCCCACCTCGGCCTCCCAGAGTGCTAGGATTACAGGTGTGAGCCAGCACGCCCGGCCAAGAGGCATTTTAAAAAAAAAAAAAATGACTCCGAAAAGAAAAGTAAAAGGAGGCCTGTCGAGCACGTCTGGGTGTGACTGTGCATCCCCCAACATCCGGTGCCACCACCAAAGATTCCTACGTGTAGCCCATAGAACGCCAAAATCAACGGGACGAGTTCTGGTCACAACTCCCTCAAAATGACATCCCGGCCTTCTTCTGCAACTCCCTCCCCTCTCAGACTCTCAAGGTTTCCTCCAGCGTGTCGGTTCCCACAGACCAGACCCTTGGTCTGAGACCCGACAGTCCAGGTGCCACGCCTGCTGCCGCGTGGCGGCGGTGCTGCGGCTTGGGGCAAGAGGAGGCCCCACGGAGCGGGCTGGGGCGCCAGGCACCGCGGCGGGCGCTGAGGGTGGGGGTGACACCCCCCCCCGACTGCCGCCGCGCTCTCCGAATGGGGACAGAACAAGAGGCAAAAAAAAAAAAAGCCTACGGCACCCGGTATTCCCAGGCGGTCTCCCATCCAAGTACTAACCAGGCCCGACCCTGCTTAGCTTCCGAGATCAGACGAGATCGGGCGCGTTCAGGGTGGTGTGGCCGTAGACAGCGGAGGGCGCCCCAGCCCCGCTCAAGAAGCCGAGCGTCTCTGCGCTTCCCCGCGCCTCCTCCCGCCCCAGGCCCCGCGCCGGCGCTGACCCACTCGGGGCCGGGCCGGGCTTGTTGAGTTCGCTGGCCGGGTCCCGAGGTCTCCACGGGACTGGGGTGCGGGGCGTGGTGGGCTCGGCGGGGTGGGGGGCTGTCTTCACACACACACAACACACACACACACACACACACACTCACACACACACACACCAGATGCGCCTCCAGCCTCCACGGCTGGACCCGCCAAGGTGGAGACCTCCAGCCGCCCCCCTCTCCTGGCCTCGCCTCCCTCACCTACCCGCCCCCAACCCCAGTGCGCCGCTGCTGACTGCGCATGCGCGGGCGGTCGCCTTTGGCCCCAGGGGCCGCCCTCCAGCACAACCCCTTTCAGCTGCGCCCCCGCCCTGCGTGTGGGCTGCCGCCTATCCGCCCCGGACCAGGGCTGGGGCACAGCGCATAGGGGAGGGGAGCGAGTGTAGGGGCGTCTCTCGGGATGTGTGCCATGGGTGGGGTGTTTTGGGGGGCGCTGGAGAAATCAGTCCCCTCCATCTCCTACCTCTGGAAACCCCCCAAGCCGTTGCAGAACTGCCGGCACCGCTACCGTGGGGGCCGGGACCCTACTCTGTGTCCTCCTGTGGCCCAGTCCAAGGGGCCTGGGCCTGGCCGGGGCCGGATTGGACCCCAACCACCCTGGGGTGTGGACTTGCTAAAACTGGGCGATTAGAGATTTGGTTCCAGCTTCATTGAGGGTCATTTCACTAAGGAAGGCACCGTAAAGACGTTCCTAAGACGTTTGTGAGGGTGGCAACTGAAAGAGAATTTTAAAGCTGACAGAAGAGGCGAGGAAAGGCATAGGAGATTTCCACACCCAGCAAGGAAGCCTTTCCCGAAACGGAAGAAAGAAACGAGCAAACAGAGACACCGGTAGCCCGCCCGGATCAGAGTCTGCTCCTTAGGGCAAGTTCCCTGACCAGATTCACCCGTGGGTCGCGAGCTAGCGGCATTCAGAAGAGCCAGGCCCGCAGCCTACGCAGAAGACACCTGCGCTCCGGTGTCTGTGGCGGCACAATTCACAATTGCAAAGATGTGGAAGCGACCCGAGTGCCCATCGATCCACGAGTGGATTAATAAAATGTGGCGCGTGGACACCACGGAGTGCTATTCGGCTGTGAGAAACGGCGGTGAGAGGGCACCTCCCGTGTTCTCCTGGCCGGAGCTGGAACCCGTTCCAGTAAGCCAAGTATCCCAAGAATGGACACAGGAGCACCACGTGCGCGTGCTCACCGGCAAATTGGTAGGAACCCATGGACACCTGAGTGGACGTAGAGGAATCACCTTCATCGGGTGGGGGTCGGGCGGGTGGGGGGAGGGGATGGGCATCCACACCCATTAGGAATGGGGTGGGTGCGCACCGACTGGGGGATGGGCGCACTTGAAGCTCTGACCAGAGGGGGGAGGCGGGGAGAGGGCAATGTACCTGACCTTAACATTGGGACCCCCACCATACGCTGCTAAAGCATGAGAGATAAATGAAGAAGACAACAGGGGGGAGGGGGGCACGGGCAATACATGGAACCCTAACACTTGTACTCCCATAATCTGCTTGAAAAGAGAGAGAAAAGAAAATGCAATAATCGAGGTAAGAGGCATGTTTTTTTTTTTTTTTTTTTTTTTGGAGACAGAGTCTCCCTTTGTTGCCCTGGCTAGAGTGAGTGCCATGGCGTCAGCCTAGCTCACAGCAACCTCAATCTCCTGGGCTCAAGCAATCCTGCTGCCTCAGCCTCCCAAGTAGCTGGGACTACAGGCATGCGCCACCATGCCCGGCTAATTTTTTTCTATATCTATTAGTTGGCCAATTAATTTCTTTCTATTTATAGTAGAGATGGGGTCTCGCTCTTGCTCAGGCTGGTTTCGAACTCCTGACCTCGAGCAATCCGCCCACCTCGGCCTCCCAGAGTGCTAGGATTACAGGTGTGAGCCAGCACGCCCGGCCAAGAGGCATTTTAAAAAAAAAAAAAATGACTCCGAAAAGAAAAGTAAAAGGAGGCCTGTCGAGCACGTCTGGGTGTGACTGTGCATCCCCCAACATCCGGTGCCACCACCAAAGATTCCTACGTGTAGCCCATAGAACGCCAAAATCAACGGGACGAGTTCTGGTCACAACTCCCTCAAAATGACATCCCGGCCTTCTTCTGCAACTCCCTCCCCTCTCAGACTCTCAAGGTTTCCTCCAGCGTGTCGGTTCCCACAGACCAGACCCTTGGTCTGAGACCCGACAGTCCAGGTGCCACGCCTGCTGCCGCGTGGCGGCGGTGCTGCGGCTTGGGGCAAGAGGAGGCCCCACGGAGCGGGCTGGGGCGCCAGGCACCGCGGCGGGCGCTGAGGGTGGGGGTGACACCCCCCCCCGACTGCCGCCGCGCTCTCCGAATGGGGACAGAACAAGAGGCAAAAAAAAAAAAAGCCTACGGCACCCGGTATTCCCAGGCGGTCTCCCATCCAAGTACTAACCAGGCCCGACCCTGCTTAGCTTCCGAGATCAGACGAGATCGGGCGCGTTCAGGGTGGTGTGGCCGTAGACAGCGGAGGGCGCCCCAGCCCCGCTCAAGAAGCCGAGCGTCTCTGCGCTTCCCCGCGCCTCCTCCCGCCCCAGGCCCCGCGCCGGCGCTGACCCACTCGGGGCCGGGCCGGGCTTGTTGAGTTCGCTGGCCGGGTCCCGAGGTCTCCACGGGACTGGGGTGCGGGGCGTGGTGGGCTCGGCGGGGTGGGGGGCTGTCTTCACACACACACAACACACACACACACACACACACACTCACACACACACACACCAGATGCGCCTCCAGCCTCCACGGCTGGACCCGCCAAGGTGGAGACCTCCAGCCGCCCCCCTCTCCTGGCCTCGCCTCCCTCACCTACCCGCCCCCAACCCCAGTGCGCCGCTGCTGACTGCGCATGCGCGGGCGGTCGCCTTTGGCCCCAGGGGCCGCCCTCCAGCACAACCCCTTTCAGCTGCGCCCCCGCCCTGCGTGTGGGCTGCCGCCTATCCGCCCCGGACCAGGGCTGGGGCACAGCGCATAGGGGAGGGGAGCGAGTGTAGGGGCGTCTCTCGGGATGTGTGCCATGGGTGGGGTGTTTTGGGGGGCGCTGGAGAAATCAGTCCCCTCCATCTCCTACCTCTGGAAACCCCCCAAGCCGTTGCAGAACTGCCGGCACCGCTACCGTGGGGGCCGGGACCCTACTCTGTGTCCTCCTGTGGCCCAGTCCAAGGGGCCTGGGCCTGGCCGGGGCCGGATTGGACCCCAACCACCCTGGGGTGTGGACTTGCTAAAACTGGGCGATTAGAGATTTGGTTCCAGCTTCATTGAGGGTCATTTCACTAAGGAAGGCACCGTAAAGACGTTCCTAAGACGTTTGTGAGGGTGGCAACTGAAAGAGAATTTTAAAGCTGACAGAAGAGGCGAGGAAAGGCATAGGAGATTTCCACACCCAGCAAGGAAGCCTTTCCCGAAACGGAAGAAAGAAACGAGCAAACAGAGACACCGGTAGCCCGCCCGGATCAGAGTCTGCTCCTTAGGGCAAGTTCCCTGACCAGATTCACCCGTGGGTCGCGAGCTAGCGGCATTCAGAAGAGCCAGGCCCGCAGCCTACGCAGAAGACACCTGCGCTCCGGTGTCTGTGGCGGCACAATTCACAATTGCAAAGATGTGGAAGCGACCCGAGTGCCCATCGATCCACGAGTGGATTAATAAAATGTGGCGCGTGGACACCACGGAGTGCTATTCGGCTGTGAGAAACGGCGGTGAGAGGGCACCTCCCGTGTTCTCCTGGCCGGAGCTGGAACCCGTTCCAGTAAGCCAAGTATCCCAAGAATGGACACAGGAGCACCACGTGCGCGTGCTCACCGGCAAATTGGTAGGAACCCATGGACACCTGAGTGGACGTAGAGGAATCACCTTCATCGGGTGGGGGTCGGGCGGGTGGGGGGAGGGGATGGGCATCCACACCCATTAGGAATGGGGTGGGTGCGCACCGACTGGGGGATGGGCGCACTTGAAGCTCTGACCAGAGGGGGGAGGCGGGGAGAGGGCAATGTACCTGACCTTAACATTGGGACCCCCACCATACGCTGCTAAAGCATGAGAGATAAATGAAGAAGACAACAGGGGGGAGGGGGGCACGGGCAATACATGGAACCCTAACACTTGTACTCCCATAATCTGCTTGAAAAGAGAGAGAAAAGAAAATGCAATAATCGAGGTAAGAGGCATGTTTTTTTTTTTTTTTTTTTTTTGGAGACAGAGTCTCCCTTTGTTGCCCTGGCTAGAGTGAGTGCCATGGCGTCAGCCTAGATCACAGCAACCTCAATCTCCTGGGCTCAAGCAATCCTGCTGCCTCAGCCTCCCAAGTAGCTGGGACTACAGGCATGCGCCACCATGCCCGGCTAATTTTTTTCTATATCTATTAGTTGGCCAATTAATTTCTTTCTATTTATAGTAGAGATGGGGTCTCGCTCTTGCTCAGGCTGGTTTCGAACTCCTGACCTCGAGCAATCCGCCCACCTCGGCCTCCCAGAGTGCTAGGATTACAGGTGTGAGCCAGCACGCCCGGCCAAGAGGCATTTTAAAAAAAAAAAAAATGACTCCGAAAAGAAAAGTAAAAGGAGGCCTGTCGAGCACGTCTGGGTGTGACTGTGCATCCCCCAACATCCGGTGCCACCACCAAAGATTCCTACGTGTAGCCCATAGAACGCCAAAATCAACGGGACGAGTTCTGGTCACAACTCCCTCAAAATGACATCCCGGCCTTCTTCTGCAACTCCCTCCCCTCTCAGACTCTCAAGGTTTCCTCCAGCGTGTCGGTTCCCACAGACCAGACCCTTGGTCTGAGACCCGACAGTCCAGGTGCCACGCCTGCTGCCGCGTGGCGGCGGTGCTGCGGCTTGGGGCAAGAGGAGGCCCCACGGAGCGGGCTGGGGCGCCAGGCACCGCGGGCGGGCGCTGAGGGTGGGGGTGACACCCCCCCCCCCGACTGCCGCCGCGCTCTCCGAATGGGGACAGAACAAGAGGCAAAAAAAAAGAAGCCTACGGCACCCGGTATTCCCAGGCGGTCTCCCATCCAAGTACTAACCAGGCCCGACCCTGCTTAGCTTCCGAGATCAGACGAGATCGGGCGCGTTCAGGGTGGTGTGGCCGTAGACAGCGGAGGGCGCGCCTGCCCCGCTCAAGAAGCCGAGCGTCTCTGCGCTTCCCCACGCCTCCTCCCGCCCCAGGCCCCGCGCCGGCGCTGACCCACTCGGGGCCGGGCCGGGCTTGTTGAGTTCGCTGGCCGGGTCCCGAGGTCTCCACGGGACTGGGGTGCGGGGCGTGGTGGGCTCGGCGGGGTGGGGGGCTGTCTTCACACACACACAACACACACACACACACACACACTCACACACACACACACCAGATGCGCCTCCAGCCTCCACGGCTGGACCCGCCAAGGTGGAGACCTCCAGCCGCCCCCCTCTCCTGGCCTCGCCTCCCTCACCTACCCGCCCCCAACCCCAGTGCGCCGCTGCTGACTGCGCATGCGCGGGCGGTCGCCTTTGGCCCCAGGGGCCGCCCTCCAGCACAACCCCTTTCAGCTGCGCCCCCGCCCTGCGTGTGGGCTGCCGCCTATCCGCCCCGGACCAGGGCTGGGGCACAGCGCATAGGGGAGGGGAGCGAGTGTAGGGGCGTCTCTCGGGATGTGTGCCATGGGTGGGGTGTTTTGGGGGGCGCTGGAGAAATCAGTCCCCTCCATCTCCTACCTCTGGAAACCCCCCAAGCCGTTGCAGAACTGCCGGCACCGCTACCGTGGGGGCCGGGACCCTACTCTGTGTCCTCCTGTGGCCCAGTCCAAGGGGCCTGGGCCTGGCCGGGGCCGGATTGGACCCCAACCACCCTGGGGTGTGGACTTGCTAAAACTGGGCGATTAGAGATTTGGTTCCAGCTTCATTGAGGGTCATTTCACTAAGGAAGGCACCGTAAAGACGTTCCTAAGACGTTTGTGAGGGTGGCAACTGAAAGAGAATTTTAAAGCTGACAGAAGAGGCGAGGAAAGGCATAGGAGATTTCCACACCCAGCAAGGAACCCTTTCCCGAAACGGAAGAAAGAAACGAGCAAACAGAGACACCGGTAGCCCGCCCGGATCAGAGTCTGCTCCTTAGGGCAAGTTCCCTGACCAGATTCACCCGTGGGTCGCGAGCTAGCGGCATTCAGAAGAGCCAGGCCCGCAGCCTACGCAGAAGACACCTGCGCTCCGGTGTCTGTGGCGGCACAATTCACAATTGCAAAGATGTGGAAGCGACCCGAGTGCCCATCGATCCACGAGTGGATTAATAAAATGTGGCGCGTGGACACCACGGAGTGCTATTCGGCTGTGAGAAACGGCGGTGAGAGGGCACCTCCCGTGTTCTCCTGGCCGGAGCTGGAACCCGTTCCAGTAAGCCAAGTATCCCAAGAATGGACACAGGAGCACCACGTGCGCGTGCTCACCGGCAAATTGGTAGGAACCCATGGACACCTGAGTGGACGTAGAGGAATCACCTTCATCGGGTGGGGGTCGGGCGGGTGGGGGGAGGGGATGGGCATCCAC
This sequence comes from Microcebus murinus, assembly GCF_040939455.1. Classification (NCBI taxonomy): domain Eukaryota; kingdom Metazoa; phylum Chordata; class Mammalia; order Primates; family Cheirogaleidae; genus Microcebus; species Microcebus murinus. Next base: position 57,002 of record NW_027438974.1, on the reverse strand, counting down.
ACCCATTAGGAATGGGGTGGGTGCGCACCGACTGGGGGATGGGCGCACTTGAAGCTCTGACCAGAGGGGGGAGGCGGGGAGAGGGCAATGTACCTGACCTTAACATTGGGACCCCCACCATACGCTGCTAAAGCATGAGAGATAAATGAAGAAGACAACAGGGGGGAGGGGGGCACGGGCAATACATGGAACCCTAACACTTGTACTCCCATAATCTGCTTGAAAAGAGAGAGAAAAGAAAATGCAATAATCGAGGTAAGAGGCATGTTTTTTTTTTTTTTTTTTTTTTTGGAGACAGAGTCTCCCTTTGTTGCCCTGGCTAGAGTGAGTGCCATGGCGTCAGCCTAGCTCACAGCAACCTCAATCTCCTGGGCTCAAGCAATCCTGCTGCCTCAGCCTCCCAAGTAGCTGGGACTACAGGCATGCGCCACCATGCCCGGCTAATTTTTTTCTATATCTATTAGTTGGCCAATTAATTTCTTTCTATTTATAGTAGAGATGGGGTCTCGCTCTTGCTCAGGCTGGTTTCGAACTCCTGACCTCGAGCAATCCGCCCACCTCGGCCTCCCAGAGTGCTAGGATTACAGGTGTGAGCCAGCACGCCCGGCCAAGAGGCATTTTAAAAAAAAAAAAAATGACTCCGAAAAGAAAAGTAAAAGGAGGCCTGTCGAGCACGTCTGGGTGTGACTGTGCATCCCCCAACATCCGGTGCCACCACCAAAGATTCCTACGTGTAGCCCATAGAACGCCAAAATCAACGGGACGAGTTCTGGTCACAACTCCCTCAAAATGACATCCCGGCCTTCTTCTGCAACTCCCTCCCCTCTCAGACTCTCAAGGTTTCCTCCAGCGTGTCGGTTCCCACAGACCAGACCCTTGGTCTGAGACCCGACAGTCCAGGTGCCACGCCTGCTGCCGCGTGGCGGCGGTGCTGCGGCTTGGGGCAAGAGGAGGCCCCACGGAGCGGGCTGGGGCGCCAGGCACCGCGGCGGGCGCTGAGGGTGGGGGTGACACCCCCCCCCGACTGCCGCCGCGCTCTCCGAATGGGGACAGAACAAGAGGCAAAAAAAAAAAAAGCCTACGGCACCCGGTATTCCCAGGCGGTCTCCCATCCAAGTACTAACCAGGCCCGACCCTGCTTAGCTTCCGAGATCAGACGAGATCGGGCGCGTTCAGGGTGGTGTGGCCGTAGACAGCGGAGGGCGCCCCAGCCCCGCTCAAGAAGCCGAGCGTCTCTGCGCTTCCCCGCGCCTCCTCCCGCCCCAGGCCCCGCGCCGGCGCTGACCCACTCGGGGCCGGGCCGGGCTTGTTGAGTTCGCTGGCCGGGTCCCGAGGTCTCCACGGGACTGGGGTGCGGGGCGTGGTGGGCTCGGCGGGGTGGGGGGCTGTCTTCACACACACACAACACACACACACACACACACACACTCACACACACACACACCAGATGCGCCTCCAGCCTCCACGGCTGGACCCGCCAAGGTGGAGACCTCCAGCCGCCCCCCTCTCCTGGCCTCGCCTCCCTCACCTACCCGCCCCCAACCCCAGTGCGCCGCTGCTGACTGCGCATGCGCGGGCGGTCGCCTTTGGCCCCAGGGGCCGCCCTCCAGCACAACCCCTTTCAGCTGCGCCCCCGCCCTGCGTGTGGGCTGCCGCCTATCCGCCCCGGACCAGGGCTGGGGCACAGCGCATAGGGGAGGGGAGCGAGTGTAGGGGCGTCTCTCGGGATGTGTGCCATGGGTGGGGTGTTTTGGGGGGCGCTGGAGAAATCAGTCCCCTCCATCTCCTACCTCTGGAAACCCCCCAAGCCGTTGCAGAACTGCCGGCACCGCTACCGTGGGGGCCGGGACCCTACTCTGTGTCCTCCTGTGGCCCAGTCCAAGGGGCCTGGGCCTGGCCGGGGCCGGATTGGACCCCAACCACCCTGGGGTGTGGACTTGCTAAAACTGGGCGATTAGAGATTTGGTTCCAGCTTCATTGAGGGTCATTTCACTAAGGAAGGCACCGTAAAGACGTTCCTAAGACGTTTGTGAGGGTGGCAACTGAAAGAGAATTTTAAAGCTGACAGAAGAGGCGAGGAAAGGCATAGGAGATTTCCACACCCAGCAAGGAAGCCTTTCCCGAAACGGAAGAAAGAAACGAGCAAACAGAGACACCGGTAGCCCGCCCGGATCAGAGTCTGCTCCTTAGGGCAAGTTCCCTGACCAGATTCACCCGTGGGTCGCGAGCTAGCGGCATTCAGAAGAGCCAGGCCCGCAGCCTACGCAGAAGACACCTGCGCTCCGGTGTCTGTGGCGGCACAATTCACAATTGCAAAGATGTGGAAGCGACCCGAGTGCCCATCGATCCACGAGTGGATTAATAAAATGTGGCGCGTGGACACCACGGAGTGCTATTCGGCTGTGAGAAACGGCGGTGAGAGGGCACCTCCCGTGTTCTCCTGGCCGGAGCTGGAACCCGTTCCAGTAAGCCAAGTATCCCAAGAATGGACACAGGAGCACCACGTGCGCGTGCTCACCGGCAAATTGGTAGGAACCCATGGACACCTGAGTGGACGTAGAGGAATCACCTTCATCGGGTGGGGGTCGGGCGGGTGGGGGGAGGGGATGGGCATCCACACCCATTAGGAATGGGGTGGGTGCGCACCGACTGGGGGATGGGCGCACTTGAAGCTCTGACCAGAGGGGGGAGGCGGGGAGAGGGCAATGTACCTGACCTTAACATTGGGACCCCCACCATACGCTGCTAAAGCATGAGAGATAAATGAAGAAGACAACAGGGGGGAGGGGGGCACGGGCAATACATGGAACCCTAACACTTGTACTCCCATAATCTGCTTGAAAAGAGAGAGAAAAGAAAATGCAATAATCGAGGTAAGAGGCATGTTTTTTTTTTTTTTTTTTTTTTGGAGACAGAGTCTCCCTTTGTTGCCCTGGCTAGAGTGAGTGCCATGGCGTCAGCCTAGATCACAGCAACCTCAATCTCCTGGGCTCAAGCAATCCTGCTGCCTCAGCCTCCCAAGTAGCTGGGACTACAGGCATGCGCCACCATGCCCGGCTAATTTTTTTCTATATCTATTAGTTGGCCAATTAATTTCTTTCTATTTATAGTAGAGATGGGGTCTCGCTCTTGCTCAGGCTGGTTTCGAACTCCTGACCTCGAGCAATCCGCCCACCTCGGCCTCCCAGAGTGCTAGGATTACAGGTGTGAGCCAGCACGCCCGGCCAAGAGGCATTTTAAAAAAAAAAAAAATGACTCCGAAAAGAAAAGTAAAAGGAGGCCTGTCGAGCACGTCTGGGTGTGACTGTGCATCCCCCAACATCCGGTGCCACCACCAAAGATTCCTACGTGTAGCCCATAGAACGCCAAAATCAACGGGACGAGTTCTGGTCACAACTCCCTCAAAATGACATCCCGGCCTTCTTCTGCAACTCCCTCCCCTCTCAGACTCTCAAGGTTTCCTCCAGCGTGTCGGTTCCCACAGACCAGACCCTTGGTCTGAGACCCGACAGTCCAGGTGCCACGCCTGCTGCCGCGTGGCGGCGGTGCTGCGGCTTGGGGCAAGAGGAGGCCCCACGGAGCGGGCTGGGGCGCCAGGCACCGCGGCGGGCACTGAGGGTGGGGGTGACACCCCCCCCCCGACTGCCGCCGCGCTCTCCGAATGGGGACAGAACAAGAGGCAAAAAAAAAAAAAGCCTACGGCACCCGGTATTCCCAGGCGGTCTCCCATCCAAGTACTAACCAGGCCCGACCCTGCTTAGCTTCCGAGATCAGACGAGATCGGGCGCGTTCAGGGTGGTGTGGCCGTAGACAGCGGAGGGCGCCCCAGCCCCGCTCAAGAAGCCGAGCGTCTCTGCGCTTCCCCGCGCCTCCTCCCGCCCCAGGCCCCGCGCCGGCGCTGACCCACTCGGGGCCGGGCCGGGCTTGTTGAGTTCGCTGGCCGGGTCCCGAGGTCTCCACGGGACTGGGGTGCGGGGCGTGGTGGGCTCGGCGGGGTGGGGGGCTGTCTTCACACACACACAACACACACACACACACACACACTCACACACACACACACCAGATGCGCCTCCAGCCTCCACGGCTGGACCCGCCAAGGTGGAGACCTCCAGCCGCCCCCCTCTCCTGGCCTCGCCTCCCTCACCTACCCGCCCCCAACCCCAGTGCACCGCTGCTGACTGCGCATGCGCGGGCGGTCGCCTTTGGCCCCAGGGGCCGCCCTCCAGCACAACCCCTTTCAGCTGCGCCCCCGCCCTGCGTGTGGGCTGCCGCCTATCCGCCCCGGACCAGGGCTGGGGCACAGCGCGTAGGGGAGGGGAGCGAGTGTAGGGGCGTCTCTCGGGATGTGTGCCATGGGTGGGGTGTTTTGGGGGGCGCTGGAGAAATCAGTCCCCTCCATCTCCTACCTCTGGAAACCCCCCAAGCCGTTGCAGAACTGCCGGCACCGCTACCGTGGGGGCCGGGACCCTACTCTGTGTCCTCCTGTGGCCCAGTCCAAGGGGCCTGGGCCTGGCCGGGGCCGGATTGGACCCCAACCACCCTGGGGTGTGGACTTGCTAAAACTGGGCGATTAGAGATTTGGTTCCAGCTTCATTGAGGGTCATTTCACTAAGGAAGGCACCGTAAAGACGTTCCTAAGACGTTTGTGAGGGTGGCAACTGAAAGAGAATTTTAAAGCTGACAGAAGAGGCGAGGAAAGGCATAGGAGATTTCCACACCCAGCAAGGAAGCCTTTCCCGAAACGGAAGAAAGAAACGAGCAAACAGAGACACCGGTAGCCCGCCCGGATCAGAGTCTGCTCCTTAGGGCAAGTTCCCTGACCAGATTCACCCGTGGGTCGCGAGCTAGCGGCATTCAGAAGAGCCAGGCCCGCAGCCTACGCAGAAGACACCTGCGCTCCGGTGTCTGTGGCGGCACAATTCACAATTGCAAAGATGTGGAAGCGACCCGAGTGCCCATCGATCCACGAGTGGATTAATAAAATGTGGCGCGTGTACACCACGGAGTGCTATTCGGCTGTGAGAAACGGCGGTGAGAGGGCACCTCCCGTGTTCTCCTGGCCGGAGCTGGAACCCGTTCCAGTAAGCCAAGTATCCCAAGAATGGACACAGGAGCACCACGTGCGCGTGCTCACCGGCAAATTGGTAGGAACCCATGGACACCTGAGTGGACGTAGAGGAATCACCTTCATCGGGTGGGGGTCGGGCGGGTGGGGGGAGGGGATGGGCATCCACACCCATTAGGAATGGGGTGGGTGCGCACCGACTGGGGGATGGGCGCACTTGAAGCTCTGACCAGAGGGGGGAGGCGGGGAGAGGGCAATGTACCTGACCTTAACATTGGGACCCCCACCATACGCTGCTAAAGCATGAGAGATAAATGAAGAAGACAACAGGGGGGAGGGGGGCACGGGCAATACATGGAACCCTAACACTTGTACTCCCATAATCTGCTTGAAAAGAGAGAGAAAAGAAAATGCAATAATCGAGGTAAGAGGCATGTTTTTTTTTTTTTTTTTTTTTTGGAGACAGAGTCTCCCTTTGTTGCCCTGGCTAGAGTGAGTGCCATGGCGTCAGCCTAGCTCACAGCAACCTCAATCTCCTGGGCTCAAGCAATCCTGCTGCCTCAGCCTCCCAAGTAGCTGGGACTACAGGCATGCGCCACCATGCCCGGCTAATTTTTTTCTATATCTATTAGTTGGCCAATTAATTTCTTTCTATTTATAGTAGAGATGGGGTCTCGCTCTTGCTCAGGCTGGTTTCGAACTCCTGACCTCGAGCAATCCGCCCACCTCGGCCTCCCAGAGTGCTAGGATTACAGGTGTGAGCCAGCACGCCCGGCCAAGAGGCATTTTAAAAAAAAAAAAAATGACTCCGAAAAGAAAAGTAAAAGGAGGCCTGTCGAGCACGTCTGGGTGTGACTGTGCATCCCCCAACATCCGGTGCCACCACCAAAGATTCCTACGTGTAGCCCATAGAACGCCAAAATCAACGGGACGAGTTCTGGTCACAACTCCCTCAAAATGACATCCCGGCCTTCTTCTGCAACTCCCTCCCCTCTCAGACTCTCAAGGTTTCCTCCAGCGTGTCGGTTCCCACAGACCAGACCCTTGGTCTGAGACCCGACAGTCCAGGTGCCACGCCTGCTGCCGCGTGGCGGCGGTGCTGCGGCTTGGGGCAAGAGGAGGCCCCACGGAGCGGGCTGGGGCGCCAGGCACCGCGGGCGGGCGCTGAGGGTGGGGGTGACACCCCCCCCCCCGACTGCCGCCGCGCTCTCCGAATGGGGACAGAACAAGAGGCAAAAAAAAAGAAGCCTACGGCACCCGGTATTCCCAGGCGGTCTCCCATCCAAGTACTAACCAGGCCCGACCCTGCTTAGCTTCCGAGATCAGACGAGATCGGGCGCGTTCAGGGTGGTGTGGCCGTAGACAGCGGAGGGCGCCCCAGCCCCGCTCAAGAAGCCGAGCGTCTCTGCGCTTCCCCGCGCCTCCTCCCGCCCCAGGCCCCGCGCCGGCGCTGACCCACTCGGGGCCGGGCCGGGCTTGTTGAGTTCGCTGGCCGGGTCCCGAGGTCTCCACGGGACTGGGGTGCGGGGCGTGGTGGGCTCGGCGGGGTGGGGGGCTGTCTTCACACACACACAACACACACACACACACACACACTCACACACACACACACCAGATGCGCCTCCAGCCTCCACGGCTGGACCCGCCAAGGTGGAGACCTCCAGCCGCCCCCCTCTCCTGGCCTCGCCTCCCTCACCTACCCGCCCCCAACCCCAGTGCGCCGCTGCTGACTGCGCATGCGCGGGCGGTCGCCTTTGGCCCCAGGGGCCGCCCTCCAGCACAACCCCTTTCAGCTGCGCCCCCGCCCTGCGTGTGGGCTGCCGCCTATCCGCCCCGGACCAGGGCTGGGGCACAGCGCATAGGGGAGGGGAGCGAGTGTAGGGGCGTCTCTCGGGATGTGTGCCATGGGTGGGGTGTTTTGGGGGGCGCTGGAGAAATCAGTCCCCTCCATCTCCTACCTCTGGAAACCCCCCAAGCCGTTGCAGAACTGCCGGCACCGCTACCGTGGGGGCCGGGACCCTACTCTGTGTCCTCCTGTGGCCCAGTCCAAGGGGCCTGGGCCTGGCCGGGGCCGGATTGGACCCCAACCACCCTGGGGTGTGGACTTGCTAAAACTGGGCGATTAGAGATTTGGTTCCAGCTTCATTGAGGGTCATTTCACTAAGGAAGGCACCGTAAAGACGTTCCTAAGACGTTTGTGAGGGTGGCAACTGAAAGAGAATTTTAAAGCTGACAGAAGAGGCGAGGAAAGGCATAGGAGATTTCCACACCCAGCAAGGAAGCCTTTCCCGAAACGGAAGAAAGAAACGAGCAAACAGAGACACCGGTAGCCCGCCCGGATCAGAGTCTGCTCCTTAGGGCAAGTTCCCTGACCAGATTCACCCGTGGGTCGCGAGCTAGCGGCATTCAGAAGAGCCAGGCCCGCAGCCTACGCAGAAGACACCTGCGCTCGGGTGTCTGTGGCGGCACAATTCACAATTGCAAAGATGTGGAAGCGACCCGAGTGCCCATCGATCCACGAGTGGATTAATAAAATGTGGCGCGTGGACACCACGGAGTGCTATTCGGCTGTGAGAAACGGCGGTGAGAGGGCACCTCCCGTGTTCTCCTGGCCGGAGCTGGAACCCGTTCCAGTAAGCCAAGTATCCCAAGAATGGACACAGGAGCACCACGTGCGCGTGCTCACCGGCAAATTGGTAGGAACCCATGGACACCTGAGTGGACGTAGAGGAATCACCTTCATCGGGTGGGGGTCGGGCGGGTGGGGGGAGGGGATGGGCATCCACACCCATTAGGAATGGGGTGGGTGCGCACCGACTGGGGGATGGGCGCACTTGAAGCTCTGACCAGAGGGGGGAGGCGGGGAGAGGGCAATGTACCTGACCTTAACATTGGGACCCCCACCATACGCTGCTAAAGCATGAGAGATAAATGAAGAAGACAACAGGGGGGAGGGGGGCACGGGCAATACATGGAACCCTAACACTTGTACTCCCATAATCTGCTTGAAAAGAGAGAGAAAAGAAAATGCAATAATCGAGGTAAGAGGCATGTTTTTTTTTTTTTTTTTTTTTTTGGAGACAGAGTCTCCCTTTGTTGCCCTGGCTAGAGTGAGTGCCATGGCGTCAGCCTAGATCACAGCAACCTCAATCTCCTGGGCTCAAGCAATCCTGCTGCCTCAGCCTCCCAAGTAGCTGGGACTACAGGCATGCGCCACCATGCCCGGCTAATTTTTTTCTATATCTATTAGTTGGCCAATTAATTTCTTTCTATTTATAGTAGAGATGGGGTCTCGCTCTTGCTCAGGCTGGTTTCGAACTCCTGACCTCGAGCAATCCGCCCACCTCGGCCTCCCAGAGTGCTAGGATTACAGGTGTGAGCCAGCACGCCCGGCCAAGAGGCATTTTAAAAAAAAAAAAAATGACTCCGAAAAGAAAAGTAAAAGGAGGCCTGTCGAGCACGTCTGGGTGTGACTGTGCATCCCCCAACATCCGGTGCCACCACCAAAGATTCCTACGTGTAGCCCATAGAACGCCAAAATCAACGGGACGAGTTCTGGTCACAACTCCCTCAAAATGACATCCCGGCCTTCTTCTGCAACTCCCTCCCCTCTCAGACTCTCAAGGTTTCCTCCAGCGTGTCGGTTCCCACAGACCAGACCCTTGGTCTGAGACCCGACAGTCCAGGTGCCACGCCTGCTGCCGCGTGGCGGCGGTGCTGCGGCTTGGGGCAAGAGGAGGCCCCACGGAGCGGGCTGGGGCGCCAGGCACCGCGGGCGGGCGCTGAGGGTGGGGGTGACACCCCCCCCCCCGACTGCCGCCGCGCTCTCCGAATGGGGACAGAACAAGAGGCAAAAAAAAAGAAGCCTACGGCACCCGGTATTCCCAGGCGGTCTCCCATCCAAGTACTAACCAGGCCCGACCCTGCTTAGCTTCCGAGATCAGACGAGATCGGGCGCGTTCAGGGTGGTGTGGCCGTAGACAGCGGAGGGCGCCCCAGCCCCGCTCAAGAAGCCGAGCGTCTCTGCGCTTCCCCGCGCCTCCTCCCGCCCCAGGCCCCGCGCCGGCGCTGACCCACTCGGGGCCGGGCCGGGCTTGTTGAGTTCGCTGGCCGGGTCCCGAGGTCTCCACGGGACTGGGGTGCGGGGCGTGGTGGGCTCGGCGGGGTGGGGGGCTGTCTTCACACACACACAACACACACACACACACACACACTCACACACACACACACCAGATGCGCCTCCAGCCTCCACGGCTGGACCCGCCAAGGTGGAGACCTCCAGCCGCCCCCCTCTCCTGGCCTCGCCTCCCTCACCTACCCGCCCCCAACCCCAGTGCGCCGCTGCTGACTGCGCATGCGCGGGCGGTCGCCTTTGGCCCCAGGGGCCGCCCTCCAGCACAACCCCTTTCAGCTGCGCCCCCGCCCTGCGTGTGGGCTGCCGCCTATCCGCCCCGGACCAGGGCTGGGGCACAGCGCATAGGGGAGGGGAGCGAGTGTAGGGGCGTCTCTCGGGATGTGTGCCATGGGTGGGGTGTTTTGGGGGGCGCTGGAGAAATCAGTCCCCTCCATCTCCTACCTCTGGAAACCCCCCAAGCCGTTGCAGAACTGCCGGCACCGCTACCGTGGGGGCCGGGACCCTACTCTGTGTCCTCCTGTGGCCCAGTCCAAGGGGCCTGGGCCTGGCCGGGGCCGGATTGGACCCCAACCACCCTGGGGTGTGGACTTGCTAAAACTGGGCGATTAGAGATTTGGTTCCAGCTTCATTGAGGGTCATTTCACTAAGGAAGGCACCGTAAAGACGTTCCTAAGACGTTTGTGAGGGTGGCAACTGAAAGAGAATTTTAAAGCTGACAGAAGAGGCGAGGAAAGGCATAGGAGATTTCCACACCCAGCAAGGAAGCCTTTCCCGAAACGGAAGAAAGAAACGAGCAAACAGAGACACCGGTAGCCCGCCCGGATCAGAGTCTGCTCCTTAGGGCAAGTTCCCTGACCAGATTCACCCGTGGGTCGCGAGCTAGCGGCATTCAGAAGAGCCAGGCCCGCAGCCTACGCAGAAGACACCTGCGCTCCGGTGTCTGTGGCGGCACAATTCACAATTGCAAAGATGTGGAAGCGACCCGAGTGCCCATCGATCCACGAGTGGATTAATAAAATGTGGCGCGTGGACACCACGGAGTGCTATTCGGCTGTGAGAAACGGCGGTGAGAGGGCACCTCCCGTGTTCTCCTGGCCGGAGCTGGAACCCGTTCCAGTAAGCCAAGTATCCCAAGAATGGACACAGGAGCACCACGTGCGCGTGCTCACCGGCAAATTGGTAGGAACCCATGGACACCTGAGTGGACGTAGAGGAATCACCTTCATCGGGTGGGGGTCGGGCGGGTGGGGGGAGGGGATGGGCATCCACACCCATTAGGAATGGGGTGGGTGCGCACCGACTGGGGGATGGGCGCACTTGAAGCTCTGACCAGAGGGGGGAGGCGGGGAGAGGGCAATGTACCTGACCTTAACATTGGGACCCCCACCATACGCTGCTAAAGCATGAGAGATAAATGAAGAAGACAACAGGGGGGAGGGGGGCACGGGCAATACATGGAACCCTAACACTTGTACTCCCATAATCTGCTTGAAAAGAGAGAGAAAAGAAAATGCAATAATCGAGGTAAGAGGCATGTTTTTTTTTTTTTTTTTTTTTTTGGAGACAGAGTCTCCCTTTGTTGCCCTGGCTAGAGTGAGTGCCATGGCGTCAGCCTAGCTCACAGCAACCTCAATCTCCTGGGCTCAAGCAATCCTGCTGCCTCAGCCTCCCAAGTAGCTGGGACTACAGGCATGCGCCACCATGCCCGGCTAATTTTTTTCTATATCTATTAGTTGGCCAATTAATTTCTTTCTATTTATAGTAGAGATGGGGTCTCGCTCTTGCTCAGGCTGGTTTCGAACTCCTGACCTCGAGCAATCCGCCCACCTCGGCCTCCCAGAGTGCTAGGATTACAGGTGTGAGCCAGCACGCCCGGCCAAGAGGCATTTTAAAAAAAAAAAAAATGACTCCGAAAAGAAAAGTAAAAGGAGGCCTGTCGAGCACGTCTGGGTGTGACTGTGCATCCCCCAACATCCGGTGCCACCACCAAAGATTCCTACGTGTAGCCCATAGAACGCCAAAATCAACGGGACGAGTTCTGGTCACAACTCCCTCAAAATGACATCCCGGCCTTCTTCTGCAACTCCCTCCCCTCTCAGACTCTCAAGGTTTCCTCCAGCGTGTCGGTTCCCACAGACCAGACCCTTGGTCTGAGACCCGACAGTCCAGGTGCCACGCCTGCTGCCGCGTGGCGGCGGTGCTGCGGCTTGGGGCAAGAGGAGGCCCCACGGAGCGGGCTGGGGCGCCAGGCACCGCGGCGGGCGCTGAGGGTGGGGGTGACACCCCCCCCCGACTGCCGCCGCGCTCTCCGAATGGGGACAGAACAAGAGGCAAAAAAAAAAAAAGCCTACGGCACCCGGTATTCCCAGGCGGTCTCCCATCCAAGTACTAACCAGGCCCGACCCTGCTTAGCTTCCGAGATCAGACGAGATCGGGCGCGTTCAGGGTGGTGTGGCCGTAGACAGCGGAGGGCGCCCCAGCCCCGCTCAAGAAGCCGAGCGTCTCTGCGCTTCCCCGCGCCTCCTCCCGCCCCAGGCCCCGCGCCGGCGCTGACCCACTCGGGGCCGGGCCGGGCTTGTTGAGTTCGCTGGCCGGGTCCCGAGGTCTCCACGGGACTGGGGTGCGGGGCGTGGTGGGCTCGGCGGGGTGGGGGGCTGTCTTCACACACACACAACACACACACACACACACACACACTCACACACACACACACCAGATGCGCCTCCAGCCTCCACGGCTGGACCCGCCAAGGTGGAGACCTCCAGCCGCCCCCCTCTCCTGGCCTCGCCTCCCTCACCTACCCGCCCCCAACCCCAGTGCGCCGCTGCTGACTGCGCATGCGCGGGCGGTCGCCTTTGGCCCCAGGGGCCGCCCTCCAGCACAACCCCTTTCAGCTGCGCCCCCGCCCTGCGTGTGGGCTGCCGCCTATCCGCCCCGGACCAGGGCTGGGGCACAGCGCATAGGGGAGGGGAGCGAGTGTAGGGGCGTCTCTCGGGATGTGTGCCATGGGTGGGGTGTTTTGGGGGGCGCTGGAGAAATCAGTCCCCTCCATCTCCTACCTCTGGAAACCCCCCAAGCCGTTGCAGAACTGCCGGCACCGCTACCGTGGGGGCCGGGACCCTACTCTGTGTCCTCCTGTGGCCCAGTCCAAGGGGCCTGGGCCTGGCCGGGGCCGGATTGGACCCCAACCACCCTGGGGTGTGGACTTGCTAAAACTGGGCGATTAGAGATTTGGTTCCAGCTTCATTGAGGGTCATTTCACTAAGGAAGGCACCGTAAAGACGTTCCTAAGACGTTTGTGAGGGTGGCAACTGAAAGAGAATTTTAAAGCTGACAGAAGAGGCGAGGAAAGGCATAGGAGATTTCCACACCCAGCAAGGAAGCCTTTCCCGAAACGGAAGAAAGAAACGAGCAAACAGAGACACCGGTAGCCCGCCCGGATCAGAGTCTGCTCCTTAGGGCAAGTTCCCTGACCAGATTCACCCGTGGGTCGCGAGCTAGCGGCATTCAGAAGAGCCAGGCCCGCAGCCTACGCAGAAGACACCTGCGCTCCGGTGTCTGTGGCGGCACAATTCACAATTGCAAAGATGTGGAAGCGACCCGAGTGCCCATCGATCCACGAGTGGATTAATAAAATGTGGCGCGTGGACACCACGGAGTGCTATTCGGCTGTGAGAAACGGCGGTGAGAGGGCACCTCCCGTGTTCTCCTGGCCGGAGCTGGAACCCGTTCCAGTAAGCCAAGTATCCCAAGAATGGACACAGGAGCACCACGTGCGCGTGCTCACCGGCAAATTGGTAGGAACCCATGGACACCTGAGTGGACGTAGAGGAATCACCTTCATCGGGTGGGGGTCGGGCGGGTGGGGGGAGGGGATGGGCATCCACACCCATTAGGAATGGGGTGGGTGCGCACCGACTGGGGGATGGGCGCACTTGAAGCTCTGACCAGAGGGGGGAGGCGGGGAGAGGGCAATGTACCTGACCTTAACATTGGGACCCCCACCATACGCTGCTAAAGCATGAGAGATAAATGAAGAAGACAACAGGGGGGAGGGGGGCACGGGCAATACATGGAACCCTAACACTTGTACTCCCATAATCTGCTTGAAAAGAGAGAGAAAAGAAAATGCAATAATCGAGGTAAGAGGCATGTTTTTTTTTTTTTTTTTTTTTTGGAGACAGAGTCTCCCTTTGTTGCCCTGGCTAGAGTGAGTGCCATGGCGTCAGCCTAGATCACAGCAACCTCAATCTCCTGGGCTCAAGCAATCCTGCTGCCTCAGCCTCCCAAGTAGCTGGGACTACAGGCATGCGCCACCATGCCCGGCTAATTTTTTTCTATATCTATTAGTTGGCCAATTAATTTCTTTCTATTTATAGTAGAGATGGGGTCTCGCTCTTGCTCAGGCTGGTTTCGAACTCCTGACCTCGAGCAATCCGCCCACCTCGGCCTCCCAGAGTGCTAGGATTACAGGTGTGAGCCAGCACGCCCGGCCAAGAGGCATTTTAAAAAAAAAAAAAATGACTCCGAAAAGAAAAGTAAAAGGAGGCCTGTCGAGCACGTCTGGGTGTGACTGTGCATCCCCCAACATCCGGTGCCACCACCAAAGATTCCTACGTGTAGCCCATAGAACGCCAAAATCAACGGGACGAGTTCTGGTCACAACTCCCTCAAAATGACATCCCGGCCTTCTTCTGCAACTCCCTCCCCTCTCAGACTCTCAAGGTTTCCTCCAGCGTGTCGGTTCCCACAGACCAGACCCTTGGTCTGAGACCCGACAGTCCAGGTGCCACGCCTGCTGCCGCGTGGCGGCGGTGCTGCGGCTTGGGGCAAGAGGAGGCCCCACGGAGCGGGCTGGGGCGCCAGGCACCGCGGGCGGGCGCTGAGGGTGGGGGTGACACCCCCCCCCCCGACTGCCGCCGCGCTCTCCGAATGGGGACAGAACAAGAGGCAAAAAAAAAGAAGCCTACGGCACCCGGTATTCCCAGGCGGTCTCCCATCCAAGTACTAACCAGGCCCGACCCTGCTTAGCTTCCGAGATCAGACGAGATCGGGCGCGTTCAGGGTGGTGTGGCCGTAGACAGCGGAGGGCGCCCCAGCCCCGCTCAAGAAGCCGAGCGTCTCTGCGCTTCCCCGCGCCTCCTCCCGCCCCAGGCCCCGCGCCGGCGCTGACCCACTCGGGGCCGGGCCGGGCTTGTTGAGTTCGCTGGCCGGGTCCCGAGGTCTCCACGGGACTGGGGTGCGGGGCGTGGTGGGCTCGGCGGGGTGGGGGGCTGTCTTCACACACACACAACACACACACACACACACACACTCACACACACACACACCAGATGCGCCTCCAGCCTCCACGGCTGGACCCGCCAAGGTGGAGACCTCCAGCCGCCCCCCTCTCCTGGCCTCGCCTCCCTCACCTACCCGCCCCCAACCCCAGTGCGCCGCTGCTGACTGCGCATGCGCGGGCGGTCGCCTTTGGCCCCAGGGGCCGCCCTCCAGCACAACCCCTTTCAGCTGCGCCCCCGCCCTGCGTGTGGGCTGCCGCCTATCCGCCCCGGACCAGGGCTGGGGCACAGCGCATAGGGGAGGGGAGCGAGTGTAGGGGCGTCTCTCGGGATGTGTGCCATGGGTGGGGTGTTTTGGGGGGCGCTGGAGAAATCAGTCCCCTCCATCTCCTACCTCTGGAAACCCCCCAAGCCGTTGCAGAACTGCCGGCACCGCTACCGTGGGGGCCGGGACCCTACTCTGTGTCCTCCTGTGGCCCAGTCCAAGGGGCCTGGGCCTGGCCGGGGCCGGATTGGACCCCAACCACCCTGGGGTGTGGACTTGCTAAAACTGGGCGATTAGAGATTTGGTTCCAGCTTCATTGAGGGTCATTTCACTAAGGAAGGCACCGTAAAGACGTTCCTAAGACGTTTGTGAGGGTGGCAACTGAAAGAGAATTTTAAAGCTGACAGAAGAGGCGAGGAAAGGCATAGGAGATTTCCACACCCAGCAAGGAAGCCTTTCCCGAAACGGAAGAAAGAAACGAGCAAACAGAGACACCGGTAGCCCGCCCGGATCAGAGTCTGCTCCTTAGGGCAAGTTCCCTGACCAGATTCACCCGTGGGTCGCGAGCTAGCGGCATTCAGAAGAGCCAGGCCCGCAGCCTACGCAGAAGACACCTGCGCTCCGGTGTCTGTGGCGGCACAATTCACAATTGCAAAGATGTGGAAGCGACCCGAGTGCCCATCGATCCACGAGTGGATTAATAAAATGTGGCGCGTGGACACCACGGAGTGCTATTCGGCTGTGAGAAACGGCGGTGAGAGGGCACCTCCCGTGTTCTCCTGGCCGGAGCTGGAACCCGTTCCAGTAAGCCAAGTATCCCAAGAATGGACACAGGAGCACCACGTGCGCGTGCTCACCGGCAAATTGGTAGGAACCCATGGACACCTGAGTGGACGTAGAGGAATCACCTTCATCGGGTGGGGGTCGGGCGGGTGGGGGGAGGGGATGGGCATCCACACCCATTAGGAATGGGGTGGGTGCGCACCGACTGGGGGATGGGCGCACTTGAAGCTCTGACCAGAGGGGGGAGGCGGGGAGAGGGCAATGTACCTGACCTTAACATTGGGACCCCCACCATACGCTGCTAAAGCATGAGAGATAAATGAAGAAGACAACAGGGGGGAGGGGGGCACGGGCAATACATGGAACCCTAACACTTGTACTCCCATAATCTGCTTGAAAAGAGAGAGAAAAGAAAATGCAATAATCGAGGTAAGAGGCATGTTTTTTTTTTTTTTTTTTTTTTTGGAGACAGAGTCTCCCTTTGTTGCCCTGGCTAGAGTGAGTGCCATGGCGTCAGCCTAGCTCACAGCAACCTCAATCTCCTGGGCTCAAGCAATCCTGCTGCCTCAGCCTCCCAAGTAGCTGGGACTACAGGCATGCGCCACCATGCCCGGCTAATTTTTTTCTATATCTATTAGTTGGCCAATTAATTTCTTTCTATTTATAGTAGAGATGGGGTCTCGCTCTTGCTCAGGCTGGTTTCGAACTCCTGACCTCGAGCAATCCGCCCACCTCGGCCTCCCAGAGTGCTAGGATTACAGGTGTGAGCCAGCACGCCCGGCCAAGAGGCATTTTAAAAAAAAAAAAAATGACTCCGAAAAGAAAAGTAAAAGGAGGCCTGTCGAGCACGTCTGGGTGTGACTGTGCATCCCCCAACATCCGGTGCCACCACCAAAGATTCCTACGTGTAGCCCATAGAACGCCAAAATCAACGGGACGAGTTCTGGTCACAACTCCCTCAAAATGACATCCCGGCCTTCTTCTGCAACTCCCTCCCCTCTCAGACTCTCAAGGTTTCCTCCAGCGTGTCGGTTCCCACAGACCAGACCCTTGGTCTGAGACCCGACAGTCCAGGTGCCACGCCTGCTGCCGCGTGGCGGCGGTGCTGCGGCTTGGGGCAAGAGGAGGCCCCACGGAGCGGGCTGGGGCGCCAGGCACCGCGGCGGGCGCTGAGGGTGGGGGTGACACCCCCCCCCCGACTGCCGCCGCGCTCTCCGAATGGGGACAGAACAAGAGGCAAAAAAAAAAAAAGCCTACGGCACCCGGTATTCCCAGGCGGTCTCCCATCCAAGTACTAACCAGGCCCGACCCTGCTTAGCTTCCGAGATCAGACGAGATCGGGCGCGTTCAGGGTGGTGTGGCCGTAGACAGCGGAGGGCGCCCCAGCCCCGCTCAAGAAGCCGAGCGTCTCTGCGCTTCCCCGCGCCTCCTCCCGCCCCAGGCCCCGCGCCGGCGCTGACCCACTCGGGGCCGGGCCGGGCTTGTTGAGTTCGCTGGCCGGGTCCCGAGGTCTCCACGGGACTGGGGTGCGGGGCGTGGTGGGCTCGGCGGGGTGGGGGGCTGTCTTCACACACACACAACACACACACACACACACACACACTCACACACACACACACCAGATGCGCCTCCAGCCTCCACGGCTGGACCCGCCAAGGTGGAGACCTCCAGCCGCCCCCCTCTCCTGGCCTCGCCTCCCTCACCTACCCGCCCCCAACCCCAGTGCGCCGCTGCTGACTGCGCATGCGCGGGCGGTCGCCTTTGGCCCCAGGGGCCGCCCTCCAGCACAACCCCTTTCAGCTGCGCCCCCGCCCTGCGTGTGGGCTGCCGCCTATCCGCCCCGGACCAGGGCTGGGGCACAGCGCATAGGGGAGGGGAGCGAGTGTAGGGGCGTCTCTCGGGATGTGTGCCATGGGTGGGGTGTTTTGGGGGGCGCTGGAGAAATCAGTCCCCTCCATCTCCTACCTCTGGAAACCCCCCAAGCCGTTGCAGAACTGCCGGCACCGCTACCGTGGGGGCCGGGACCCTACTCTGTGTCCTCCTGTGGCCCAGTCCAAGGGGCCTGGGCCTGGCCGGGGCCGGATTGGACCCCAACCACCCTGGGGTGTGGACTTGCTAAAACTGGGCGATTAGAGATTTGGTTCCAGCTTCATTGAGGGTCATTTCACTAAGGAAGGCACCGTAAAGACGTTCCTAAGACGTTTGTGAGGGTGGCAACTGAAAGAGAATTTTAAAGCTGACAGAAGAGGCGAGGAAAGGCATAGGAGATTTCCACACCCAGCAAGGAAGCCTTTCCCGAAACGGAAGAAAGAAACGAGCAAACAGAGACACCGGTAGCCCGCCCGGATCAGAGTCTGCTCCTTAGGGCAAGTTCCCTGACCAGATTCACCCGTGGGTCGCGAGCTAGCGGCATTCAGAAGAGCCAGGCCCGCAGCCTACGCAGAAGACACCTGCGCTCCGGTGTCTGTGGCGGCACAATTCACAATTGCAAAGATGTGGAAGCGACCCGAGTGCCCATCGATCCACGAGTGGATTAATAAAATGTGGCGCGTGGACACCACGGAGTGCTATTCGGCTGTGAGAAACGGCGGTGAGAGGGCACCTCCCGTGTTCTCCTGGCCGGAGCTGGAACCCGTTCCAGTAAGCCAAGTATCCCAAGAATGGACACAGGAGCACCACGTGCGCGTGCTCACCGGCAAATTGGTAGGAACCCATGGACACCTGAGTGGACGTAGAGGAATCACCTTCATCGGGTGGGGGTCGGGCGGGTGGGGGGAGGGGATGGGCATCCACACCCATTAGGAATGGGGTGGGTGCGCACCGACTGGGGGATGGGCGCACTTGAAGCTCTGACCAGAGGGGGGAGGCGGGGAGAGGGCAATGTACCTGACCTTAACATTGGGACCCCCACCATACGCTGCTAAAGCATGAGAGATAAATGAAGAAGACAACAGGGGGGAGGGGGGCACGGGCAATACATGGAACCCTAACACTTGTACTCCCATAATCTGCTTGAAAAGAGAGAGAAAAGAAAATGCAATAATCGAGGTAAGAGGCATGTTTTTTTTTTTTTTTTTTTTTTTGGAGACAGAGTCTCCCTTTGTTGCCCTGGCTAGAGTGAGTGCCATGGCGTCAGCCTAGCTCACAGCAACCTCAATCTCCTGGGCTCAAGCAATCCTGCTGCCTCAGCCTCCCAAGTAGCTGGGACTACAGGCATGCGCCACCATGCCCGGCTAATTTTTTTCTATATCTATTAGTTGGCCAATTAATTTCTTTCTATTTATAGTAGAGATGGGGTCTCGCTCTTGCTCAGGCTGGTTTCGAACTCCTGACCTCGAGCAATCCGCCCACCTCGGCCTCCCAGAGTGCTAGGATTACAGGTGTGAGCCAGCACGCCCGGCCAAGAGGCATTTTAAAAAAAAAAAAAATGACTCCGAAAAGAAAAGTAAAAGGAGGCCTGTCGAGCACGTCTGGGTGTGACTGTGCATCCCCCAACATCCGGTGCCACCACCAAAGATTCCTACGTGTAGCCCATAGAACGCCAAAATCAACGGGACGAGTTCTGGTCACAACTCCCTCAAAATGACATCCCGGCCTTCTTCTGCAACTCCCTCCCCTCTCAGACTCTCAAGGTTTCCTCCAGCGTGTCGGTTCCCACAGACCAGACCCTTGGTCTGAGACCCGACAGTCCAGGTGCCACGCCTGCTGCCGCGTGGCGGCGGTGCTGCGGCTTGGGGCAAGAGGAGGCCCCACGGAGCGGGCTGGGGCGCCAGGCACCGCGGCGGGCGCTGAGGGTGGGGGTGACACCCCCCCCCGACTGCCGCCGCGCTCTCCGAATGGGGACAGAACAAGAGGCAAAAAAAAAAAAAGCCTACGGCACCCGGTATTCCCAGGCGGTCTCCCATCCAAGTACTAACCAGGCCCGACCCTGCTTAGCTTCCGAGATCAGACGAGATCGGGCGCGTTCAGGGTGGTGTGGCCGTAGACAGCGGAGGGCGCCCCAGCCCCGCTCAAGAAGCCGAGCGTCTCTGCGCTTCCCCGCGCCTCCTCCCGCCCCAGGCCCCGCGCCGGCGCTGACCCACTCGGGGCCGGGCCGGGCTTGTTGAGTTCGCTGGCCGGGTCCCGAGGTCTCCACGGGACTGGGGTGCGGGGCGTGGTGGGCTCGGCGGGGTGGGGGGCTGTCTTCACACACACACAACACACACACACACACACACACACTCACACACACACACACCAGATGCGCCTCCAGCCTCCACGGCTGGACCCGCCAAGGTGGAGACCTCCAGCCGCCCCCCTCTCCTGGCCTCGCCTCCCTCACCTACCCGCCCCCAACCCCAGTGCGCCGCTGCTGACTGCGCATGCGCGGGCGGTCGCCTTTGGCCCCAGGGGCCGCCCTCCAGCACAACCCCTTTCAGCTGCGCCCCCGCCCTGCGTGTGGGCTGCCGCCTATCCGCCCCGGACCAGGGCTGGGGCACAGCGCATAGGGGAGGGGAGCGAGTGTAGGGGCGTCTCTCGGGATGTGTGCCATGGGTGGGGTGTTTTGGGGGGCGCTGGAGAAATCAGTCCCCTCCATCTCCTACCTCTGGAAACCCCCCAAGCCGTTGCAGAACTGCCGGCACCGCTACCGTGGGGGCCGGGACCCTACTCTGTGTCCTCCTGTGGCCCAGTCCAAGGGGCCTGGGCCTGGCCGGGGCCGGATTGGACCCCAACCACCCTGGGGTGTGGACTTGCTAAAACTGGGCGATTAGAGATTTGGTTCCAGCTTCATTGAGGGTCATTTCACTAAGGAAGGCACCGTAAAGACGTTCCTAAGACGTTTGTGAGGGTGGCAACTGAAAGAGAATTTTAAAGCTGACAGAAGAGGCGAGGAAAGGCATAGGAGATTTCCACACCCAGCAAGGAAGCCTTTCCCGAAACGGAAGAAAGAAACGAGCAAACAGAGACACCGGTAGCCCGCCCGGATCAGAGTCTGCTCCTTAGGGCAAGTTCCCTGACCAGATTCACCCGTGGGTCGCGAGCTAGCGGCATTCAGAAGAGCCAGGCCCGCAGCCTACGCAGAAGACACCTGCGCTCCGGTGTCTGTGGCGGCACAATTCACAATTGCAAAGATGTGGAAGCGACCCGAGTGCCCATCGATCCACGAGTGGATTAATAAAATGTGGCGCGTGGACACCACGGAGTGCTATTCGGCTGTGAGAAACGGCGGTGAGAGGGCACCTCCCGTGTTCTCCTGGCCGGAGCTGGAACCCGTTCCAGTAAGCCAAGTATCCCAAGAATGGACACAGGAGCACCACGTGCGCGTGCTCACCGGCAAATTGGTAGGAACCCATGGACACCTGAGTGGACGTAGAGGAATCACCTTCATCGGGTGGGGGTCGGGCGGGTGGGGGGAGGGGATGGGCATCCACACCCATTAGGAATGGGGTGGGTGCGCACCGACTGGGGGATGGGCGCACTTGAAGCTCTGACCAGAGGGGGGAGGCGGGGAGAGGGCAATGTACCTGACCTTAACATTGGGACCCCCACCATACGCTGCTAAAGCATGAGAGATAAATGAAGAAGACAACAGGGGGGAGGGGGGCACGGGCAATACATGGAACCCTAACACTTGTACTCCCATAATCTGCTTGAAAAGAGAGAGAAAAGAAAATGCAATAATCGAGGTAAGAGGCATGTTTTTTTTTTTTTTTTTTTTTTGGAGACAGAGTCTCCCTTTGTTGCCCTGGCTAGAGTGAGTGCCATGGCGTCAGCCTAGATCACAGCAACCTCAATCTCCTGGGCTCAAGCAATCCTGCTGCCTCAGCCTCCCAAGTAGCTGGGACTACAGGCATGCGCCACCATGCCCGGCTAATTTTTTTCTATATCTATTAGTTGGCCAATTAATTTCTTTCTATTTATAGTAGAGATGGGGTCTCGCTCTTGCTCAGGCTGGTTTCGAACTCCTGACCTCGAGCAATCCGCCCACCTCGGCCTCCCAGAGTGCTAGGATTACAGGTGTGAGCCAGCACGCCCGGCCAAGAGGCATTTTAAAAAAAAAAAAAATGACTCCGAAAAGAAAAGTAAAAGGAGGCCTGTCGAGCACGTCTGGGTGTGACTGTGCATCCCCCAACATCCGGTGCCACCACCAAAGATTCCTACGTGTAGCCCATAGAACGCCAAAATCAACGGGACGAGTTCTGGTCACAACTCCCTCAAAATGACATCCCGGCCTTCTTCTGCAACTCCCTCCCCTCTCAGACTCTCAAGGTTTCCTCCAGCGTGTCGGTTCCCACAGACCAGACCCTTGGTCTGAGACCCGACAGTCCAGGTGCCACGCCTGCTGCCGCGTGGCGGCGGTGCTGCGGCTTGGGGCAAGAGGAGGCCCCACGGAGCGGGCTGGGGCGCCAGGCACCGCGGCGGGCACTGAGGGTGGGGGTGACACCCCCCCCCCGACTGCCGCCGCGCTCTCCGAATGGGGACAGAACAAGAGGCAAAAAAAAAAAAAGCCTACGGCACCCGGTATTCCCAGGCGGTCTCCCATCCAAGTACTAACCAGGCCCGACCCTGCTTAGCTTCCGAGATCAGACGAGATCGGGCGCGTTCAGGGTGGTGTGGCCGTAGACAGCGGAGGGCGCCCCAGCCCCGCTCAAGAAGCCGAGCGTCTCTGCGCTTCCCCGCGCCTCCTCCCGCCCCAGGCCCCGCGCCGGCGCTGACCCACTCGGGGCCGGGCCGGGCTTGTTGAGTTCGCTGGCCGGGTCCCGAGGTCTCCACGGGACTGGGGTGCGGGGCGTGGTGGGCTCGGCGGGGTGGGGGGCTGTCTTCACACACACACAACACACACACACACACACACACTCACACACACACACACCAGATGCGCCTCCAGCCTCCACGGCTGGACCCGCCAAGGTGGAGACCTCCAGCCGCCCCCCTCTCCTGGCCTCGCCTCCCTCACCTACCCGCCCCCAACCCCAGTGCACCGCTGCTGACTGCGCATGCGCGGGCGGTCGCCTTTGGCCCCAGGGGCCGCCCTCCAGCACAACCCCTTTCAGCTGCGCCCCCGCCCTGCGTGTGGGCTGCCGCCTATCCGCCCCGGACCAGGGCTGGGGCACAGCGCGTAGGGGAGGGGAGCGAGTGTAGGGGCGTCTCTCGGGATGTGTGCCATGGGTGGGGTGTTTTGGGGGGCGCTGGAGAAATCAGTCCCCTCCATCTCCTACCTCTGGAAACCCCCCAAGCCGTTGCAGAACTGCCGGCACCGCTACCGTGGGGGCCGGGACCCTACTCTGTGTCCTCCTGTGGCCCAGTCCAAGGGGCCTGGGCCTGGCCGGGGCCGGATTGGACCCCAACCACCCTGGGGTGTGGACTTGCTAAAACTGGGCGATTAGAGATTTGGTTCCAGCTTCATTGAGGGTCATTTCACTAAGGAAGGCACCGTAAAGACGTTCCTAAGACGTTTGTGAGGGTGGCAACTGAAAGAGAATTTTAAAGCTGACAGAAGAGGCGAGGAAAGGCATAGGAGATTTCCACACCCAGCAAGGAAGCCTTTCCCGAAACGGAAGAAAGAAACGAGCAAACAGAGACACCGGTAGCCCGCCCGGATCAGAGTCTGCTCCTTAGGGCAAGTTCCCTGACCAGATTCACCCGTGGGTCGCGAGCTAGCGGCATTCAGAAGAGCCAGGCCCGCAGCCTACGCAGAAGACACCTGCGCTCGGGTGTCTGTGGCGGCACAATTCACAATTGCAAAGATGTGGAAGCGACCCGAGTGCCCATCGATCCACGAGTGGATTAATAAAATGTGGCGCGTGTACACCACGGAGTGCTATTCGGCTGTGAGAAACGGCGGTGAGAGGGCACCTCCCGTGTTCTCCTGGCCGGAGCTGGAACCCGTTCCAGTAAGCCAAGTATCCCAAGAATGGACACAGGAGCACCACGTGCGCGTGCTCACCGGCAAATTGGTAGGAACCCATGGACACCTGAGTGGACGTAGAGGAATCACCTTCATCGGGTGGGGGTCGGGCGGGTGGGGGGAGGGGATGGGCATCCACACCCATTAGGAATGGGGTGGGTGCGCACCGACTGGGGGATGGGCGCACTTGAAGCTCTGACCAGAGGGGGGAGGCGGGGAGAGGGCAATGTACCTGACCTTAACATTGGGACCCCCACCATACGCTGCTAAAGCATGAGAGATAAATGAAGAAGACAACAGGGGGGAGGGGGGCACGGGCAATACATGGAACCCTAACACTTGTACTCCCATAATCTGCTTGAAAAGAGAGAGAAAAGAAAATGCAATAATCGAGGTAAGAGGCATGTTTTTTTTTTTTTTTTTTTTTGGAGACAGAGTCTCCCTTTGTTGCCCTGGCTAGAGTGAGTGCCATGGCGTCAGCCTAGCTCACAGCAACCTCAATCTCCTGGGCTCAAGCAATCCTGCTGCCTCAGCCTCCCAAGTAGCTGGGACTACAGGCATGCGCCACCATGCCCGGCTAATTTTTTTCTATATCTATTAGTTGGCCAATTAATTTCTTTCTATTTATAGTAGAGATGGGGTCTCGCTCTTGCTCAGGCTGGTTTCGAACTCCTGACCTCGAGCAATCCGCCCACCTCGGCCTCCCAGAGTGCTAGGATTACAGGTGTGAGCCAGCACGCCCGGCCAAGAGGCATTTTAAAAAAAAAAAAAATGACTCCGAAAAGAAAAGTAAAAGGAGGCCTGTCGAGCACGTCTGGGTGTGACTGTGCATCCCCCAACATCCGGTGCCACCACCAAAGATTCCTACGTGTAGCCCATAGAACGCCAAAATCAACGGGACGAGTTCTGGTCACAACTCCCTCAAAATGACATCCCGGCCTTCTTCTGCAACTCCCTCCCCTCTCAGACTCTCAAGGTTTCCTCCAGCGTGTCGGTTCCCACAGACCAGACCCTTGGTCTGAGACCCGACAGTCCAGGTGCCACGCCTGCTGCCGCGTGGCGGCGGTGCTGCGGCTTGGGGCAAGAGGAGGCCCCACGGAGCGGGCTGGGGCGCCAGGCACCGCGGGCGGGCGCTGAGGGTGGGGGTGACACCCCCCCCCCGACTGCCGCCGCGCTCTCCGAATGGGGACAGAACAAGAGGCAAAAAAAAAGAAGCCTACGGCACCCGGTATTCCCAGGCGGTCTCCCATCCAAGTACTAACCAGGCCCGACCCTGCTTAGCTTCCGAGATCAGACGAGATCGGGCGCGTTCAGGGTGGTGTGGCCGTAGACAGCGGAGGGCGCCCCAGCCCCGCTCAAGAAGCCGAGCGTCTCTGCGCTTCCCCGCGCCTCCTCCCGCCCCAGGCCCCGCGCCGGCGCTGACCCACTCGGGGCCGGGCCGGGCTTGTTGAGTTCGCTGGCCGGGTCCCGAGGTCTCCACGGGACTGGGGTGCGGGGCGTGGTGGGCTCGGCGGGGTGGGGGGCTGTCTTCACACACACACAACACACACACACACACACACACTCACACACACACACACCAGATGCGCCTCCAGCCTCCACGGCTGGACCCGCCAAGGTGGAGACCTCCAGCCGCCCCCCTCTCCTGGCCTCGCCTCCCTCACCTACCCGCCCCCAACCCCAGTGCGCCGCTGCTGACTGCGCATGCGCGGGCGGTCGCCTTTGGCCCCAGGGGCCGCCCTCCAGCACAACCCCTTTCAGCTGCGCCCCCGCCCTGCGTGTGGGCTGCCGCCTATCCGCCCCGGACCAGGGCTGGGGCACAGCGCATAGGGGAGGGGAGCGAGTGTAGGGGCGTCTCTCGGGATGTGTGCCATGGGTGGGGTGTTTTGGGGGGCGCTGGAGAAATCAGTCCCCTCCATCTCCTACCTCTGGAAACCCCCCAAGCCGTTGCAGAACTGCCGGCACCGCTACCGTGGGGGCCGGGACCCTACTCTGTGTCCTCCTGTGGCCCAGTCCAAGGGGCCTGGGCCTGGCCGGGGCCGGATTGGACCCCAACCACCCTGGGGTGTGGACTTGCTAAAACTGGGCGATTAGAGATTTGGTTCCAGCTTCATTGAGGGTCATTTCACTAAGGAAGGCACCGTAAAGACGTTCCTAAGACGTTTGTGAGGGTGGCAACTGAAAGAGAATTTTAAAGCTGACAGAAGAGGCGAGGAAAGGCATAGGAGATTTCCACACCCAGCAAGGAAGCCTTTCCCGAAACGGAAGAAAGAAACGAGCAAACAGAGACACCGGTAGCCCGCCCGGATCAGAGTCTGCTCCTTAGGGCAAGTTCCCTGACCAGATTCACCCGTGGGTCGCGAGCTAGCGGCATTCAGAAGAGCCAGGCCCGCAGCCTACGCAGAAGACACCTGCGCTCGGGTGTCTGTGGCGGCACAATTCACAATTGCAAAGATGTGGAAGCGACCCGAGTGCCCATCGATCCACGAGTGGATTAATAAAATGTGGCGCGTGGACACCACGGAGTGCTATTCGGCTGTGAGAAACGGCGGTGAGAGGGCACCTCCCGTGTTCTCCTGGCCGGAGCTGGAACCCGTTCCAGTAAGCCAAGTATCCCAAGAATGGACACAGGAGCACCACGTGCGCGTGCTCACCGGCAAATTGGTAGGAACCCATGGACACCTGAGTGGACGTAGAGGAATCACCTTCATCGGGTGGGGGTCGGGCGGGTGGGGGGAGGGGATGGGCATCCACACCCATTAGGAATGGGGTGGGTGCGCACCGACTGGGGGATGGGCGCACTTGAAGCTCTGACCAGAGGGGGGAGGCGGGGAGAGGGCAATGTACCTGACCTTAACATTGGGACCCCCACCATACGCTGCTAAAGCATGAGAGATAAATGAAGAAGACAACAGGGGGGAGGGGGGCACGGGCAATACATGGAACCCTAACACTTGTACTCCCATAATCGGCTTGAAAAGAGAGAGAAAAGAAAATGCAATAATCGAGGTAAGAGGCATGTTTTTTTTTTTTTTTTTTTTTTTTTGGAGACAGAGTCTCCCTTTGTTGCCCTGGCTAGAGTGAGTGCCATGGCGTCAGCCTAGATCACAGCAACCTCAATCTCCTGGGCTCAAGCAATCCTGCTGCCTCAGCCTCCCAAGTAGCTGGGACTACAGGCATGCGCCACCATGCCCGGCTAATTTTTTTCTATATCTAT
Organism: Microcebus murinus; assembly: GCF_040939455.1. NCBI lineage: Eukaryota > Metazoa > Chordata > Mammalia > Primates > Cheirogaleidae > Microcebus > Microcebus murinus. The sequence goes on along the minus strand of NW_027438974.1, from coordinate 30,367 downwards.
TAGTTGGCCAATTAATTTCTTTCTATTTATAGTAGAGATGGGGTCTCGCTCTTGCTCAGGCTGGTTTCGAACTCCTGACCTCGAGCAATCCGCCCACCTCGGCCTCCCAGAGTGCTAGGATTACAGGTGTGAGCCAGCACGCCCGGCCAAGAGGCATTTTAAAAAAAAAAAAAATGACTCCGAAAAGAAAAGTAAAAGGAGGCCTGTCGAGCACGTCTGGGTGTGACTGTGCATCCCCCAACATCCGGTGCCACCACCAAAGATTCCTACGTGTAGCCCATAGAACGCCAAAATCAACGGGACGAGTTCTGGTCACAACTCCCTCAAAATGACATCCCGGCCTTCTTCTGCAACTCCCTCCCCTCTCAGACTCTCAAGGTTTCCTCCAGCGTGTCGGTTCCCACAGACCAGACCCTTGGTCTGAGACCCGACAGTCCAGGTGCCACGCCTGCTGCCGCGTGGCGGCGGTGCTGCGGCTTGGGGCAAGAGGAGGCCCCACGGAGCGGGCTGGGGCGCCAGGCACCGCGGGCGGGCGCTGAGGGTGGGGGTGACACCCCCCCCCCCGACTGCCGCCGCGCTCTCCGAATGGGGACAGAACAAGAGGCAAAAAAAAAGAAGCCTACGGCACCCGGTATTCCCAGGCGGTCTCCCATCCAAGTACTAACCAGGCCCGACCCTGCTTAGCTTCCGAGATCAGACGAGATCGGGCGCGTTCAGGGTGGTGTGGCCGTAGACAGCGGAGGGCGCCCCAGCCCCGCTCAAGAAGCCGAGCGTCTCTGCGCTTCCCCGCGCCTCCTCCCGCCCCAGGCCCCGCGCCGGCGCTGACCCACTCGGGGCCGGGCCGGGCTTGTTGAGTTCGCTGGCCGGGTCCCGAGGTCTCCACGGGACTGGGGTGCGGGGCGTGGTGGGCTCGGCGGGGTGGGGGGCTGTCTTCACACACACACAACACACACACACACACACACACTCACACACACACACACCAGATGCGCCTCCAGCCTCCACGGCTGGACCCGCCAAGGTGGAGACCTCCAGCCGCCCCCCTCTCCTGGCCTCGCCTCCCTCACCTACCCGCCCCCAACCCCAGTGCGCCGCTGCTGACTGCGCATGCGCGGGCGGTCGCCTTTGGCCCCAGGGGCCGCCCTCCAGCACAACCCCTTTCAGCTGCGCCCCCGCCCTGCGTGTGGGCTGCCGCCTATCCGCCCCGGACCAGGGCTGGGGCACAGCGCATAGGGGAGGGGAGCGAGTGTAGGGGCGTCTCTCGGGATGTGTGCCATGGGTGGGGTGTTTTGGGGGGCGCTGGAGAAATCAGTCCCCTCCATCTCCTACCTCTGGAAACCCCCCAAGCCGTTGCAGAACTGCCGGCACCGCTACCGTGGGGGCCGGGACCCTACTCTGTGTCCTCCTGTGGCCCAGTCCAAGGGGCCTGGGCCTGGCCGGGGCCGGATTGGACCCCAACCACCCTGGGGTGTGGACTTGCTAAAACTGGGCGATTAGAGATTTGGTTCCAGCTTCATTGAGGGTCATTTCACTAAGGAAGGCACCGTAAAGACGTTCCTAAGACGTTTGTGAGGGTGGCAACTGAAAGAGAATTTTAAAGCTGACAGAAGAGGCGAGGAAAGGCATAGGAGATTTCCACACCCAGCAAGGAAGCCTTTCCCGAAACGGAAGAAAGAAACGAGCAAACAGAGACACCGGTAGCCCGCCCGGATCAGAGTCTGCTCCTTAGGGCAAGTTCCCTGACCAGATTCACCCGTGGGTCGCGAGCTAGCGGCATTCAGAAGAGCCAGGCCCGCAGCCTACGCAGAAGACACCTGCGCTCGGGTGTCTGTGGCGGCACAATTCACAATTGCAAAGATGTGGAAGCGACCCGAGTGCCCATCGATCCACGAGTGGATTAATAAAATGTGGCGCGTGGACACCACGGAGTGCTATTCGGCTGTGAGAAACGGCGGTGAGAGGGCACCTCCCGTGTTCTCCTGGCCGGAGCTGGAACCCGTTCCAGTAAGCCAAGTATCCCAAGAATGGACACAGGAGCACCACGTGCGCGTGCTCACCGGCAAATTGGTAGGAACCCATGGACACCTGAGTGGACGTAGAGGAATCACCTTCATCGGGTGGGGGTCGGGCGGGTGGGGGGAGGGGATGGGCATCCACACCCATTAGGAATGGGGTGGGTGCGCACCGACTGGGGGATGGGCGCACTTGAAGCTCTGACCAGAGGGGGGAGGCGGGGAGAGGGCAATGTACCTGACCTTAACATTGGGACCCCCACCATACGCTGCTAAAGCATGAGAGATAAATGAAGAAGACAACAGGGGGGAGGGGGGCACGGGCAATACATGGAACCCTAACACTTGTACTCCCATAATCGGCTTGAAAAGAGAGAGAAAAGAAAATGCAATAATCGAGGTAAGAGGCATGTTTTTTTTTTTTTTTTTTTTTTTTTGGAGACAGAGTCTCCCTTTGTTGCCCTGGCTAGAGTGAGTGCCATGGCGTCAGCCTAGATCACAGCAACCTCAATCTCCTGGGCTCAAGCAATCCTGCTGCCTCAGCCTCCCAAGTAGCTGGGACTACAGGCATGCGCCACCATGCCCGGCTAATTTTTTTCTATATCTATTAGTTGGCCAATTAATTTCTTTCTATTTATAGTAGAGATGGGGTCTCGCTCTTGCTCAGGCTGGTTTCGAACTCCTGACCTCGAGCAATCCGCCCACCTCGGCCTCCCAGAGTGCTAGGATTACAGGTGTGAGCCAGCACGCCCGGCCAAGAGGCATTTTAAAAAAAAAAAAAATGACTCCGAAAAGAAAAGTAAAAGGAGGCCTGTCGAGCACGTCTGGGTGTGACTGTGCATCCCCCAACATCCGGTGCCACCACCAAAGATTCCTACGTGTAGCCCATAGAACGCCAAAATCAACGGGACGAGTTCTGGTCACAACTCCCTCAAAATGACATCCCGGCCTTCTTCTGCAACTCCCTCCCCTCTCAGACTCTCAAGGTTTCCTCCAGCGTGTCGGTTCCCACAGACCAGACCCTTGGTCTGAGACCCGACAGTCCAGGTGCCACGCCTGCTGCCGCGTGGCGGCGGTGCTGCGGCTTGGGGCAAGAGGAGGCCCCACGGAGCGGGCTGGGGCGCCAGGCACCGCGGGCGGGCGCTGAGGGTGGGGGTGACACCCCCCCCCCCGACTGCCGCCGCGCTCTCCGAATGGGGACAGAACAAGAGGCAAAAAAAAAGAAGCCTACGGCACCCGGTATTCCCAGGCGGTCTCCCATCCAAGTACTAACCAGGCCCGACCCTGCTTAGCTTCCGAGATCAGACGAGATCGGGCGCGTTCAGGGTGGTGTGGCCGTAGACAGCGGAGGGCGCCCCAGCCCCGCTCAAGAAGCCGAGCGTCTCTGCGCTTCCCCGCGCCTCCTCCCGCCCCAGGCCCCGCGCCGGCGCTGACCCACTCGGGGCCGGGCCGGGCTTGTTGAGTTCGCTGGCCGGGTCCCGAGGTCTCCACGGGACTGGGGTGCGGGGCGTGGTGGGCTCGGCGGGGTGGGGGGCTGTCTTCACACACACACAACACACACACACACACACACACTCACACACACACACACCAGATGCGCCTCCAGCCTCCACGGCTGGACCCGCCAAGGTGGAGACCTCCAGCCGCCCCCCTCTCCTGGCCTCGCCTCCCTCACCTACCCGCCCCCAACCCCAGTGCGCCGCTGCTGACTGCGCATGCGCGGGCGGTCGCCTTTGGCCCCAGGGGCCGCCCTCCAGCACAACCCCTTTCAGCTGCGCCCCCGCCCTGCGTGTGGGCTGCCGCCTATCCGCCCCGGACCAGGGCTGGGGCACAGCGCATAGGGGAGGGGAGCGAGTGTAGGGGCGTCTCTCGGGATGTGTGCCATGGGTGGGGTGTTTTGGGGGGCGCTGGAGAAATCAGTCCCCTCCATCTCCTACCTCTGGAAACCCCCCAAGCCGTTGCAGAACTGCCGGCACCGCTACCGTGGGGGCCGGGACCCTACTCTGTGTCCTCCTGTGGCCCAGTCCAAGGGGCCTGGGCCTGGCCGGGGCCGGATTGGACCCCAACCACCCTGGGGTGTGGACTTGCTAAAACTGGGCGATTAGAGATTTGGTTCCAGCTTCATTGAGGGTCATTTCACTAAGGAAGGCACCGTAAAGACGTTCCTAAGACGTTTGTGAGGGTGGCAACTGAAAGAGAATTTTAAAGCTGACAGAAGAGGCGAGGAAAGGCATAGGAGATTTCCACACCCAGCAAGGAAGCCTTTCCCGAAACGGAAGAAAGAAACGAGCAAACAGAGACACCGGTAGCCCGCCCGGATCAGAGTCTGCTCCTTAGGGCAAGTTCCCTGACCAGATTCACCCGTGGGTCGCGAGCTAGCGGCATTCAGAAGAGCCAGGCCCGCAGCCTACGCAGAAGACACCTGCGCTCGGGTGTCTGTGGCGGCACAATTCACAATTGCAAAGATGTGGAAGCGACCCGAGTGCCCATCGATCCACGAGTGGATTAATAAAATGTGGCGCGTGGACACCACGGAGTGCTATTCGGCTGTGAGAAACGGCGGTGAGAGGGCACCTCCCGTGTTCTCCTGGCCGGAGCTGGAACCCGTTCCAGTAAGCCAAGTATCCCAAGAATGGACACAGGAGCACCACGTGCGCGTGCTCACCGGCAAATTGGTAGGAACCCATGGACACCTGAGTGGACGTAGAGGAATCACCTTCATCGGGTGGGGGTCGGGCGGGTGGGGGGAGGGGATGGGCATCCACACCCATTAGGAATGGGGTGGGTGCGCACCGACTGGGGGATGGGCGCACTTGAAGCTCTGACCAGAGGGGGGAGGCGGGGAGAGGGCAATGTACCTGACCTTAACATTGGGACCCCCACCATACGCTGCTAAAGCATGAGAGATAAATGAAGAAGACAACAGGGGGGAGGGGGGCACGGGCAATACATGGAACCCTAACACTTGTACTCCCATAATCTGCTTGAAAAGAGAGAGAAAAGAAAATGCAATAATCGAGGTAAGAGGCATGTTTTTTTTTTTTTTTTTTTTTTTGGAGACAGAGTCTCCCTTTGTTGCCCTGGCTAGAGTGAGTGCCATGGCGTCAGCCTAGATCACAGCAACCTCAATCTCCTGGGCTCAAGCAATCCTGCTGCCTCAGCCTCCCAAGTAGCTGGGACTACAGGCATGCGCCACCATGCCCGGCTAATTTTTTTCTATATCTATTAGTTGGCCAATTAATTTCTTTCTATTTATAGTAGAGATGGGGTCTCGCTCTTGCTCAGGCTGGTTTCGAACTCCTGACCTCGAGCAATCCGCCCACCTCGGCCTCCCAGAGTGCTAGGATTACAGGTGTGAGCCAGCACGCCCGGCCAAGAGGCATTTTAAAAAAAAAAAAAATGACTCCGAAAAGAAAAGTAAAAGGAGGCCTGTCGAGCACGTCTGGGTGTGACTGTGCATCCCCCAACATCCGGTGCCACCACCAAAGATTCCTACGTGTAGCCCATAGAACGCCAAAATCAACGGGACGAGTTCTGGTCACAACTCCCTCAAAATGACATCCCGGCCTTCTTCTGCAACTCCCTCCCCTCTCAGACTCTCAAGGTTTCCTCCAGCGTGTCGGTTCCCACAGACCAGACCCTTGGTCTGAGACCCGACAGTCCAGGTGCCACGCCTGCTGCCGCGTGGCGGCGGTGCTGCGGCTTGGGGCAAGAGGAGGCCCCACGGAGCGGGCTGGGGCGCCAGGCACCGCGGGCGGGCGCTGAGGGTGGGGGTGACACCCCCCCCCCCCGACTGCCGCCGCGCTCTCCGAATGGGGACAGAACAAGAGGCAAAAAAAAAGAAGCCTACGGCACCCGGTATTCCCAGGCGGTCTCCCATCCAAGTACTAACCAGGCCCGACCCTGCTTAGCTTCCGAGATCAGACGAGATCGGGCGCGTTCAGGGTGGTGTGGCCGTAGACAGCGGAGGGCGCCCCAGCCCCGCTCAAGAAGCCGAGCGTCTCTGCGCTTCCCCGCGCCTCCTCCCGCCCCAGGCCCCGCGCCGGCGCTGACCCACTCGGGGCCGGGCCGGGCTTGTTGAGTTCGCTGGCCGGGTCCCGAGGTCTCCACGGGACTGGGGTGCGGGGCGTGGTGGGCTCGGCGGGGTGGGGGGCTGTCTTCACACACACACAACACACACACACACACACACACTCACACACACACACACCAGATGCGCCTCCAGCCTCCACGGCTGGACCCGCCAAGGTGGAGACCTCCAGCCGCCCCCCTCTCCTGGCCTCGCCTCCCTCACCTACCCGCCCCCAACCCCAGTGCGCCGCTGCTGACTGCGCATGCGCGGGCGGTCGCCTTTGGCCCCAGGGGCCGCCCTCCAGCACAACCCCTTTCAGCTGCGCCCCCGCCCTGCGTGTGGGCTGCCGCCTATCCGCCCCGGACCAGGGCTGGGGCACAGCGCATAGGGGAGGGGAGCGAGTGTAGGGGCGTCTCTCGGGATGTGTGCCATGGGTGGGGTGTTTTGGGGGGCGCTGGAGAAATCAGTCCCCTCCATCTCCTACCTCTGGAAACCCCCCAAGCCGTTGCAGAACTGCCGGCACCGCTACCGTGGGGGCCGGGACCCTACTCTGTGTCCTCCTGTGGCCCAGTCCAAGGGGCCTGGGCCTGGCCGGGGCCGGATTGGACCCCAACCACCCTGGGGTGTGGACTTGCTAAAACTGGGCGATTAGAGATTTGGTTCCAGCTTCATTGAGGGTCATTTCACTAAGGAAGGCACCGTAAAGACGTTCCTAAGACGTTTGTGAGGGTGGCAACTGAAAGAGAATTTTAAAGCTGACAGAAGAGGCGAGGAAAGGCATAGGAGATTTCCACACCCAGCAAGGAAGCCTTTCCCGAAACGGAAGAAAGAAACGAGCAAACAGAGACACCGGTAGCCCGCCCGGATCAGAGTCTGCTCCTTAGGGCAAGTTCCCTGACCAGATTCACCCGTGGGTCGCGAGCTAGCGGCATTCAGAAGAGCCAGGCCCGCAGCCTACGCAGAAGACACCTGCGCTCCGGTGTCTGTGGCGGCACAATTCACAATTGCAAAGATGTGGAAGCGACCCGAGTGCCCATCGATCCACGAGTGGATTAATAAAATGTGGCGCGTGGACACCACGGAGTGCTATTCGGCTGTGAGAAACGGCGGTGAGAGGGCACCTCCCGTGTTCTCCTGGCCGGAGCTGGAACCCGTTCCAGTAAGCCAAGTATCCCAAGAATGGACACAGGAGCACCACGTGCGCGTGCTCACCGGCAAATTGGTAGGAACCCATGGACACCTGAGTGGACGTAGAGGAATCACCTTCATCGGGTGGGGGTCGGGCGGGTGGGGGGAGGGGATGGGCATCCACACCCATTAGGAATGGGGTGGGTGCGCACCGACTGGGGGATGGGCGCACTTGAAGCTCTGACCAGAGGGGGGAGGCGGGGAGAGGGCAATGTACCTGACCTTAACATTGGGACCCCCACCATACGCTGCTAAAGCATGAGAGATAAATGAAGAAGACAACAGGGGGGAGGGGGGCACGGGCAATACATGGAACCCTAACACTTGTACTCCCATAATCTGCTTGAAAAGAGAGAGAAAAGAAAATGCAATAATCGAGGTAAGAGGCATGTTTTTTTTTTTTTTTTTTTTTTTGGAGACAGAGTCTCCCTTTGTTGCCCTGGCTAGAGTGAGTGGCCATGGCGTCAGCCTAGCTCACAGCAACCTCAATCTCCTGGGCTCAAGCAATCCTGCTGCCTCAGCCTCCCAAGTAGCTGGGACTACAGGCATGCGCCACCATGCCCGGCTAATTTTTTTCTATATCTATTAGTTGGCCAATTAATTTCTTTCTATTTATAGTAGAGATGGGGTCTCGCTCTTGCTCAGGCTGGTTTCGAACTCCTGACCTCGAGCAATCCGCCCACCTCGGCCTCCCAGAGTGCTAGGATTACAGGTGTGAGCCAGCACGCCCGGCCAAGAGGCATTTTAAAAAAAAAAAAAATGACTCCGAAAAGAAAAGTAAAAGGAGGCCTGTCGAGCACGTCTGGGTGTGACTGTGCATCCCCCAACATCCGGTGCCACCACCAAAGATTCCTACGTGTAGCCCATAGAACGCCAAAATCAACGGGACGAGTTCTGGTCACAACTCCCTCAAAATGACATCCCGGCCTTCTTCTGCAACTCCCTCCCCTCTCAGACTCTCAAGGTTTCCTCCAGCGTGTCGGTTCCCACAGACCAGACCCTTGGTCTGAGACCCGACAGTCCAGGTGCCACGCCTGCTGCCGCGTGGCGGCGGTGCTGCGGCTTGGGGCAAGAGGAGGCCCCACGGAGCGGGCTGGGGCGCCAGGCACCGCGGGCGGGCGCTGAGGGTGGGGGTGACACCCCCCCCCCCCGACTGCCGCCGCGCTCTCCGAATGGGGACAGAACAAGAGGCAAAAAAAAAGAAGCCTACGGCACCCGGTATTCCCAGGCGGTCTCCCATCCAAGTACTAACCAGGCCCGACCCTGCTTAGCTTCCGAGATCAGACGAGATCGGGCGCGTTCAGGGTGGTGTGGCCGTAGACAGCGGAGGGCGCCCCAGCCCCGCTCAAGAAGCCGAGCGTCTCTGCGCTTCCCCGCGCCTCCTCCCGCCCCAGGCCCCGCGCCGGCGCTGACCCACTCGGGGCCGGGCCGGGCTTGTTGAGTTCGCTGGCCGGGTCCCGAGGTCTCCACGGGACTGGGGTGCGGGGCGTGGTGGGCTCGGCGGGGTGGGGGGCTGTCTTCACACACACACAACACACACACACACACACACACTCACACACACACACACCAGATGCGCCTCCAGCCTCCACGGCTGGACCCGCCAAGGTGGAGACCTCCAGCCGCCCCCCTCTCCTGGCCTCGCCTCCCTCACCTACCCGCCCCCAACCCCAGTGCGCCGCTGCTGACTGCGCATGCGCGGGCGGTCGCCTTTGGCCCCAGGGGCCGCCCTCCAGCACAACCCCTTTCAGCTGCGCCCCCGCCCTGCGTGTGGGCTGCCGCCTATCCGCCCCGGACCAGGGCTGGGGCACAGCGCATAGGGGAGGGGAGCGAGTGTAGGGGCGTCTCTCGGGATGTGTGCCATGGGTGGGGTGTTTTGGGGGGCGCTGGAGAAATCAGTCCCCTCCATCTCCTACCTCTGGAAACCCCCCAAGCCGTTGCAGAACTGCCGGCACCGCTACCGTGGGGGCCGGGACCCTACTCTGTGTCCTCCTGTGGCCCAGTCCAAGGGGCCTGGGCCTGGCCGGGGCCGGATTGGACCCCAACCACCCTGGGGTGTGGACTTGCTAAAACTGGGCGATTAGAGATTTGGTTCCAGCTTCATTGAGGGTCATTTCACTAAGGAAGGCACCGTAAAGACGTTCCTAAGACGTTTGTGAGGGTGGCAACTGAAAGAGAATTTTAAAGCTGACAGAAGAGGCGAGGAAAGGCATAGGAGATTTCCACACCCAGCAAGGAAGCCTTTCCCGAAACGGAAGAAAGAAACGAGCAAACAGAGACACCGGTAGCCCGCCCGGATCAGAGTCTGCTCCTTAGGGCAAGTTCCCTGACCAGATTCACCCGTGGGTCGCGAGCTAGCGGCATTCAGAAGAGCCAGGCCCGCAGCCTACGCAGAAGACACCTGCGCTCCGGTGTCTGTGGCGGCACAATTCACAATTGCAAAGATGTGGAAGCGACCCGAGTGCCCATCGATCCACGAGTGGATTAATAAAATGTGGCGCGTGGACACCACGGAGTGCTATTCGGCTGTGAGAAACGGCGGTGAGAGGGCACCTCCCGTGTTCTCCTGGCCGGAGCTGGAACCCGTTCCAGTAAGCCAAGTATCCCAAGAATGGACACAGGAGCACCACGTGCGCGTGCTCACCGGCAAATTGGTAGGAACCCATGGACACCTGAGTGGACGTAGAGGAATCACCTTCATCGGGTGGGGGTCGGGCGGGTGGGGGGAGGGGATGGGCATCCACACCCATTAGGAATGGGGTGGGTGCGCACCGACTGGGGGATGGGCGCACTTGAAGCTCTGACCAGAGGGGGGAGGCGGGGAGAGGGCAATGTACCTGACCTTAACATTGGGACCCCCACCATACGCTGCTAAAGCATGAGAGATAAATGAAGAAGACAACAGGGGGGAGGGGGGCACGGGCAATACATGGAACCCTAACACTTGTACTCCCATAATCTGCTTGAAAAGAGAGAGAAAAGAAAATGCAATAATCGAGGTAAGAGGCATGTTTTTTTTTTTTTTTTTTTTTTTGGAGACAGAGTCTCCCTTTGTTGCCCTGGCTAGAGTGAGTGCCATGGCGTCAGCCTAGCTCACAGCAACCTCAATCTCCTGGGCTCAAGCAATCCTGCTGCCTCAGCCTCCCAAGTAGCTGGGACTACAGGCATGCGCCACCATGCCCGGCTAATTTTTTTCTATATCTATTAGTTGGCCAATTAATTTCTTTCTATTTATAGTAGAGATGGGGTCTCGCTCTTGCTCAGGCTGGTTTCGAACTCCTGACCTCGAGCAATCCGCCCACCTCGGCCTCCCAGAGTGCTAGGATTACAGGTGTGAGCCAGCACGCCCGGCCAAGAGGCATTTTAAAAAAAAAAAAAATGACTCCGAAAAGAAAAGTAAAAGGAGGCCTGTCGAGCACGTCTGGGTGTGACTGTGCATCCCCCAACATCCGGTGCCACCACCAAAGATTCCTACGTGTAGCCCATAGAACGCCAAAATCAACGGGACGAGTTCTGGTCACAACTCCCTCAAAATGACATCCCGGCCTTCTTCTGCAACTCCCTCCCCTCTCAGACTCTCAAGGTTTCCTCCAGCGTGTCGGTTCCCACAGACCAGACCCTTGGTCTGAGACCCGACAGTCCAGGTGCCACGCCTGCTGCCGCGTGGCGGCGGTGCTGCGGCTTGGGGCAAGAGGAGGCCCCACGGAGCGGGCTGGGGCGCCAGGCACCGCGGCGGGCGCTGAGGGTGGGGGTGACACCCCCCCCCGACTGCCGCCGCGCTCTCCGAATGGGGACAGAACAAGAGGCAAAAAAAAAAAAAGCCTACGGCACCCGGTATTCCCAGGCGGTCTCCCATCCAAGTACTAACCAGGCCCGACCCTGCTTAGCTTCCGAGATCAGACGAGATCGGGCGCGTTCAGGGTGGTGTGGCCGTAGACAGCGGAGGGCGCCCCAGCCCCGCTCAAGAAGCCGAGCGTCTCTGCGCTTCCCCGCGCCTCCTCCCGCCCCAGGCCCCGCGCCGGCGCTGACCCACTCGGGGCCGGGCCGGGCTTGTTGAGTTCGCTGGCCGGGTCCCGAGGTCTCCACGGGACTGGGGTGCGGGGCGTGGTGGGCTCGGCGGGGTGGGGGGCTGTCTTCACACACACACAACACACACACACACACACACACACTCACACACACACACACCAGATGCGCCTCCAGCCTCCACGGCTGGACCCGCCAAGGTGGAGACCTCCAGCCGCCCCCCTCTCCTGGCCTCGCCTCCCTCACCTACCCGCCCCCAACCCCAGTGCGCCGCTGCTGACTGCGCATGCGCGGGCGGTCGCCTTTGGCCCCAGGGGCCGCCCTCCAGCACAACCCCTTTCAGCTGCGCCCCCGCCCTGCGTGTGGGCTGCCGCCTATCCGCCCCGGACCAGGGCTGGGGCACAGCGCATAGGGGAGGGGAGCGAGTGTAGGGGTGTCTCTCGGGATGTGTGCCATGGGTGGGGTGTTTTGGGGGGCGCTGGAGAAATCAGTCCCCTCCATCTCCTACCTCTGGAAACCCCCCAAGCCGTTGCAGAACTGCCGGCACCGCTACCGTGGGGGCCGGGACCCTACTCTGTGTCCTCCTGTGGCCCAGTCCAAGGGGCCTGGGCCTGGCCGGGGCCGGATTGGACCCCAACCACCCTGGGGTGTGGACTTGCTAAAACTGGGCGATTAGAGATTTGGTTCCAGCTTCATTGAGGGTCATTTCACTAAGGAAGGCACCGTAAAGACGTTCCTAAGACGTTTGTGAGGGTGGCAACTGAAAGAGAATTTTAAAGCTGACAGAAGAGGCGAGGAAAGGCATAGGAGATTTCCACACCCAGCAAGGAAGCCTTTCCCGAAACGGAAGAAAGAAACGAGCAAACAGAGACACCGGTAGCCCGCCCGGATCAGAGTCTGCTCCTTAGGGCAAGTTCCCTGACCAGATTCACCCGTGGGTCGCGAGCTAGCGGCATTCAGAAGAGCCAGGCCCGCAGCCTACGCAGAAGACACCTGCGCTCCGGTGTCTGTGGCGGCACAATTCACAATTGCAAAGATGTGGAAGCGACCCGAGTGCCCATCGATCCACGAGTGGATTAATAAAATGTGGCGCGTGGACACCACGGAGTGCTATTCGGCTGTGAGAAACGGCGGTGAGAGGGCACCTCCCGTGTTCTCCTGGCCGGAGCTGGAACCCGTTCCAGTAAGCCAAGTATCCCAAGAATGGACACAGGAGCACCACGTGCGCGTGCTCACCGGCAAATTGGTAGGAACCCATGGACACCTGAGTGGACGTAGAGGAATCACCTTCATCGGGTGGGGGTCGGGCGGGTGGGGGGAGGGGATGGGCATCCACACCCATTAGGAATGGGGTGGGTGCGCACCGACTGGGGGATGGGCGCACTTGAAGCTCTGACCAGAGGGGGGAGGCGGGGAGAGGGCAATGTACCTGACCTTAACATTGGGACCCCCACCATACGCTGCTAAAGCATGAGAGATAAATGAAGAAGACAACAGGGGGGAGGGGGGCACGGGCAATACATGGAACCCTAACACTTGTACTCCCATAATCTGCTTGAAAAGAGAGAGAAAAGAAAATGCAATAATCGAGGTAAGAGGCATGTTTTTTTTTTTTTTTTTTTTTTGGAGACAGAGTCTCCCTTTGTTGCCCTGGCTAGAGTGAGTGCCATGGCGTCAGCCTAGATCACAGCAACCTCAATCTCCTGGGCTCAAGCAATCCTGCTGCCTCAGCCTCCCAAGTAGCTGGGACTACAGGCATGCGCCACCATGCCCGGCTAATTTTTTTCTATATCTATTAGTTGGCCAATTAATTTCTTTCTATTTATAGTAGAGATGGGGTCTCGCTCTTGCTCAGGCTGGTTTCGAACTCCTGACCTCGAGCAATCCGCCCACCTCGGCCTCCCAGAGTGCTAGGATTACAGGTGTGAGCCAGCACGCCCGGCCAAGAGGCATTTTAAAAAAAAAAAAAATGACTCCGAAAAGAAAAGTAAAAGGAGGCCTGTCGAGCACGTCTGGGTGTGACTGTGCATCCCCCAACATCCGGTGCCACCACCAAAGATTCCTACGTGTAGCCCATAGAACGCCAAAATCAACGGGACGAGTTCTGGTCACAACTCCCTCAAAATGACATCCCGGCCTTCTTCTGCAACTCCCTCCCCTCTCAGACTCTCAAGGTTTCCTCCAGCGTGTCGGTTCCCACAGACCAGACCCTTGGTCTGAGACCCGACAGTCCAGGTGCCACGCCTGCTGCCGCGTGGCGGCGGTGCTGCGGCTTGGGGCAAGAGGAGGCCCCACGGAGCGGGCTGGGGCGCCAGGCACCGCGGCGGGCACTGAGGGTGGGGGTGACACCCCCCCCCCGACTGCCGCCGCGCTCTCCGAATGGGGACAGAACAAGAGGCAAAAAAAAAAAAAAGCCTACGGCACCCGGTATTCCCAGGCGGTCTCCCATCCAAGTACTAACCAGGCCCGACCCTGCTTAGCTTCCGAGATCAGACGAGATCGGGCGCGTTCAGGGTGGTGTGGCCGTAGACAGCGGAGGGCGCCCCAGCCCCGCTCAAGAAGCCGAGCGTCTCTGCGCTTCCCCGCGCCTCCTCCCGCCCCAGGCCCCGCGCCGGCGCTGACCCACTCGGGGCCGGGCCGGGCTTGTTGAGTTCGCTGGCCGGGTCCCGAGGTCTCCACGGGACTGGGGTGCGGGGCGTGGTGGGCTCGGCGGGGTGGGGGGCTGTCTTCACACACACACAACACACACACACACACACACACTCACACACACACACACCAGATGCGCCTCCAGCCTCCACGGCTGGACCCGCCAAGGTGGAGACCTCCAGCCGCCCCCCTCTCCTGGCCTCGCCTCCCTCACCTACCCGCCCCCAACCCCAGTGCACCGCTGCTGACTGCGCATGCGCGGGCGGTCGCCTTTGGCCCCAGGGGCCGCCCTCCAGCACAACCCCTTTCAGCTGCGCCCCCGCCCTGCGTGTGGGCTGCCGCCTATCCGCCCCGGACCAGGGCTGGGGCACAGCGCGTAGGGGAGGGGAGCGAGTGTAGGGGCGTCTCTCGGGATGTGTGCCATGGGTGGGGTGTTTTGGGGGGCGCTGGAGAAATCAGTCCCCTCCATCTCCTACCTCTGGAAACCCCCCAAGCCGTTGCAGAACTGCCGGCACCGCTACCGTGGGGGCCGGGACCCTACTCTGTGTCCTCCTGTGGCCCAGTCCAAGGGGCCTGGGCCTGGCCGGGGCCGGATTGGACCCCAACCACCCTGGGGTGTGGACTTGCTAAAACTGGGCGATTAGAGATTTGGTTCCAGCTTCATTGAGGGTCATTTCACTAAGGAAGGCACCGTAAAGACGTTCCTAAGACGTTTGTGAGGGTGGCAACTGAAAGAGAATTTTAAAGCTGACAGAAGAGGCGAGGAAAGGCATAGGAGATTTCCACACCCAGCAAGGAAGCCTTTCCCGAAACGGAAGAAAGAAACGAGCAAACAGAGACACCGGTAGCCCGCCCGGATCAGAGTCTGCTCCTTAGGGCAAGTTCCCTGACCAGATTCACCCGTGGGTCGCGAGCTAGCGGCATTCAGAAGAGCCAGGCCCGCAGCCTACGCAGAAGACACCTGCGCTCGGGTGTCTGTGGCGGCACAATTCACAATTGCAAAGATGTGGAAGCGACCCGAGTGCCCATCGATCCACGAGTGGATTAATAAAATGTGGCGCGTGTACACCACGGAGTGCTATTCGGCTGTGAGAAACGGCGGTGAGAGGGCACCTCCCGTGTTCTCCTGGCCGGAGCTGGAACCCGTTCCAGTAAGCCAAGTATCCCAAGAATGGACACAGGAGCACCACGTGCGCGTGCTCACCGGCAAATTGGTAGGAACCCATGGACACCTGAGTGGACGTAGAGGAATCACCTTCATCGGGTGGGGGTCGGGCGGGTGGGGGGAGGGGATGGGCATCCACACCCATTAGGAATGGGGTGGGTGCGCACCGACTGGGGGATGGGCGCACTTGAAGCTCTGACCAGAGGGGGGAGGCGGGGAGAGGGCAATGTACCTGACCTTAACATTGGGACCCCCACCATACGCTGCTAAAGCATGAGAGATAAATGAAGAAGACAACAGGGGGGAGGGGGGCACGGGCAATACATGGAACCCTAACACTTGTACTCCCATAATCTGCTTGAAAAGAGAGAGAAAAGAAAATGCAATAATCGAGGTAAGAGGCATGTTTTTTTTTTTTTTTTTTTTTTGGAGACAGAGTCTCCCTTTGTTGCCCTGGCTAGAGTGAGTGCCATGGCGTCAGCCTAGCTCACAGCAACCTCAATCTCCTGGGCTCAAGCAATCCTGCTGCCTCAGCCTCCCAAGTAGCTGGGACTACAGGCATGCGCCACCATGCCCGGCTAATTTTTTTCTATATCTATTAGTTGGCCAATTAATTTCTTTCTATTTATAGTAGAGATGGGGTCTCGCTCTTGCTCAGGCTGGTTTCGAACTCCTGACCTCGAGCAATCCGCCCACCTCGGCCTCCCAGAGTGCTAGGATTACAGGTGTGAGCCAGCACGCCCGGCCAAGAGGCATTTAAAAAAAAAAAAAAATGACTCCGAAAAGAAAAGTAAAAGGAGGCCTGTCGAGCACGTCTGGGTGTGACTGTGCATCCCCCAACATCCGGTGCCACCACCAAAGATTCCTACGTGTAGCCCATAGAACGCCAAAATCAACGGGACGAGTTCTGGTCACAACTCCCTCAAAATGACATCCCGGCCTTCTTCTGCAACTCCCTCCCCTCTCAGACTCTCAAGGTTTCCTCCAGCGTGTCGGTTCCCACAGACCAGACCCTTGGTCTGAGACCCGACAGTCCAGGTGCCACGCCTGCTGCCGCGTGGCGGCGGTGCTGCGGCTTGGGGCAAGAGGAGGCCCCACGGAGCGGGCTGGGGCGCCAGGCACCGCGGGCGGGCGCTGAGGGTGGGGGTGACACCCCCCCCCCCGACTGCCGCCGCGCTCTCCGAATGGGGACAGAACAAGAGGCAAAAAAAAAGAAGCCTACGGCACCCGGTATTCCCAGGCGGTCTCCCATCCAAGTACTAACCAGGCCCGACCCTGCTTAGCTTCCGAGATCAGACGAGATCGGGCGCGTTCAGGGTGGTGTGGCCGTAGACAGCGGAGGGCGCCCCAGCCCCGCTCAAGAAGCCGAGCGTCTCTGCGCTTCCCCGCGCCTCCTCCCGCCCCAGGCCCCGCGCCGGCGCTGACCCACTCGGGGCCGGGCCGGGCTTGTTGAGTTCGCTGGCCGGGTCCCGAGGTCTCCACGGGACTGGGGTGCGGGGCGTGGTGGGCTCGGCGGGGTGGGGGGCTGTCTTCACACACACACAACACACACACACACACACACACTCACACACACACACACCAGATGCGCCTCCAGCCTCCACGGCTGGACCCGCCAAGGTGGAGACCTCCAGCCGCCCCCCTCTCCTGGCCTCGCCTCCCTCACCTACCCGCCCCCAACCCCAGTGCGCCGCTGCTGACTGCGCATGCGCGGGCGGTCGCCTTTGGCCCCAGGGGCCGCCCTCCAGCACAACCCCTTTCAGCTGCGCCCCCGCCCTGCGTGTGGGCTGCCGCCTATCCGCCCCGGACCAGGGCTGGGGCACAGCGCATAGGGGAGGGGAGCGAGTGTAGGGGCGTCTCTCGGGATGTGTGCCATGGGTGGGGTGTTTTGGGGGGCGCTGGAGAAATCAGTCCCCTCCATCTCCTACCTCTGGAAACCCCCCAAGCCGTTGCAGAACTGCCGGCACCGCTACCGTGGGGGCCGGGACCCTACTCTGTGTCCTCCTGTGGCCCAGTCCAAGGGGCCTGGGCCTGGCCGGGGCCGGATTGGACCCCAACCACCCTGGGGTGTGGACTTGCTAAAACTGGGCGATTAGAGATTTGGTTCCAGCTTCATTGAGGGTCATTTCACTAAGGAAGGCACCGTAAAGACGTTCCTAAGACGTTTGTGAGGGTGGCAACTGAAAGAGAATTTTAAAGCTGACAGAAGAGGCGAGGAAAGGCATAGGAGATTTCCACACCCAGCAAGGAAGCCTTTCCCGAAACGGAAGAAAGAAACGAGCAAACAGAGACACCGGTAGCCCGCCCGGATCAGAGTCTGCTCCTTAGGGCAAGTTCCCTGACCAGATTCACCCGTGGGTCGCGAGCTAGCGGCATTCAGAAGAGCCAGGCCCGCAGCCTACGCAGAAGACACCTGCGCTCGGGTGTCTGTGGCGGCACAATTCACAATTGCAAAGATGTGGAAGCGACCCGAGTGCCCATCGATCCACGAGTGGATTAATAAAATGTGGCGCGTGGACACCACGGAGTGCTATTCGGCTGTGAGAAACGGCGGTGAGAGGGCACCTCCCGTGTTCTCCTGGCCGGAGCTGGAACCCGTTCCAGTAAGCCAAGTATCCCAAGAATGGACACAGGAGCACCACGTGCGCGTGCTCACCGGCAAATTGGTAGGAACCCATGGACACCTGAGTGGACGTAGAGGAATCACCTTCATCGGGTGGGGGTCGGGCGGGTGGGGGGAGGGGATGGGCATCCACACCCATTAGGAATGGGGTGGGTGCGCACCGACTGGGGGATGGGCGCACTTGAAGCTCTGACCAGAGGGGGGAGGCGGGGAGAGGGCAATGTACCTGACCTTAACATTGGGACCCCCACCATACGCTGCTAAAGCATGAGAGATAAATGAAGAAGACAACAGGGGGGAGGGGGGCACGGGCAATACATGGAACCCTAACACTTGTACTCCCATAATCGGCTTGAAAAGAGAGAGAAAAGAAAATGCAATAATCGAGGTAAGAGGCATGTTTTTTTTTTTTTTTTTTTTTTTTTGGAGACAGAGTCTCCCTTTGTTGCCCTGGCTAGAGTGAGTGCCATGGCGTCAGCCTAGATCACAGCAACCTCAATCTCCTGGGCTCAAGCAATCCTGCTGCCTCAGCCTCCCAAGTAGCTGGGACTACAGGCATGCGCCACCATGCCCGGCTAATTTTTTTCTATATCTATTAGTTGGCCAATTAATTTCTTTCTATTTATAGTAGAGATGGGGTCTCGCTCTTGCTCAGGCTGGTTTCGAACTCCTGACCTCGAGCAATCCGCCCACCTCGGCCTCCCAGAGTGCTAGGATTACAGGTGTGAGCCAGCACGCCCGGCCAAGAGGCATTTTAAAAAAAAAAAAAATGACTCCGAAAAGAAAAGTAAAAGGAGGCCTGTCGAGCACGTCTGGGTGTGACTGTGCATCCCCCAACATCCGGTGCCACCACCAAAGATTCCTACGTGTAGCCCATAGAACGCCAAAATCAACGGGACGAGTTCTGGTCACAACTCCCTCAAAATGACATCCCGGCCTTCTTCTGCAACTCCCTCCCCGCTCAGACTCTCAAGGTTTCCTCCAGCGTGTCGGTTCCCACAGACCAGACCCTTGGTCTGAGACCCGACAGTCCAGGTGCCACGCCTGCTGCCGCGTGGCGGCGGTGCTGCGGCTTGGGGCAAGAGGAGGCCCCACGGAGCGGGCTGGGGCGCCAGGCACCGCGGGCGGGCGCTGAGGGTGGGGGTGACACCCCCCCCCCCGACTGCCGCCGCGCTCTCCGAATGGGGACAGAACAAGAGGCAAAAAAAAAGAAGCCTACGGCACCCGGTATTCCCAGGCGGTCTCCCATCCAAGTACTAACCAGGCCCGACCCTGCTTAGCTTCCGAGATCAGACGAGATCGGGCGCGTTCAGGGTGGTGTGGCCGTAGACAGCGGAGGGCGCCCCAGCCCCGCTCAAGAAGCCGAGCGTCTCTGCGCTTCCCCGCGCCTCCTCCCGCCCCAGGCCCCGCGCCGGCGCTGACCCACTCGGGGCCGGGCCGGGCTTGTTGAGTTCGCTGGCCGGGTCCCGAGGTCTCCACGGGACTGGGGTGCGGGGCGTGGTGGGCTCGGCGGGGTGGGGGGCTGTCTTCACACACACACAACACACACACACACACACACACTCACACACACACACACCAGATGCGCCTCCAGCCTCCACGGCTGGACCCGCCAAGGTGGAGACCTCCAGCCGCCCCCCTCTCCTGGCCTCGCCTCCCTCACCTACCCGCCCCCAACCCCAGTGCGCCGCTGCTGACTGCGCATGCGCGGGCGGTCGCCTTTGGCCCCAGGGGCCGCCCTCCAGCACAACCCCTTTCAGCTGCGCCCCCGCCCTGCGTGTGGGCTGCCGCCTATCCGCCCCGGACCAGGGCTGGGGCACAGCGCATAGGGGAGGGGAGCGAGTGTAGGGGCGTCTCTCGGGATGTGTGCCATGGGTGGGGTGTTTTGGGGGGCGCTGGAGAAATCAGTCCCCTCCATCTCCTACCTCTGGAAACCCCCCAAGCCGTTGCAGAACTGCCGGCACCGCTACCGTGGGGGCCGGGACCCTACTCTGTGTCCTCCTGTGGCCCAGTCCAAGGGGCCTGGGCCTGGCCGGGGCCGGATTGGACCCCAACCACCCTGGGGTGTGGACTTGCTAAAACTGGGCGATTAGAGATTTGGTTCCAGCTTCATTGAGGGTCATTTCACTAAGGAAGGCACCGTAAAGACGTTCCTAAGACGTTTGTGAGGGTGGCAACTGAAAGAGAATTTTAAAGCTGACAGAAGAGGCGAGGAAAGGCATAGGAGATTTCCACACCCAGCAAGGAAGCCTTTCCCGAAACGGAAGAAAGAAACGAGCAAACAGAGACACCGGTAGCCCGCCCGGATCAGAGTCTGCTCCTTAGGGCAAGTTCCCTGACCAGATTCACCCGTGGGTCGCGAGCTAGCGGCATTCAGAAGAGCCAGGCCCGCAGCCTACGCAGAAGACACCTGCGCTCGGGTGTCTGTGGCGGCACAATTCACAATTGCAAAGATGTGGAAGCGACCCGAGTGCCCATCGATCCACGAGTGGATTAATAAAATGTGGCGCGTGGACACCACGGAGTGCTATTCGGCTGTGAGAAACGGCGGTGAGAGGGCACCTCCCGTGTTCTCCTGGCCGGAGCTGGAACCCGTTCCAGTAAGCCAAGTATCCCAAGAATGGACACAGGAGCACCACGTGCGCGTGCTCACCGGCAAATTGGTAGGAACCCATGGACACCTGAGTGGACGTAGAGGAATCACCTTCATCGGGTGGGGGTCGGGCGGGTGGGGGGAGGGGATGGGCATCCACACCCATTAGGAATGGGGTGGGTGCGCACCGACTGGGGGATGGGCGCACTTGAAGCTCTGACCAGAGGGGGGAGGCGGGGAGAGGGCAATGTACCTGACCTTAACATTGGGACCCCCACCATACGCTGCTAAAGCATGAGAGATAAATGAAGAAGACAACAGGGGGGAGGGGGGCACGGGCAATACATGGAACCCTAACACTTGTACTCCCATAATCTGCTTGAAAAGAGAGAGAAAAGAAAATGCAATAATCGAGGTAAGAGGCATGTTTTTTTTTTTTTTTTTTTTTTTTGGAGACAGAGTCTCCCTTTGTTGCCCTGGCTAGAGTGAGTGCCATGGCGTCAGCCTAGATCACAGCAACCTCAATCTCCTGGGCTCAAGCAATCCTGCTGCCTCAGCCTCCCAAGTAGCTGGGACTACAGGCATGCGCCACCATGCCCGGCTAATTTTTTTCTATATCTATTAGTTGGCCAATTAATTTCTTTCTATTTATAGTAGAGATGGGGTCTCGCTCTTGCTCAGGCTGGTTTCGAACTCCTGACCTCGAGCAATCCGCCCACCTCGGCCTCCCAGAGTGCTAGGATTACAGGTGTGAGCCAGCACGCCCGGCCAAGAGGCATTTTAAAAAAAAAAAAAATGACTCCGAAAAGAAAAGTAAAAGGAGGCCTGTCGAGCACGTCTGGGTGTGACTGTGCATCCCCCAACATCCGGTGCCACCACCAAAGATTCCTACGTGTAGCCCATAGAACGCCAAAATCAACGGGACGAGTTCTGGTCACAACTCCCTCAAAATGACATCCCGGCCTTCTTCTGCAACTCCCTCCCCTCTCAGACTCTCAAGGTTTCCTCCAGCGTGTCGGTTCCCACAGACCAGACCCTTGGTCTGAGACCCGACAGTCCAGGTGCCACGCCTGCTGCCGCGTGGCGGCGGTGCTGCGGCTTGGGGCAAGAGGAGGCCCCACGGAGCGGGCTGGGGCGCCAGGCACCGCGGGCGGGCGCTGAGGGTGGGGGTGACACCCCCCCCCCCCCCGACTGCCGCCGCGCTCTCCGAATGGGGACAGAACAAGAGGCAAAAAAAAAGAAGCCTACGGCACCCGGTATTCCCAGGCGGTCTCCCATCCAAGTACTAACCAGGCCCGACCCTGCTTAGCTTCCGAGATCAGACGAGATCGGGCGCGTTCAGGGTGGTGTGGCCGTAGACAGCGGAGGGCGCCCCAGCCCCGCTCAAGAAGCCGAGCGTCTCTGCGCTTCCCCGCGCCTCCTCCCGCCCCAGGCCCCGCGCCGGCGCTGACCCACTCGGGGCCGGGCCGGGCTTGTTGAGTTCGCTGGCCGGGTCCCGAGGTCTCCACGGGACTGGGGTGCGGGGCGTGGTGGGCTCGGCGGGGTGGGGGGCTGTCTTCACACACACACAACACACACACACACACACACACACTCACACACACACACACCAGATGCGCCTCCAGCCTCCACGGCTGGACCCGCCAAGGTGGAGACCTCCAGCCGCCCCCCTCTCCTGGCCTCGCCTCCCTCACCTACCCGCCCCCAACCCCAGTGCGCCGCTGCTGACTGCGCATGCGCGGGCGGTCGCCTTTGGCCCCAGGGGCCGCCCTCCAGCACAACCCCTTTCAGCTGCGCCCCCGCCCTGCGTGTGGGCTGCCGCCTATCCGCCCCGGACCAGGGCTGGGGCACAGCGCATAGGGGAGGGGAGCGAGTGTAGGGGCGTCTCTCGGGATGTGTGCCATGGGTGGGGTGTTTTGGGGGGCGCTGGAGAAATCAGTCCCCTCCATCTCCTACCTCTGGAAACCCCCCAAGCCGTTGCAGAACTGCCGGCACCGCTACCGTGGGGGCCGGGACCCTACTCTGTGTCCTCCTGTGGCCCAGTCCAAGGGGCCTGGGCCTGGCCGGGGCCGGATTGGACCCCAACCACCCTGGGGTGTGGACTTGCTAAAACTGGGCGATTAGAGATTTGGTTCCAGCTTCATTGAGGGTCATTTCACTAAGGAAGGCACCGTAAAGACGTTCCTAAGACGTTTGTGAGGGTGGCAACTGAAAGAGAATTTTAAAGCTGACAGAAGAGGCGAGGAAAGGCATAGGAGATTTCCACACCCAGCAAGGAAGCCTTTCCCGAAACGGAAGAAAGAAACGAGCAAACAGAGACACCGGTAGCCCGCCCGGATCAGAGTCTGCTCCTTAGGGCAAGTTCCCTGACCAGATTCACCCGTGGGTCGCGAGCTAGCGGCATTCAGAAGAGCCAGGCCCGCAGCCTACGCAGAAGACACCTGCGCTCGGGTGTCTGTGGCGGCACAATTCACAATTGCAAAGATGTGGAAGCGACCCGAGTGCCCATCGATCCACGAGTGGATTAATAAAATGTGGCGCGTGGACACCACGGAGTGCTATTCGGCTGTGAGAAACGGCGGTGAGAGGGCACCTCCCGTGTTCTCCTGGCCGGAGCTGGAACCCGTTCCAGTAAGCCAAGTATCCCAAGAATGGACACAGGAGCACCACGTGCGCGTGCTCACCGGCAAATTGGTAGGAACCCATGGACACCTGAGTGGACGTAGAGGAATCACCTTCATCGGGTGGGGGTCGGGCGGGTGGGGGGAGGGGATGGGCATCCACACCCATTAGGAATGGGGTGGGTGCGCACCGACTGGGGGATGGGCGCACTTGAAGCTCTGACCAGAGGGGGGAGGCGGGGAGAGGGCAATGTACCTGACCTTAACATTGGGACCCCCACCATACGCTGCTAAAGCATGAGAGATAAATGAAGAAGACAACAGGGGGGAGGGGGGCACGGGCAATACATGGAACCCTAACACTTGTACTCCCATAATCTGCTTGAAAAGAGAGAGAAAAGAAAATGCAATAATCGAGGTAAGAGGCATGTTTTTTTTTTTTTTTTTTTTTTTGGAGACAGAGTCTCCCTTTGTTGCCCTGGCTAGAGTGAGTGCCATGGCGTCAGCCTAGATCACAGCAACCTCAATCTCCTGGGCTCAAGCAATCCTGCTGCCTCAGCCTCCCAAGTAGCTGGGACTACAGGCATGCGCCACCATGCCCGGCTAATTTTTTTCTATATCTATTAGTTGGCCAATTAATTTCTTTCTATTTATAGTAGAGATGGGGTCTCGCTCTTGCTCAGGCTGGTTTCGAACTCCTGACCTCGAGCAATCCGCCCACCTCGGCCTCCCAGAGTGCTAGGATTACAGGTGTGAGCCAGCACGCCCGGCCAAGAGGCATTTAAAAAAAAAAAAAAATGACTCCGAAAAGAAAAGTAAAAGGAGGCCTGTCGAGCACGTCTGGGTGTGACTGTGCATCCCCCAACATCCGGTGCCACCACCAAAGATTCCTACGTGTAGCCCATAGAACGCCAAAATCAACGGGACGAGTTCTGGTCACAACTCCCTCAAAATGACATCCCGGCCTTCTTCTGCAACTCCCTCCCCTCTCAGACTCTCAAGGTTTCCTCCAGCGTGTCGGTTCCCACAGACCAGACCCTTGGTCTGAGACCCGACAGTCCAGGTGCCACGCCTGCTGCCGCGTGGCGGCGGTGCTGCGGCTTGGGGCAAGAGGAGGCCCCACGGAGCGGGCTGGGGCGCCAGGCACCGCGGCGGGCGCTGAGGGTGGGGGTGACACCCCCCCCCCCGACTGCCGCCGCGCTCTCCGAATGGGGACAGAACAAGAGGCAAAAAAAAAAAAAGCCTACGGCACCCGGTATTCCCAGGCGGTCTCCCATCCAAGTACTAACCAGGCCCGACCCTGCTTAGCTTCCGAGATCAGACGAGATCGGGCGCGTTCAGGGTGGTGTGGCCGTAGACAGCGGAGGGCGCCCCAGCCCCGCTCAAGAAGCCGAGCGTCTCTGCGCTTCCCCGCGCCTCCTCCCGCCCCAGGCCCCGCGCCGGCGCTGACCCACTCGGGGCCGGGCCGGGCTTGTTGAGTTCGCTGGCCGGGTCCCGAGGTCTCCACGGGACTGGGGTGCGGGGCGTGGTGGGCTCGGCGGGGTGGGGGGCTGTCTTCACACACACACAACACACACACACACACACACACTCACACACACACACACCAGATGCGCCTCCAGCCTCCACGGCTGGACCCGCCAAGGTGGAGACCTCCAGCCGCCCCCCTCTCCTGGCCTCGCCTCCCTCACCTACCCGCCCCCAACCCCAGTGCGCCGCTGCTGACTGCGCATGCGCGGGCGGTCGCCTTTGGCCCCAGGGGCCGCCCTCCAGCACAACCCCTTTCAGCTGCGCCCCCGCCCTGCGTGTGGGCTGCCGCCTATCCGCCCCGGACCAGGGCTGGGGCACAGCGCATAGGGGAGGGGAGCGAGTGTAGGGGCGTCTCTCGGGATGTGTGCCATGGGTGGGGTGTTTTGGGGGGCGCTGGAGAAATCAGTCCCCTCCATCTCCTACCTCTGGAAACCCCCCAAGCCGTTGCAGAACTGCCGGCACCGCTACCGTGGGGGCCGGGACCCTACTCTGTGTCCTCCTGTGGCCCAGTCCAAGGGGCCTGGGCCTGGCCGGGGCCGGATTGGACCCCAACCACCCTGGGGTGTGGACTTGCTAAAACTGGGCGATTAGAGATTTGGTTCCAGCTTCATTGAGGGTCATTTCACTAAGGAAGGCACCGTAAAGACGTTCCTAAGACGTTTGTGAGGGTGGCAACTGAAAGAGAATTTTAAAGCTGACAGAAGAGGCGAGGAAAGGCATAGGAGATTTCCACACCCAGCAAGGAAGCCTTTCCCGAAACGGAAGAAAGAAACGAGCAAACAGAGACACCGGTAGCCCGCCCGGATCAGAGTCTGCTCCTTAGGGCAAGTTCCCTGACCAGATTCACCCGTGGGTCGCGAGCTAGCGGCATTCAGAAGAGCCAGGCCCGCAGCCTACGCAGAAGACACCTGCGCTCGGGTGTCTGTGGCGGCACAATTCACAATTGCAAAGATGTGGAAGCGACCCGAGTGCCCATCGATCCACGAGTGGATTAATAAAATGTGGCGCGTGGACACCACGGAGTGCTATTCGGCTGTGAGAAACGGCGGTGAGAGGGCACCTCCCGTGTTCTCCTGGCCGGAGCTGGAACCCGTTCCAGTAAGCCAAGTATCCCAAGAATGGACACAGGAGCACCACGTGCGCGTGCTCACCGGCAAATTGGTAGGAACCCATGGACACCTGAGTGGACGTAGAGGAATCACCTTCATCGGGTGGGGGTCGGGCGGGTGGGGGGAGGGGATGGGCATCCACACCCATTAGGAATGGGGTGGGTGCGCACCGACTGGGGGATGGGCGCACTTGAAGCTCTGACCAGAGGGGGGAGGCGGGGAGAGGGCAATGTACCTGACCTTAACATTGGGACCCCCACCATACGCTGCTAAAGCATGAGAGATAAATGAAGAAGACAACAGGGGGGAGGGGGGCACGGGCAATACATGGAACCCTAACACTTGTACTCCCATAATCTGCTTGAAAAGAGAGAGAAAAGAAAATGCAATAATCGAGGTAAGAGGCATGTTTTTTTTTTTTTTTTTTTTTTTGGAGACAGAGTCTCCCTTTGTTGCCCTGGCTAGAGTGAGTGCCATGGCGTCAGCCTAGATCACAGCAACCTCAATCTCCTGGGCTCAAGCAATCCTGCTGCCTCAGCCTCCCAAGTAGCTGGGACTACAGGCATGCGCCACCATGCCCGGCTAATTTTTTTCTATATCTATTAGTTGGCCAATTAATTTCTTTCTATTTATAGTAGAGATGGGGTCTCGCTCTTGCTCAGGCTGGTTTCGAACTCCTGACCTCGAGCAATCCGCCCACCTCGGCCTCCCAGAGTGCTAGGATTACAGGTGTGAGCCAGCACGCCCGGCCAAGAGGCATTTAAAAAAAAAAAAAAATGACTCCGAAAAGAAAAGTAAAAGGAGGCCTGTCGAGCACGTCTGGGTGTGACTGTGCATCCCCCAACATCCGGTGCCACCACCAAAGATTCCTACGTGTAGCCCATAGAACGCCAAAATCAACGGGACGAGTTCTGGTCACAACTCCCTCAAAATGACATCCCGGCCTTCTTCTGCAACTCCCTCCCCTCTCAGACTCTCAAGGTTTCCTCCAGCGTGTCGGTTCCCACAGACCAGACCCTTGGTCTGAGACCCGACAGTCCAGGTGCCACGCCTGCTGCCGCGTGGCGGCGGTGCTGCGGCTTGGGGCAAGAGGAGGCCCCACGGAGCGGGCTGGGGCGCCAGGCACCGCGGGCGGGCGCTGAGGGTGGGGGTGACACCCCCCCCCCCGACTGCCGCCGCGCTCTCCGAATGGGGACAGAACAAGAGGCAAAAAAAAAGAAGCCTACGGCACCCGGTATTCCCAGGCGGTCTCCCATCCAAGTACTAACCAGGCCCGACCCTGCTTAGCTTCCGAGATCAGACGAGATCGGGCGCGTTCAGGGTGGTGTGGCCGTAGACAGCGGAGGGCGCCCCAGCCCCGCTCAAGAAGCCGAGCGTCTCTGCGCTTCCCCGCGCCTCCTCCCGCCCCAGGCCCCGCGCCGGCGCTGACCCACTCGGGGCCGGGCCGGGCTTGTTGAGTTCGCTGGCCGGGTCCCGAGGTCTCCACGGGACTGGGGTGCGGGGCGTGGTGGGCTCGGCGGGGTGGGGGGCTGTCTTCACACACACACAACACACACACACACACACACACTCACACACACACACACCAGATGCGCCTCCAGCCTCCACGGCTGGACCCGCCAAGGTGGAGACCTCCAGCCGCCCCCCTCTCCTGGCCTCGCCTCCCTCACCTACCCGCCCCCAACCCCAGTGCGCCGCTGCTGACTGCGCATGCGCGGGCGGTCGCCTTTGGCCCCAGGGGCCGCCCTCCAGCACAACCCCTTTCAGCTGCGCCCCCGCCCTGCGTGTGGGCTGCCGCCTATCCGCCCCGGACCAGGGCTGGGGCACAGCGCATAGGGGAGGGGAGCGAGTGTAGGGGCGTCTCTCGGGATGTGTGCCATGGGTGGGGTGTTTTGGGGGGCGCTGGAGAAATCAGTCCCCTCCATCTCCTACCTCTGGAAACCCCCCAAGCCGTTGCAGAACTGCCGGCACCGCTACCGTGGGGGCCGGGACCCTACTCTGTGTCCTCCTGTGGCCCAGTCCAAGGGGCCTGGGCCTGGCCGGGGCCGGATTGGACCCCAACCACCCTGGGGTGTGGACTTGCTAAAACTGGGCGATTAGAGATTTGGTTCCAGCTTCATTGAGGGTCATTTCACTAAGGAAGGCACCGTAAAGACGTTCCTAAGACGTTTGTGAGGGTGGCAACTGAAAGAGAATTTTAAAGCTGACAGAAGAGGCGAGGAAAGGCATAGGAGATTTCCACACCCAGCAAGGAAGCCTTTCCCGAAACGGAAGAAAGAAACGAGCAAACAGAGACACCGGTAGCCCGCCCGGATCAGAGTCTGCTCCTTAGGGCAAGTTCCCTGACCAGATTCACCCGTGGGTCGCGAGCTAGCGGCATTCAGAAGAGCCAGGCCCGCAGCCTACGCAGAAGACACCTGCGCTCGGGTGTCTGTGGCGGCACAATTCACAATTGCAAAGATGTGGAAGCGACCCGAGTGCCCATCGATCCACGAGTGGATTAATAAAATGTGGCGCGTGGACACCACGGAGTGCTATTCGGCTGTGAGAAACGGCGGTGAGAGGGCACCTCCCGTGTTCTCCTGGCCGGAGCTGGAACCCGTTCCAGTAAGCCAAGTATCCCAAGAATGGACACAGGAGCACCACGTGCGCGTGCTCACCGGCAAATTGGTAGGAACCCATGGACACCTGAGTGGACGTAGAGGAATCACCTTCATCGGGTGGGGGTCGGGCGGGTGGGGGGAGGGGATGGGCATCCACACCCATTAGGAATGGGGTGGGTGCGCACCGACTGGGGGATGGGCGCACTTGAAGCTCTGACCAGAGGGGGGAGGCGGGGAGAGGGCAATGTACCTGACCTTAACATTGGGACCCCCACCATACGCTGCTAAAGCATGAGAGATAAATGAAGAAGACAACAGGGGGGAGGGGGGCACGGGCAATACATGGAACCCTAACACTTGTACTCCCATAATCTGCTTGAAAAGAGAGAGAAAAGAAAATGCAATAATCGAGGTAAGAGGCATGTTTTTTTTTTTTTTTTTTTTTTGGAGACAGAGTCTCCCTTTGTTGCCCTGGCTAGAGTGAGTGCCATGGCGTCAGCCTAGATCACAGCAACCTCAATCTCCTGGGCTCAAGCAATCCTGCTGCCTCAGCCTCCCAAGTAGCTGGGACTACAGGCATGCGCCACCATGCCCGGCTAATTTTTTTCTATATCTATTAGTTGGCCAATTAATTTCTTTCTATTTATAGTAGAGATGGGGTCTCGCTCTTGCTCAGGCTGGTTTCGAACTCCTGACCTCGAGCAATCCGCCCACCTCGGCCTCCCAGAGTGCTAGGATTACAGGTGTGAGCCAGCACGCCCGGCCAAGAGGCATTTAAAAAAAAAAAAAAATGACTCCGAAAAGAAAAGTAAAAGGAGGCCTGTCGAGCACGTCTGGGTGTGACTGTGCATCCCCCAACATCCGGTGCCACCACCAAAGATTCCTACGTGTAGCCCATAGAACGCCAAAATCAACGGGACGAGTTCTGGTCACAACTCCCTCAAAATGACATCCCGGCCTTCTTCTGCAACTCCCTCCCCTCTCAGACTCTCAAGGTTTCCTCCAGCGTGTCGGTTCCCACAGACCAGACCCTTGGTCTGAGACCCGACAGTCCAGGTGCCACGCCTGCTGCCGCGTGGCGGCGGTGCTGCGGCTTGGGGCAAGAGGAGGCCCCACGGAGCGGGCTGGGGCGCCAGGCACCGCGGCGGGCGCTGAGGGTGGGGGTGACACCCCCCCCCCCGACTGCCGCCGCGCTCTCCGAATGGGGACAGAACAAGAGGCAAAAAAAAAAAAAGCCTACGGCACCCGGTATTCCCAGGCGGTCTCCCATCCAAGTACTAACCAGGCCCGACCCTGCTTAGCTTCCGAGATCAGACGAGATCGGGCGCGTTCAGGGTGGTGTGGCCGTAGACAGCGGAGGGCGCCCCAGCCCCCGCTCAAGAAGCCGAGCGTCTCTGCGCTTCCCCGCGCCTCCTCCCGCCCCAGGCCCCGCGCCGGCGCTGACCCACTCGGGGCCGGGCCGGGCTTGTTGAGTTCGCTGGCCGGGTCCCGAGGTCTCCACGGGACTGGGGTGCGGGGCGTGGTGGGCTCGGCGGGGTGGGGGGCTGTCTTCACACACACACAACACACACACACACACACACACTCACACACACACACACCAGATGCGCCTCCAGCCTCCACGGCTGGACCCGCCAAGGTGGAGACCTCCAGCCGCCCCCCTCTCCTGGCCTCGCCTCCCTCACCTACCCGCCCCCAACCCCAGTGCGCCGCTGCTGACTGCGCATGCGCGGGCGGTCGCCTTTGGCCCCAGGGGCCGCCCTCCAGCACAACCCCTTTCAGCTGCGCCCCCGCCCTGCGTGTGGGCTGCCGCCTATCCGCCCCGGACCAGGGCTGGGGCACAGCGCATAGGGGAGGGGAGCGAGTGTAGGGGCGTCTCTCGGGATGTGTGCCATGGGTGGGGTGTTTTGGGGGGCGCTGGAGAAATCAGTCCCCTCCATCTCCTACCTCTGGAAACCCCCCAAGCCGTTGCAGAACTGCCGGCACCGCTACCGTGGGGGCCGGGACCCTACTCTGTGTCCTCCTGTGGCCCAGTCCAAGGGGCCTGGGCCTGGCCGGGGCCGGATTGGACCCCAACCACCCTGGGGTGTGGACTTGCTAAAACTGGGCGATTAGAGATTTGGTTCCAGCTTCATTGAGGGTCATTTCACTAAGGAAGGCACCGTAAAGACGTTCC